>NW_012115366.1:2369895-2492428 GCF_000951035.1 Colobus angolensis palliatus | reverse complement strand
AACTAGATAATTTCTTTCTTTCTTTCTTTCTTTCTTTCTTTCTTTCTTTCTTTCTTTCTTTCTTTCTTTCTTTCTTTCTCTCTCTCTCTCTCTCTGTCTCTCTCTCTCTCTCTTTCTTTCTTTCTTTCTTTTTTGTCTTTTTGGAGACAGAATCTTGCTTTGCCACTCAGGCTGGAGTGCAGTGGCACCATCTCAGCTCACTGCAACCTCTGCCTCCCAGGTTCAAGAGATTCTCTTGCCTCAGCCTCTCAAGTAGCGGTGATTACAGGCATCTGCCACCATGCCCAGCTAATTTTTGTATTTTTAGTAGAGACAAGGTTTTACCGTGTTGGCTAGGCTGGTCTCAAACTCCTGACCTCAAGTGATCCGCCCACCTCGGCCTCCCAAAGTACTGGGATTACAGGCATGAGCCACCACAGCCGGCCTGAACTAAATAATTTCTAAGGGCCCTTATAACTATATTTCATCCATAGAGGAGGTAGCTTGGTGTAGTGAAAACAGTGTGGACTTTGGAATCAGTACTGGGCTTAAATCTTGGCTCTGGCTTTTAGTAGCTGTGTGACCTTAATTCATTTATTTAGATTTCCAGACTTGGATTTACTAATTCTATAAGATGAGCCTAATAATATCTGTTTGTTATGGTTGTAAGGTTGTTGAAAGTATTAGATGAGATAACAGATATGAAGTATCAATAGTGTTTGACAAACAGTAGGCCCATAATAAGTATTTGTTCCTTTGCTCTATTACTTCTAACGCTCTACTTCCACCCCTCATCCCTACCACCAAACCCAGAGCGGGCTGTTAGCAGGCAGAGAATGCAGCAGGGAGGCAGGCTGAGTCCAGGTCCTCACATGGCCCTAATCGTGCTCTCTCAGTTTCATGGAAGGACCACACCCCAGCCTCCTCTTTGGTAGGGGGACCAAAGGTGAAGGGGCCAAGGGGGAGGTGGCAGAGAAGTCTTCCTTCCTTTGCCAAGCGAATGTGTCTTCTCTGTGCTAGGCAACTAGATGGTGTTAGTGACAAGAGAAGATAAAAGGATGCTTTCAAACTTTCCAGAATGAACGCCTTCTCTCATAAATCCACCACCTAAAATAGCAAACCCAAGCCCCAATATGAGGGCAAAGCCTTGGCCTTGTGTGCCTGGGCAGGAAGTTAGCACAAAGGTGGGATCTGACGGATGGTGAGTGAGAAGGCAGGGTTAAGAATCTGAAAGGGCAGGGCTCAGAAAGGCTTCTAGGAGCCTTGGCACCAGGAGAGCCATGGCGGGAGGATCTGCCATCGCAACAAAGCCATCACTTGACAAACACAAGACAGTCTCCAAGTTTGCACCACACACGACTTGATTGTGGTGGAGGAAGCAAGGCATCTGCCAGGGAGGCAAGAATGGATGCTGGGACTTGGCTTGTCGCAGGGACTGAACCAGTGGGTTGGATCAAATGCATTGAACCTCTGTGAACTGGTCTCATTTTTTTTATTACTCTTTTTTTCCCTTCCCTCCACTTTAGGGCAATATTGGAAGAAAGAATGCAGGGACGGGGTGTGGTGGCTCATGCCTGTAGTCCCAGCACTTTGGGAAGCTGAGGCAAGTGTATCATTTGAGGCCAGGAGTTCGAGACCAGCCTGGCCAACATGGTGAAACCCTGTCTCTATTAAAAATACAAAAAAATTAGCCGGGGTGGTGGCGGGTGCCTGTAATCCCAACTACTCCAGAGGCTGAGGCAGGAGAATCACTTGAACCTGGGAGGCGGAGGTTGCAGTGAGCCGAGATCGTGCCTCTGCAACCCAGCCTGCGCACCAGAGTGAGACTCTGTCTAAAAAGTAATAAAAATAAAATGAAAAGAAAGAATGCAAGCCTTGGAGACAAGAGTGGTTTTAAGTCTTACTCTGCCTTTGCTAGTTTTGTCTCCTCGGGCAAGTTACTTAACCCCTCTGAAGCTTAGTTTTCTCATGTGTAAGATGAGGAAGATAATTTCTACTCAGAGAGTGGTTGCAGGAACCGAATGAGTTGTTGCTAGTGAATTCCAAAGTGTGGCATGTGTAACCCAGACATGGGGGCAGACATTTTTCATTCTAATAGTCAGTGTTTAGTTTCATAGACATTAGAAAAACAGTTGACATACCAAATCATTTTATGGATGTTATTGATTAGTGCAAGGCTAAAGTAGTTAGGTAATTTAATTAAATAATGTATTTATTTATTTTGAGACAGAGTTTTGCTCTTTCGCCCAGGCTGGAGTGAAATGGGGCAATCTCAGCTCATTGCAACCTCTGTCCCCCGGATTCAAGTGATGCTTCTGCCTCAGCCTCCCAAGTAGCTGGGATTATAGGCACCCACCACCTCGCCTGGCTAATTTTTGTATTTTTAGTAGAGACAGGGTTTTGCCATGTTGACCCAGGTAGTCTCTAACCCCTGATCCCAGGTGATCTGCCCGCATCAATCTCCCAAAGTGCTAGGATTACAGGTGTGAGCTACCATGCCTGGCCGGTAAGTCAAAGAAAAAAGGGAAAGGGAGTTAATTTAAAGAAAAACTTTAAGTTAATTATGATACAGCTGGTGGGCAGATGTGGCAAAACTCAAGGAAGTGCTGTGTGAATGACTGAAGTACAGGAAACTCTGAATTAATACCCATCCAATCATGGTGGCTGGTTCGCGGCAGGCACTGAAGGTCATTTCCAAGAAAGTCAAGAGGGTTAGGAAAGGAAGGGAGGAAATAAGGGAGGAAACAGACCTGCTTATTTGTCTACCTGCTTAGCCTGTAGGTCCACTTCAACCCTACTCGTCTTCTTCCAAAGGTTCCCTTTTTGTTTTTTCTTTTTTAAAATATTTTTTATTTTATTTTATTCTATTTTTCTCTACTAGATTAGCCAGGCATGATGGCGTGTGCCTGTAGTCCCAGCTACTTGGGAGACTGAGATGGGAGGATTGCTTAAGCCCAGGAGGTGCAGGTTGCAGTGAGCTGAGATCATACCACGGCGCTCCAGCCTGTGTGACAGACCCAGACCCTTTCTAAATAAAATAAACTAAAACAAAATAAAATAAAATAAAAAATAGATAAAATAAAATAGTATACGGTGAAGAGTCAGTCTCTTTATTTCCTTAACAATTAGGCCCCTAGGTTCCTTTCCTAGAGAAAACCGCTGTTAACATCTTCTTTTAAATCTTTCTTTCTAAGTATACGCAAACATAATTGTGTAGGAGCCTATTTTTTTCAAGGCTCTTTTGATGAGAATTTACATCTAGAATCCTAAGACTCAAAAGTGCAAGGAGGGGGATGTGTGAAACACACTAAGATCATCTTGTTCAGAGATCTCAGAGGATCAGAAAATGCGTGGAGGCAGCCACACTCATTGACAATCTATGTCTAATGAAAAATGTTTTTGTTTTGTTTTGTCTTATAGACAGGGTCTCATTCTGTTGACCAAGCTGAAGTGCAATGGCATGAACATAGCTCACTGCAGCCTCAAACTCCTGGGCTCAAGTGATGCTCCCACCTAGGCCTCCCAAAGCATTAGGATTACAGGCATGAGCCACAGCATCTGGCCTGAGAGGTGTTTTTGGTGAGCACATATAGAACATGAGATAATGTGAAGGTTGAAGCAAAGACTGAGACCTACTGACTTAGACCAAACCATTTCTCAAGATCTCCAAGTGAGTTAGTGACAGACCCAAGAATCTAGCCTAGCTAGACTCTTAAGTTCTCAGGTATCTAACTTACTGCCCCAGTTTTACCAAGATGTAATTGTTGAGGACAGAGATTCTGAGCCAGAGGAAGTCCTCCCAGCCACTTTGCTGCAGGGTAGAAGGTCAAGAGAGACCAAGTGCTTGGGGCCTGTTGAAAGTAGAGAGTGGCTAGGAACTTATCTGGTCTCATGTTGTAATGACCATAAACGAATAATTCCATTTCCTTTCATGTTTCCTGGGTACGAGTCCTTTAAATATTGCCATATCTCTAAGAGCAAACCCTGTTTGGGCTTTCCAGACTTTTACGTTCCAAAGAGGTGACCAAAGACGTTTCCCAGACGTCTCGACTTCCTGTTGTGTCCACACTGTCTTCTGGTAGAGAGGGTGGCAGCAGCATCTGAAGTCACCCTTCCAGTTTCAAGTTATTTATTTACTTGCTGTGAAGGCCCATGTTATGCTGGGACAAGCCTTGGGCCTCTGAATTTTATAGCTCTCTTTATGGATGCATGAAACGAAGATCTAAATTTACTGCATGGGAAATTCCAACTTTGTCCTTGAGACTTAAAGCGCCTTTAGTGTTGGATCCATTTGGTGAAGACAAAAATTTCTAATTAAATCCAGCCAATAGCCAATATATTCTCAAACTATTAAATAATTCACTAAAGTCCTTTAGTGCTGAATCCATTTTTATTTACCTAATTCAGTATGTAATCAGATAAAATCAGAATGGAAAATGCATACTTTGCACTTTTTCGTAGCTGCCTTATTTGAAAAGTTATGGAAGAGCTTGGTGACTAAGCATGACAGTAGGTAGGTGCGGCAGGAAGCAAACTGGGGAGGTGGCGATGTACCACCAAGCCCCTTGTGTATGCTGCTCCCTGGACATACTCACATTGCTGCTTCCTGCCTTTTCTCTGATACGAATGCCCTTTCCTCCAATTTCTTTTTTAGAGATGAGGTCTCACTCTATGGCCTAGGCTGCAGTGCAGTGTCACTATCATAGCTTAGCGCAGCCTTGAACTCCTGGACTCAAGCAATCTTCCTCCCTCAGCTTCCCGAGAAGCTGGGACCACAGGCTCAAGCCACCATGTGTGGCTAATTTTTTTTTTTTTTTTTTTTTTTTGAGATGGAGTCTCGCTCTGTCACAACTCAGGCTGAAGTATAGTGGCATGGCCTCGGCTCACTGCAACCTCCACTTCCCGGGTTCAAGCATTTCTCTTGCCTCAGCCTTTCGAGTAACTGGAATTACAGGTGTGTGCCACTGCACCCGGCTGATTTCTGTATTTTTAGTAGAGATGGAGTTTCACCATGTTGGCCAGGTTGGTCTTGAACTCCTGACGTCAAGTAATCCACCCACTTTGGCCTCCCAAAGTGCTGGGATTATAGGTATGAGCCATCACTCACTCTCCTCTGTCTTTTTGCAGAGGCAGGGTCTTGCTATGTTGCTCAGGCTGTCTCAAACTCCTGGCCTCAAGCAATCTTCCCACCTTGGCCTGCCAAAATGAGTCACTGCACCTGGCCTCCTCCAATTTTTGTTTATTCACATCTATCTGTTAAAGCCTGTCCCAAATGTCATCTCTTTCATGAATCTTTTATCAATTCAGTAGGTAAACCTACTGAGTCTTCTTGTATATTTTAGTTGCATACATTTTGCTTTGATCTCTTCTTTTCAGTTGTCAACTGTTTAAAGGCAAGACTGTATTTATCTTATTTTATATCTTTATTTTTGGCACGAACCTCATTTTATTAATAGTTGTTTAGAAAAAGAAAGAGAAAGTTTACTTTTCTTTCTTGTTACATAACTTATGCATATTTATTATAAACCACTAGAAAATATAGCAAAACAAAATCAGGGAATACAAATCATTTGTATTTTGTTGTACAACATTCTAGGCTTTTAAAATGCCTACGTTTGTCATAAAGATATATCAAAATTGGATCACACTACAAATAAACTTTTTAAATCTACTTTTTATATTACAACATATTATTAACTTTGTGTTAACATGATCGTGTTTTTAAAAATGGAAATATGTTTTTTCTCTGATTATAAAAACATGTACCCATCATAAAAAAATGAGAAGAAATGTAGAATTGCATACAGAATTGAATACAAATTATGTCTTAATCACACGACATAGACCACTGTTCATATTCTAGTAAATAACCTTTCATATTTTTTCCTGGGGAGCAGGTGTGTGTATATATCACATCAATATATATTTATTTAAATATCTTCATTTATACATGAAGTTTCTTGCACAAAGATATTGTGAACATCTTTCAGTGTCAAATAATTAAGATATCTGTATCTTTTTAAAGTATCGGCATAGATTATATGTGGATCTGTCACACTTTAATAAATTTTCTATTATTGTTGCTTACATTTTTCTAAAATACTTCTTTAACAAATGTTATGGATCATCCTAGTATATGCATTGGTAGATTTACACTTTCCAGGATTTAATACAAATTGCTTTCCATAAAATGTGTTGTTTTAAATTTCGCCAAATGTCTAAAGACAGCTTTAGCCTATAATGACATAATAAACATAGGGTAGTAGGATGAATGGACTCCAAAATGGACTCCAGAATAAATAATTTTCCTCTCCTACTTTTTGCTTTGAGATATCAGTGGAAAATCTGTTTACTTATCAGGTACCTTGGGAGAGGAGCCACTAGAGGTATGGCCTGGGTAAACTAACTGCTTTTTTGGTGTTTTTGTTTTTGTTTGTTTGTTTGTTTTTGACAGAGTCTCGCTCTGTCACCCAGGCTGGAGTGCAGTGGTGCGATCTCCGCTCACTGCAAGCTCCAGCCTCCCGGGTTCAAGCCATTCTCCTGCCTCAGCCTTCCCAGTAGCAGGGACTATAGGCGCCCACCACCACACCCAGCTAATTTTTTTTTTTTTTTTGTATTTTTAGTAGAGATGGAGTTTCATAGTGTTCGCCAGGGTGGTCTCCATCTCCTGACCTCGTGATTTGCCCGCCTCAGCCTCCCAAAGTGCTGGGATTACAGGCACGAGTCACTGCGCCCAGCCAGCCACCATGCTCAGCCTTCAGTTCTCTTGTCACTTTAGTAAACTGAGAAAATGGCCCGCACAGGAAGCACTTGTTCTGAATCTACCAGTGGGTGAGTCACAGGGCGTGGGTTAGAGAGGGATTCTGAGACTGTCAGACTCCCATTAATCCACCACACTCCCCTGGACAGCCCTTCACCCCTTCCCAAACCTTTCGATTTCTTAATAAATCACGTTTATACTCAAGCAGCTTATACTATTTCTGATGGCAAAAACAAAGCAAAGTGCGATATGTGCAAGTTCCTGTAAAGCATGCAGCACACATGTGGTTTCATCATTTCCCTCTGCAACTAAAATTTATAATTGTTAGTGTCTAATAGGAGGTGAAGGAGAAGGAACATGAAATTTGGAATCCGAAAGTTTAGATTTGAGTCTAAGAATTTTAAACCCCTAGCATGCCATACAACAAAATACAAATGGTTTGAATGCTATGATTTTGTTTTGCTCTGTTTTGTAGTATCTATAATGAATATGCGTAAGTGACATAACAAGAAGGAAAAGAAAGCTTTCTTTTTCTTTTTCCAAACAAGTGTTAATAAAATAAGACATTGTCTTTAAAGAGCTGACAACCTATCTGGTCATATACTTTCTCCCCTGTAAAATGGCAGGTGTATTCATATCTGCTTCCTGGGAGCCTTATAAAGATCAGATAAGGCCGGGCGCGGTGGCTCAAGCCTGTAATCCCAGCACTTTGGGAGGCCGAGACGGGCGGATCATGAGGTCAGGAGATCGAGACCATCCTGGCTAACACGGTGAAACCCCGTCTCTACTAAAAAAAAATACAAAAAAATTAACCGGGCTAGGTGGCGGGCGCCTATAGTCCCAGCTACTCGGGAGGCTGAGGCAGGAGAATGGCGTAAACCCAGGAGGCAGAGCTTGCAGTGAGCTGAGATCCGGCCACTGCACTCCAGCCTGGGTGACAGAGCGAGACTCCGTCTCAAAAAAAAATAATAATAAAATAAAATAAAAAAAAAATAAAGATAAGACAGTGACTATAAAGTAAGTTTTGTATTTATTGTACAAATGCTTAACTATGTTAACAACAACATTTGCTGTTATTGATCATGTTGAAAAATATTTCCCTAATCTTGCATGCCTGGCCTCATAGGACTTTCTAAGATGTGTTTCTCAAATGAAAGAAAGGAAGTGACTAAAATGACATAGCAGAAGGAACCATATTCAGAGAGCTGGAAAGTCTGCATTCTGGTTCCAGACGATTTGGACATTAGTGTTTTTATGGGTAAAAGGAGGAAGTTGGACAAAATGACCCCTACAGTCTCTTCTGGCTCTGGGATCCGGGTGAGTTATTCTGTAAACTTAGGCAAATTATTTATTTGCAGACCTGAGTTTCCTCGTTAGTCAAATGAAGAGGTTGGGTTGGATGACTTCTCTGATCCATTTCCTTTCTGAGAATTTACACAATCCCAATGGCCTGCCCATGGTCATTGCTGCTCTTTGATGTACTTTTTTTTTCTTTTTTTTTTTTTTTTTGACACAGTGTCTCAGTCTGTTGCCCAGGCTGGAGTGCAGTGGTGTCATCTCGGCTCACTGCAACTTCCATCTCCTGGGTTCAAGCAATTTTCATGCCTCAGCCTCCTGAGTAGCTGGGATTACAGGCATGTGCCACCATGCCCGGCTAATTTTTGTACTTTTAGTAGAGACGGGGTTTCACCACATTGGCCAGGCCCGTCTTGAACTCTTGGCCTCAAGTGATCCATGCCTCTCAGCCTCCCAAAGTGCTGGGATTACAGGCGTAAGCCACCGCACCCGGTCCTCTGATGTGCTCTTATGCAAGCCACAACTTGGCCCTCCAGGATGCGGCCTCAGAGACCACAGACAATAGGCTGTGGCTTTTCTTCTCTCTGTTTGGTTTTTCGGCTGCATGCTCACAAATGGGCTAGTGGCGACTTGGCAGTGAAACCAATCCTTCCATTAAGAGGCCTTAGGTGGTGAGCCAGGGTTGCACACGGCTATACCTTCCTGGTTCCTGAGGATTGATGTCCCCCACATGTTTAAAGGTGGAGCCAGACCTATGCAGCTTTTTCCTCGCTGTCCTCAGGCACCGACTACTCCAGATAAACTCATTGGCAGTCTTTCCCCAGGAAGGGCTCCATGCGCTCCTCCCTCACTCTTCCTCCTGCCTGGGATGCCTCCTATGATCTTTACCTGAAATGCCTCCTCCTCAATAAACAGCCCTTCCTTATCTCCAAAATCACCATCAATCTCTCCTCTGAATTCTTTTCACAAGTGGTATGCACCTATTTTTAGATATTATCAGTTTGTCTTTTAAGCTCGCTTGCTTCTTGTCTGTCAAGGGCTGGGTGTCTGTTAATGTATCCGGTGCCTCATACTAGCAGGCATTCCACGAAACGAGCACTGCCGTGATTTATAAGGGACTTGTAGGCATCTATTCTTCCTTCAGGGTTTTATTTTGTTTTATTTGTTTGGGTCTAAGTGGAAAATTTAGGCATAAACACATTAAAGTTGAGGCTTTGCTATTAGTCCCCAAGGGGCCCTGCCTCCCTGTTCAGCCCTAAATTTTGAATATCATCATCACCAGGATCTGTAACAACAGTCTCCTAAACAAAAAACCCAATTGTGAGCCTCCCAGAGGCACAGGTTTCAGTGAATTGAAGGATTCATTAAAGATAGTGAGGCATAGTAGTTAAGACCAGGGCCTCTGCTGTCAGAAAGAACTGGGTTCAGATCCTGTTGTGGCCACTGGTAGGCTGTGTTACAAGTTTCTTAGCCTCTCTAAGCCTCTGGTTTCTTATGTAGAAAATGGAATGCTAATACCTATACCCTAAGATGGCTTCACATTGACCGATGTGGAGCTCTTAGCACAGAGCATGGCTTCAGGAATGGTGGCCCACCACACGGACACGTGTACTCACCCCCCCGGAGCAGCTTATACTCTGAGGGTGTTCCTAGAAATGGCACTAATGGAGTTAGATACCTGACAAGTGGCACAGGCATGTTTGACAGACTCGGAGCAAGAAGTCAATGCATTTTGTCTTTTACAAGGGGCTTTTACCTGTGTCATCTCATGATTCCACATGGCACTGTACAGGCTGGGCAGGGCAGGTATCATCATGCCCATTTTTCAGAGGAGAAACCTTAGGCTCAGAAAGGTTGAGTGCCTGGCCCAGTGAGGTGGTTCATACCGCTAGACTGTGTCCCTGAGACTTAAACCTGGGTTTGCTTGTTTTGCTACCACTCCTCTTTCCACAACAACACACTGGGATACTCAAGAGGAGTGGAACTTTGCTCTGGGACTTGGTGACAACGAGACCTGCATACATAAGGAATAGGGTGGCTGTCCCAGGCAGGCACATTTTACAAACAGGTGTAGAGTGAGGGAGCATCATGTCAGGCTCTGGGAGAAAGAATTAGACATGTGTCACTGAGTAGGGGAGTTCATGTAAGAGTAGCAGAAAATGGCTGGGTGTGGTGGCTTCTGCCTGTAATCCCAGAACTTTGGGAGGCTGAGGCAGGTGGATCACCTGAAGTCAGGAGTTCGAGACAAGCCTGACCAACATGGTGAAACCCTGTCTCTACTGAAAATACAAAAATTAGCAGGGTGTGGTGGTGGGCACCTGTAATCCCAGCTACTCAGGATGCTGAGGCAGGAGAATCTCTTGAACCCAGGAGAAGGAGGTTGCAGTGAGCCGAGATCACACCATTGCACTCTAGCTTGGGCGACAGAGCGAGACTCTCAAAAAAAGAAAAAAAAAAGTAGTATAAAATAATGGAATTAAGATTGAACATATTCTGAAAGGTCTCCACTGCCAAACTAAGGAACTAGGGCTATATTAGGCCATGAGAAGCCACTGAAGCTCCCTTCCCAGAGGAAGGACATGGTACAATTCACAGGGCAACAGATAGTGAGGACAACATGGTGGCTTCCAAACCTTACTCACTAGGAATGGCTGAAGAAACTGAATGTTTGACCTATAAAAGAGAAGACTTTTGGGAGGGAAGGTGTATTTGCCAGACTTGGGGGAGAGTAGAATCATTGTTGGACCAAGGAAAAGACAGCTTTGTTTTATGTGGTCTCTGTGAGCATCCTGGGGAGCAGTGAGGGTCAGTGGGCGAAAGCTCTAGGGACATAAATGTTCAGTTCAGATAATGAAGACCTTTCTGGTACTTTCAGTGCACTTTAACTCAAGTTTTTAAATTCATTTATTTGTTTGTTTTTTGTAAATATGAGGTCTTACTATGGTGCCCAGGCTAGTCTCAAACTCCTGGCCTCAAATGATGCTCTCGCCTTAGCCTCCCAAAGTGTTGGGATCACAGGGGTGAGCCTCTGCACCTGGCCAAACCTGAGTTTTGTGAGAGCCCACCTGCGAAGCACTGGAAGGAAACAGGGACTGGTACAGACAAAATCCCTGCCTCCTGGAGCTCATATGAAATGGGGGGAAGATAGGCCTTAAACAGAACCACCCTAGAAATTAATGTTATAGACAGAGCTTTTGAAGTACAAGTATAGGCTGCTTTGAGAAGTGTAAAATCCAGCCAGGTGCAGTGGCTTATATCTGTAATCCCAGCACTTTGGGAGGCCAAGGGAGAGCAGCCTGGTCAACATGGTGAAACCCCATCTCTACTAAAAACACAAAAATTAGCCAGGCGTGGTGGCAGGTGCATGTAATCCCAGTTACTTGGGAGGGTGAGGCAGGAGAATCACTTGAATCCAGGAGGTGAAGGTTGCAGTGAGCTGAGACCACACCATTGCACTCCAGCCTGGTCAAGAAGAGTGAAACTCCCGACTCAAAATAAAATAAGAAATAAAAAGCCCCCATCCTAGGAGTTGTCGAGAGACATGTGTCATGCTAGAAAGGGCTGGATGACTTCTCAGAAGATTCTGTGTCTCTCTACATGTGTTGTGAAATCTTCAACAATCCTAAATCCCTTAATTAGAGGGAGAGAAAAGGCAAATGATCAACTGGCTGCTTTTAAAAGCCCGTGTCTGCATGCTTCGTCTTCACTGCAGTCTGAGGCGCGGAGTGTGGCCAAGCAGGAATTTCATCCTGTGTGTGGCTGGGTGGCTCCACCCATGAATTGAAAATCATTTAGCTGAAATTGTGACACAGCTGCAAATTACAGTCTGCCTGCAGGTTGGGGCTGCGGCTGCGGCATGGCGCAATCCTCCAGTACCCAACATTAAGTAACGCAGGGCAGACTCTTACCAGGGCCCTACTGCTGGTCAGTTGCAAAGACTTCAGGCAGCCTGGCTGGAGGAGCTGTGGAGGGGAGAAGGCAAGCTGGCTGTGTCACACTAGCCTGTCTACAGAGAAGCATCACACCCGCAATGTCACCATGGCTTTGAGCCTCATGACAGCCCTGGAAGGTGCGTGGATCATGCTGATGAGGATACCAAGGGCCAAAGAAGTAAAAGAATTCAGCCAACATCACACAGTGGACAAGTTCCAAAGCCTGGCTTTGAATCCAGGTCTTTTGACTCCAACTCAGGGGTCTTTTTTACTACATTACTCTGGGATCGAGACTGACCAGCTACAGACCCTTCTAGAGAAGACCAAGTGGTCAGTGGTCAGACACCACTGTCCAAACCTGTGGGACCCCTTGCAAAACCTGTGGCACTCAGGGACTTTGAGGCTAATAATATAATTTTTTTTTTTTTTTTTTTGAGACAAGGTCTCACTCTGCCACCCAGGCTGGAGTGCAGTGGTGTGATTTCAGCTCACTGCAACCTCCACCTCCCGGATTCAAGTGATTCCAGTGCCTCGGACTCCCAAGTAGCTGGGATTATAGGCATGCACCACCATGCCTGGCTAATTTTTGTATTTTTAGTAGAGACTGGGTTTTACCGTGTTCCCCAGGCTGGTCTCGAACTCCTGACAGTGATCCTCCCGCCTCAGCCTCCCAAAGTGCTGGGATTACAGACACGAGCCACGGCACCCAGCCGGGCTAATAATATAATATTATTAATACTAACTTCTTACACTGGGCTGTGCCCAACGCTGTGCTGAGCCTTTCACACTCACCATCTCCTTTGATTCTCAGAGCAATTCCACTCAGTTTTACAGTTGAGGAAACAATGGCTTCGATAGGTGAGGACACTTGGTAGAGCCAAGACTGTGTGTCTTCAGGTTCCCTTGTAAGGGGAGTACCACCTCCCTGTCACCGCTGCAGCTTTCTTTGTCAGCTCATTGAAAGGAGTGCCCGGGGTCTGATTTTCCCTGGCTCCCAGGCCAACAGCAACAACCACAATAATAAGCAAAACCCCTCCTTTCCTTTAGACCACACTCAGAAGCATACACAGCACTTTCACACCTATTCATCCCATGCCGTTCATGGAGCTGTCCTCCAGCTTTCTGGCAGGATGAACTTGGTGTCATGAGGCCTCGCCCAGTGTCACAGCTAGTGCCCTGGGTAGGGGCCAAGACCACACATGAGTCTCCTCTTGGGTCCAGGCTCTTTCCATATCCCTCTCCACCCTCTGCTCTTTTCTTAGTCATCTGCCAGAGCCAACAGTACATCCCATTCTGCCTGGCATGGGTGTAGAGCCAGCTGTCTTAGAGACCCAGAGGCCTGGGAAAGGCTGCCTTGTTTAGGCGCTGACCTCCCAGGTTAAGCAAACAAAGACTCTAGAACCATTTACAGATGGGTATGAAACTCATGGCTGGAGACCAGGTTAAGCTCTCTGTCCCCCATAAGATGGAAATAATAATAGCCCCTTTGTGTAGGGTTGCTATGAAGGTGAGAAAAGTTAATACACGTAAAGTGTTTAGCCAGTGCCTGTCCACAGTAAACACTAAATCAATTAGCTATTATTAGTAAGCACTAAATCGGTAGTTATGATTCCCATCTTTACAGTGATATTGATTCACTTATCAAGAATGTGCATGTTCTAGCCACATGTCAAGCCCTGTGCTAGATTCTGAGAAAAAGATTTGAATAATATGCAACCTGTGCCTTCAAGGAGCTCAGTCTGGAGATGGGGACAGATATAAACAGATAGTTCCAGTGGAGTGGATACATACGGTAATAGAGGTCCTAAGATGTACAAAAGGCTGCAGGGGCCTAAAGGACAGAGAAAGGACACTGATTTCTCTTCTTCAGTTTTCCAAGCCACCTGTCTATTCAGTCTTATCTTTCTCGAGATCAAACATTCTCACTTCTCCCTAAAGATCCAACCTTGCTATCATGGTGCTCAGTCTTCCTTCCCCACTGCTATGCTGGGGGAAACCTTGGGACATTTCTGTTCTCTCGTGAATCCTTGAAGCATTACTTTAAAAGAATGTATACTCACTCCTTTGTCCATTGTAAACCTTTATATTTGTAAATATCGATAATAGGAACTTTGAAAAAACATATCCCCTTAGAAACAATCAAGCAAACAAAAACATGTAGAATGTCAGAGCTTCTCCCCACTCCATACCCATCCTTTAAACCGATGTCAAGGTGGGCCCAGTGAGGGTCAGTGACGAACCCTGCAGTCTGAGAAAGACATGGCAGAAGCATAAGGTTAGAGGCTGTTCCTGCTGCCTCATTAAAAACAACAATTTTCCCCCAAATCTGGACTGAAATTGACATTCAATGCCAGGCATGATCTCAGTTTAACCCGTCGTGGTACACATGCATGCACTTCCCATGTGACACTTCCCAGGTGCACCATCTCATGTGATCGTGTTCACAGCTTTGTGAGTTGAGATGGGTGGGAGTGATTATCCCCAACCACAAGCAAGGCTTCCAGGCTTCAAGGGTTGGAAACTGCTGAGGGTTCGGCCAGCATCAGAACCAACGGCTTCTAATTCCAAATCAAATGGTTTATGCCACACTACAACCCTAAACAAATGAACTGTGTTGTGTCTCACTTCCCTATGCAAGTGGAAGATGCTAATATATGTATCATGAGAAAGGACCTCACAATTTTCTGCTTCTGGGTTCTGCTGAGACATTTCTTTGATTCAGAGAGAACTTCCCAGGATCAACAAGAAAAGCATGTCATCAGTTCCTAAACCCTACCATCCAGGAAACAGTCTGTCATTTTATAAAATTATAAAAGCGAACTATTTGAGTTTCTTTATTATCTGCCCCCTTCTCCCCAAGCTGGTCTTGTACAAACATGATGCACGTCCATTGGGTGACAAGTCTGTCGTAAGTGAAACGTTTACAGGCACTACAGGAATGACCTGGTGCCTCGCCCACCTCATTAGAATTCTAATTGGGGTGTGTAGGAGAGACTTCTATAAATGGTAAGGCAATCCTTGGCAGCCTATCTGTCAGCACTGTCCGTGCCATTCCCAGAGGAGCCTGAGAAGAGGCAGAGGAGGGCGAAACATGGCTGGTGAGTGCCCGGCATCTTCTCCATCAGGTCCTTGCCAGAAGCCTGTGCTTCCCCTGGGCCAGCCTGCGAAGCAAGAGTGTCCAGCCAGGACAGCTGCCTGCCTTGGGGGCTCTGAAGGCCGGACTTCGCATTTTAGGGTGCTAGCGAGAGGCGGCTCTTTCTCAGTGGTGGTTGGGTACCTCTAGCATATTCTCGGGGTAGAACATCATTAGAATGTAGCTCTGAGTAATGGGCAGGGTGTTCAGTGCAGCTGGAGGTCGCATCTCCTTAGGCAGAGGACAAGCTTTGCCTTGTTTGTGTTTCTTTTACACATCCGTCACTACCCGTAAAACCAAAGCAGGCAGGATTCGGGTCTCATGTTTCTCAGTGTAGCTGTATCCAGCTGTCAGCAGTGTCAGCAAAGAAGCACATCTCAGAGCTACCAGGGAGCGAGAGTGGCAATATGTAAGTTGATTTGAAAGAAGCCAGTTTATTTCAAATCAACTTACTTAGGAGCAAACTACACGTTCGGAAGCACCAGACAGACTCTGTGTAAGTGACTTGATGAGCTGAAGCATCCCCGTAGCAGGAGCAGCTGTGCCACAAGATGTCCTGGTTCACAGGAGAGCACCAGGAGGGGTTACAAAGAACAACAGGAAGTGCAGGTTCCCCAGCTCTGTGGTTACTGTCGAGGATTTGGGCCTTTGTTAATCAGCACTCCTGCTAAGCAGCATGCTAATTATTATCTGTCTTGTGTGCTCAGCCTAGTGGGTTGACAGGGACGCCAAATCCAAACAAGATATGAATCAAACCTGTAAAATATCGTGAATGGCAGTTAGGGCTGCTGGAAGATTGGCCGAAGAAATCACTGAGCCAGATGCAACAGGCAAATGCTGGCTACTTCGGAAGCCACAAAAACTGGGAAAGGTGATTGCACATTGGGTCCCCTCCCCTGTCTCCCATTCCTTGCTGTAATGGATGGCATGGCTGGGATGCTAAGAAGAGGAGCTCTGAACCCTACAGACTGTAGCAAGAGGGGAGGTCAGATGTCATCTAGCCCATCTCCCTCCCTCCAGAGGTGGCTGAGGCCCAGGAAGGGGTGGATGGACTAACACACAGTTAATCCATCACAGAGCCGGCTAGGTCTCAGCAATGCCCTTTCCACCATGTCCTGCTGCCAGAGCTGAGCTCCTACATAAGTGCACGTAATATCCGGAACACAGAAAAGCAATTCTGAACCTGGCTTCTCATTTGAGCTTTGTGACCAACTGCTTGTGTGTTCTCTGCCACCCCTGAGTCTCAGGTTTTCAGGATGAAAGATTTGAAATGAATGCATTTTGAAGTTCCTTCCAGTACTAACTTCTCTTTCTCCACAAAAAGAAACCGGGGCCAGGGAGTGGACAGGCATGTGCCTAGCCCCCGGGAATGTGCACTCCCATCCCTGTGCAGGACCTCCCGTGGACTCCCAGGAATGGCCTGCCCGCTGTGAGCCGTGACGAAATGTCTCTGTGAACAACCAGAGATGTTCTAAGGTCACGACAGAATGAGGCTGGTTGGGAGAAAATCAATTTTGAAAAGGTGGTGGAGAGACAGGTGAATACATTCAGTCCCTTAAATTTGTCCCACATGCAGTTCCTAGCTCAGCTCCAAGTCACTCAGCCAGGAAGTTCCCAGTCAATGTTTCTTGGATTAATGAATTTATTCACTGAACACCTAAGGGAGAAGAGCTGTGCCAGGAGCAGTGGGAAATATGGAGGTGAATGAGATGTGGTTTCTGCCCTTGGTAGCTTTTAGTCTGATATTTTTTGGTAACACCAGTTTTGTAGGTAAGTAGCATGCAAGGCAGACTGTTATTAAGCTGCATGACAAATACAAAGCAAGTGCTACGGGGACCAACAAGAGAAAGAGACTAGTCTCATCTGGAATCTGGGATAGGGAAGACTCTGAGAAATGAATGGTACTTGGTCACGGACAATGAGTTGGACTTGATCTGGAGAGGTTTTGCAGGGCAGAGGGAACAGGAAAATAAATGTCAGTGTGAGCAGGTGTAACCCAGGGGATTATCAGGATCACATATGTGCTGCTTTGAGAGGGCTCTGTGTCCAGCTCCTAATTTAAGGTTCTTGTTGCAATCAGAAGGGATTCCATTATTCCGCCCCTTGGTGGAGAAGGCAGCCTGGGCTGTGGCTAGAAATGAAGGTAGTGGAGGGAGGCCTGGCAGTGGTCTGCACCAAGTGGCCTGGCATCCCCAGAGTGGATGGGAGAGCAGCTTGTGAGCACAGATGAGGGCCCCAGTGTGGAGGGGAGGAGGCAAGGTTCCCCATCCCCAAAGCCACTTGGAAGCCCTGGGTGAGTGGCAGAGTCCTCAGGGTACACACCTGAACCACAGGCTTCTGCCTGCAAAAGACCAGAAGCTTTGTTTTGGGGACTAATGGCTCTGTCCCTCTGGGGCAGCGAGCTTTCTTGCCAACTACTTTTCTGGGCAGAGCACTGGCCTTGGCTTCAGGGACTTCCCATCTTGAGGCCTCATTTCCTCCACTCCCAAAGGACCTGTAACATTCCCAGCATCGGGGTCTGCCATGAAACCATTCTCCTTGGAGCTGGGACACCAGTTGCCCTCCCTCCCATGGAAGCAGTCAGGAATTGCTCATGGGTTCCGGCCTCCTTCTCTTCTGTAAATCTAGGCGCTTCCTGGGCCCTCCTCACATTTTTGTATCCGGCACTGGGACCAAGGCAATATCCACCCTCTCGCTGAAAAGGAGATCACCCCTCTGGGCTCAGAGTCTTGTGACTCCAGCTGCTCAGTGTTTGAAATGAGGACCAGCTGCGTCCTCTCTCCCTGGCTCCGTGACCTTCTTCCACTTGGGACAGTGGCTACTCCCTGTTCCTTAGAGACAGCCCATGAGCAGCTTCATTCCACCGGGAATGGCAGCTGCCCGTATTTCAGCATTTGTTCCTGTAGGATTCCTTACAGGATAGCTGACGGGTTAAGAGTGAAGGTTCGGAGGTGCTCTCTGGATCAAGTCTCCACTCTGCCCCTTACAAGATGAGTGGTCTTGGGCAGGTCACTTAACTTGTGTGTCTCAGTTTCCTCATCTCCAAAATGGGGTTATTGCAGTATCCACCTCATGGGTGCTTATGATTACCTGGAAACTTTTTTCATGAGCCTGTTTTCTCCTTGTCTTGGGGGATTTAAGAAAAACCCTATGAGATGAATTACATTTTCCAATCGGGGCGATTCCCAGGGGACCCTCTCCATTAAGCACCTTTTAGCACAAGTTCTCCCTGCTCCCCCATCATCCATTCCCAAGTCCAAAGTCCTCGTGCTTGTGCACTCGTCTTGTTCACCTCAAATAACTTCATGCTGGCTCCGCCCCAGATGGAGCAATCATTCTTCTCCCCAGGGCCCACGTGCCAGGCTGGGGTGTGTGCTGAAGTTAGGAAATCTCGCTTAGTAGTGGAGGGCACAAGGCCCAGGATCTTGGTAGGGGCTGAGAGATGGAGTAGGAAGGAGTCAGCCTTACCCTCCCTCAGCCTGATTTTCTTTATTTGTAAAAAGAGGACAGTGACTCCTCCCCTGCCTCCTTGCTATAGCTGCCGGGTGGCTCTGGTCAGATAATTCATGTGAAGGAGATTTGATAAGTGTAGACGATAAATAGGCTTAAGGTAGTGAGTCTCAGTCCTTGCTGCACATTAGAATCACCAAGAGAGCTTTAAAGAAAATGCTGGCCAGGTGCAGTGGCTCACGCCTGTAATCTCAGCACATTGGGAGGCCAAGGTGGGCAGATCATCTGAGGTGAGGAGTTTGAGACCAGCCTAACCAATATGGCAAAATCTCATCTACTAAAAATGCAAAAATTAGTGGGGCACGCTGGTGTGCGCTTATAGTCCCAACTACTTGGGAGGCTGAGGTTACAGTGAGGCAAGAGAATCGCTTGAACCCGGGAGGCAGAGGTTGCAGTGAGCTGAGATCACACCACTATACTCCAGCTTGGGCAACAGAGAGAGACTCCGGTAAAAAAAAAAAGAAAGAAAGAAAGAAAGGAAGGAAGAAAGAAAGAAAGGAAAGAAGGGAGGGAAGGAGGGAGGGAGGGAGGGAAGAAAGGATGGAAAGAAGGAAGGAAGGAAGGAAAGAAAGAAAGAAGGAAATGCCAGTGTCATCCCTACCCAAAGATTCTAATTGAATTTGCCTAGAGACACCACTACACTCCAGCTTGGGCAACAGAGAGAGACTCTGTTAAAAAAAAAAAAAAAGAAGAAGGAAGAAATAAAGGAAAGAAGGGAGAGAGGGAGGGAAGAAAGGAAGGAAGGAAGGAAAAGAAAGAGAGAAAAAAGAGATAGAGAAAGAAAGAAAGAAAGAAAGAAAGAAAGAAAGAAAGAAAGAGAAAGAAAGAAAAAGAAAGAAAGAAAGAAAGAAAGAAAGAAAGAAAGAAAGAGAAAGAAAGAAAAAGAAAGAAAGAAAGAAACAAACAAACAAAGAAAGAAAGAAAGAAAGAAAAAAGAAAAGAAAAGACAAGAAATGCCAGCGTCATCCCTATCCAAAGATTCTAATTGAATTTGCCTAGGATGGGTCTCAGAGCAATAGAACATTCTCCAGGTGATTCTTCTGGGCAGCTAGGGTTGACAGCCTCTGGTCTCAGAGATTCTAAACTCTCGCTTAGGAAGAGAAGTCCTTCTGTCCTCTTGTTTTGCCCTGACCATAGGGTGTCTAGGCAGAGAGTAGGCTGTGGATGGCCCCTCCAGGACCTGTGTCTAAGTCACTGCTGCCTTGGTTGGCTGCAGGGCAGCAGCTTGGGGTCATATCTGCTCAGGCAAAATTGGCTTTCAGTCTGGGCTTGAGTCCAGCCTCTGCCTGAGCGTGTGATATTGAGTAAGTGACTTCACCTGACTGGACTTCCAAATCCCTCATCTGTGAAATAGGGATAGCAACATCTTTTTAATAGTCAATATTTTGTGACTATTAAAAGACATAACGCAGGTGAAATGCTTAGCTCAGTGTCTGACACATAAGAGGTCCTCAATAGCAGCCCATTAAAAGCCCATTAAAATACTTGTTTTTGCCATTATATATGAGATCCCAAGGCATTTGTTTCCCCCAATCTCTGGGGGTCCTGGTGCTAGTGATGGGTATATGTTGAATCCCAACAATAACCCTAAGAGGGAAGATGTTCAGGTCTCACTGTCCCTCTTCTACAGATGAGAAAAGTACAATTCAGAGACATTGAGACCCTTGCTCAGGGCCTCTCACCGGTCCAGGCACCAATCCAGGGCTCATTTCTCTTCATCCTTACCAGACTCTTACTCTGCCTGAATGCCAAGAAATTGTGCCACCTGTGCTGCACAGGGCTTGCAAATGTCAGAATATGTGGCAGAAGTTAAAAGGAAATGGCACGGGCTAGAAAGAGAGAAAGGAGAGAGAGATGGGTGCTGAGGAGGAAAGCACCTGTGTCCTTGGAGCCAGAGGAGGGCTGGCCAGGGGCTAAAGATGTTCCCAGTGTCTAGGGGTGGGAAAGGGATGACTCACAGCCTGTCGGTGACCAGGATCTGAGACCTGGCTTCTGGGCTAAGATCTGCTTCAACTCTGTGACCTCCGCAGATGGCTTCCCCTTTCAGGGCCTCAGCTTTCTGACCTGTCATGTGGGCATTCTAGATTACATCACTGTTTTTCAAGCTGCCAGTTGCCATCCATTAGCAGGTTGTAAAATCAGTTTAGTGGACTGTGACCAGCCATTAAGAAAAAGAAAAAGCCAAAGAGAAAATATCAGAGTACCCTGATACATAGTAAGCTTTAGCCCTGTGAAACTTCGTGTCATTTCCAGATCCATGTATGTAAAGACTATTAGATTTCTTGATTTGGCCTCTTTCAATAGAGCTCGAAAACCACTCAGCTAGATACTTTGTAGTTTTTTTTTTTTTTTTTTTTTGAGACAGTGTCTCCCTCTGTCACCCAGGCAGGAATGGCAGGAGCACAATGGTGAGATCTCAGCTCACTGCAGCCTCCACCTCCGGGTTCAAGCCATTCTCCTGCCTCAGCCTCCCAAGTAGCTGGAACTACAGGCATACATCACCACATTCAGCTAATTTTTGTATTTTTAGTGGTGATGGGGTTTCGCCATGATGGCCAGGCTGGTCTTGAACTCCTGACCTCAGGTGATCTTCCTGCCTCGGCCTTCCAAAGCGTTGGGATTACAAGTGTGAGCCACCATGCTCGGCCACTTTTTAGCATTTCTATCAGCCCTCATTAACTCTAGACTTCTGTAAAATAAAAATGCATCTATGTCTAGAGAAAAGATATGGGAAGTAGAGTCTGGGTGGGGGCTAGGGATAGTCCCAGTCACTAGAGTAGCATCACTCCATATTGGGCCCCCTGTCAGCCCCTCTGTGGGGTGGTCCTCCCTGGAATAGGAGATGAGAGCCCCATCACATACCCGACGACCAAGTCATTCTCACTCGTCTACTGCAGGTGATTCAATTGCAGAGCCAGGCTGACAAGGATTGAGATGGCGCAATAGCAACTTCCCTTTCACATCTGGAGTCTTTCTCTGTGCTTTTCACATGACCTCTGCCAAAGAGGGACCACAGAATAAATGGGCAGGGGTTACATTAACATACTTGTGATTATGTTTGGCTGTGATTGATGGTGAATGTCCCCCCACCCAAAAAAAATAGCTTAGGAAAATAAGACAGAAGTTTCTTTCTTCCTTGCATGAGCAGCCTGTATGCAGGCAGTTCTGGGCAGGCCAGGTGGTGGCACCATTCTCAGGGCCCAGCTCTGTCCAGTCTCCTCTCCACCATTGCTAGGGTACATATGGCTCTGCATGGTCTGAGACGGCCGCTAGAACCTTGTCCATGTCCAGATAGCAGGATGGAACAAGAGGAAGAAAACAGGAAAAGGGCATTTGCCAACTGTTTATAAAAAGAGGTTTTCTAAAAAAAAATAAAATAAAATAAAAATTGAAAACAGGTGTTCAAACAAATATTACCAAGTACACTTTCATAGCAGCACTACTCAGAGTAGCTGAAAGGTAGGGACAACCCAGATGTCCATCAGCTGATGAATGCATCAACAAAACATGGAATATTCATGTAATAGACTATCATTCAGCCGTAAGAAAAGAGTGAACTACTGATACATCCTCCAACATGACCGAGCCTTGAAAACATTACGCTAAGTAAAATAAGTCAGACCCAAATCACATATTGTGTGATTCCATTTGTTAATTTATGAAATGCCCAGAATAGGGCCAGGTGAGGTGGCTCATGACTGTAATCCCAGCACTTTGGGAGGCTGGGTGGGTGGACAATTTGAGGTTGGGAGTTCGACACCAGGATGGCCAACATGGTGAAACCCCGTCTCTATCAAAAATACAAAAAAATTATCCAGGCGTGGTAGCACCCGCCTGTAATCCCAGCTACTCAGGAGGCTGAGGCAGGAGAATCACTTGAACCCGGGAGGCGGTGGTTGCAGTGAGGCCAAGACCATACCACTGCACTCCAGCCTGGGTGACAGAGGGAGATTCCGTCTCAAAAAAAGAAAAGAAAAGAAAAGAAACAAAAAGAAAAAGAAATGCCCAGGATAGGCAAATCCATAGAGACAGAAAGAGCTGGGGTTGGCAGGGGCTGGGGATAGGAGGAAATGGGGAGTTCCTCCTAATGGATTGGGGGATTCTTTGGGGAGTGATGAGAAAGTTCTGCCACTAGATAGTGGAGATAATTGCATATTGTGAATATACTAAATGCCCCTGTATTGTACATTTTAAAATGGTTTAAATGGCATTTTTTATGTTGTGAATTTTACCTCAATTTTTTAAAAGAGAGATTTCCTGGAAGTTAATACCTATAACTTCTGCCTATAAGCTTTTGGCCCAAATTTACCCTCATGGCCAGCGAGCCAGAGTGGAGCCTGGGAAAGCAGTGCCTGTACATATGGGGGATTTCATTACCAGGAAAGAAGGAGCAAGTGAACATCAGGATAGATATTTATCTGGCAGTCCACCACATTAGAATTGCTGCTGGCACTGATGTTCTCAGGAAAAAAAATCTGAGAAATTGCCCCAGGCCTGACACTGGAGTTAAGCATTAACTCAGGGAGATGGCAAGGAATCAGAGTTTGGAGATGTCACACTGTGGGCAAACCACCTCTCCGGCCTCCGTGTGCTCACGTCTGGAATCAGGGTTAGGAGTATGTGATTGGTCTCTGAGGTTTCTTTTCCCACTGATGTCTTTTAAGTGTGTACATTGATGAGTCAGTTATAAGAATCATGCGACTCCTGTCTCTTCTTCTCCTCCCTTCACCCAGACTGGTGCAGAAGACAGCCCTGAGGCTCATAAATATACATAAAGCGGTAAACTTGAGAACCTTAGATGGCTGAATACCTTTCCCTCCTCTCTTTTCCTACACATTCTGACAGGGTGGGCTGTGATGAGTGCCATGTCAAAGGCTTTGGGGTTGGGGAGACAGGATCATTGGATCCTTGATTTGGGAGCTGGCAGAGCAATCTTAGGGTTAAGGGACAGGATGATGACTGAGGGAGGCAGCTGGTGAACGGTTCAGAATCACACCAGAAGCTTGATGAGCACGCTCTCAGCTGGCAGCCCCTACTCAGGGATGCAGGGCGGGCTGTCCCCTTTGTCTATCTCCCCTGAAGGCAGTTCTTTTGGAAGAGATGTTTTCCTTCCAGGAGCTCGGTGTCTCTCCTCTGTCAGAATCCAAATGCTAGCAGGTGTACAATGCAGCATGAGGGCCCCTTACCATCTAGGGCACCTTCTGGACTCAAAATCCTGCATGAGACCCTCTTCCAAAAGGTTTCAGGACCACAGCGACAGGGTAGAGTCAGTAAGGCCTGGTGAAAAGGAAACACCATTTTTTCTTCCAGACTACTCTTAATACTTCCTAGCCGCCAAATGTGTGGGGTTTGTTCTCATACCAAGCGATTCTCAGTGGACACCACTGGGTGTCCTACAACTCAACTCAGTTCTCACACTGTTGGGAGTTAGCACACAGCCCACAGGGTGTGCACACACCCCTCAGTCCCACCAGACTGCCCCACTTCAGATGCCAGTGCTTCAGAAGTTGTCACCTGTGCTTCTGACCGACCAGATTTAAATCGGGAGTTCCCACCAGCCCCTTCTCAGGTTTGAAGATTTGCTAGAATAGCTCACAGAACTCAGGAAAACAGACGACCGGTTTATGATAAAAGGATACAACTCAGAAGCAGCCAGATGGAAAAGATCCCTGGGATAAGGTGTGGGGAGGGGCGCACAGCCCCCACGCCCCCCTTCCAGCACTTCCATGAGTTCAGCCTGGAGGCTCCTCAGGCCCCATCCTTTGGGGTTTGGGTTTTTATGAAGGCTTCATTCTTAGGCATGATTCATTAAGTCATCAATCATTGGTGATGAAATCAACCTCCAAGTCCCTCTCCCCTTTGTGGAAGTGGGTAGTGGGCAAGAGGTTGAAAGTCCCAAGTCTCTAATCACTGGTTGGCTCCCCTGGCAACCAGCTCCCATCCTGAGGCTATCCAGGAGCTGCCAGTACCAGTCATCTCATTAGCATACAGAAAGTCATTCATCATTTTGGAGGTTCCAAGGGTTTCAGGAACTTTGTGCCAAGAGAAAGCAGAGATCAAATATATATTTCTCATTATGCCACACCTGGGTTCAGAATCCTGGCTCTGCCAATTTCCAGGTATGTGACCTCAGATAAGCTACCTGGTCTCTGAGCCTTGGTTTTTCATTGTAAGATATCATTGAGCACATACATAACGTGTTCTGTGGACTGGGCATAGCAGTTGGCATAAAGAAGGCTGATGACAAAAGTGAGCCCCACTTTTCCTCCTCCTCCAGCTTGGAGCAGTCTCGCACATCCCACAGCCATCCTAACAGAGAGCAAGGCTTGATGGTGCTGCCCGGGCTCATGCTTGGTGTCAGAAAAGGCAGAGAGGATGAGTGTGGGCTCTGGATCCTGCAGTCCTCCACTGTGGAGTGGGGTGACCGTGACCAAGGTACCTGGTTTCTGTACACCTTGGCTTCCTTGTCTGTAAAACAGGACGTCTACAAGCACCTGCCTCATACAGTTAATGAACTAATGCACATAAACACTTTGAAAGATGGCTGGCACATAAATGCCCAGTAAACTTCAGCTAATAGTATGATCACCACCACCACAGTCACCCCAGGTCTGACCTGGTGGGGCATGCAAAGTTCCCCTCATGTTCTTTCTGCAGGTTTCCCTGTTGGGAGGCACCCTGGAGCTCAATCTTTTCTTTTTCATCCTCTCTAAGGACAAGACATTGGTCTCTGGGATGAATGGGAGGGGCCTCTACTATTGACACACCCGCAGCAAACAATGCATGAGCTTTGGTGGAACAAGGAAGGATGTGGGCCTGTTGGGAGAGGCAGGTGTCAGCAAGTGATGCTGAGTACCCTGCCCCTCTTTCCTTACCCCTGTGCTGGACAAAGCCATCTGGAGACAGACTTTCTACTTTCAAAGAACTCGTGGTCTAGAGTGAGCTTTATCTGGAAAAGGACATGCATCCTTTGGGATTTGGGGGTGGGGTGAAAAATCTCTAGGAAGGCTCAAGTGGTCTGAAACCACATGTTCCATAGAGTTCTTGTTTCTTAAAAACATATATTTCCAGAGGTTCTTATTTGAGAGCTCTTCTTTTTTGTTTTCCTTTTCTTTTCTTTCTTTCTTTTTTTTTTTTTTAAATTTTGAGATGGACTCTTGCTCTGTCACCCAGGCTGGAGTGCGGTGGCATGATCTCAACTCACTGCAAGCTCCACTTCTCAGGTTCAAGTGATTCTCCTGCCTCAACCTCCTGAGTAGCTGGGACTACAGGCATGCGCTACCATGCCAGGCTAATTTTTTAATTTTTAGTAGAGATGGGGTTTTGCCATGTTGGCCAGGCTGGTCTCGAATTCCTGACCTCAAATGATCTACCCACCTAGGCCTCCCAAAGAGCTGGGATTATAGGTGTAAGTCACTGCACCCTGCCAGCCATTCTTTTTTCTAAAGCGAGTAAAGCTCTACCAAATCGCAACTGGCTGGGATGCACAGAAAGTAGTGAGCAAGATTGGCAGGAGGAGAGGGGAGAAATTTGGGGGCCGTTTTCCTAGAGAGATCTGGCGTCTATCAGCTGTACACAGCCATCTAGGGCTCAGTGTTTGCCAGTGTCTGAGTTCTGGGCTGTCTCTGTTGGCTACTCAGGTACAGGAATGCTCATTTTCCCCCTGCTCCCTCTGTCCTTTCTGTCCTCCCTTATTTCTTCCCTTCATTCAACAGATCCTTGTTGATTGCATGAATGTCTTAGTTTCCCTGAATTTATGCAAACATCTATTAATTTATTCTTTCAATGAATATTTGTTAAATGAATGAGTGAGTGGATGTTTGAATGAATGAATTTAGCACCCTGAACTAGGAGTAAGCTCATCTCTTGAGTCCCCTCTCTCCAACGGCAGGTTGGCTCACCATCCCAGGGAGCCTGCATTTTACTGGAGAGGGTACCTATGGTGACCCTCCACCCCATCTCCAGTGCTTTTGAGTGGAAGCCCCTCCCCAGTCCTGCTCTGGCCCCCACTCACTCCTGTCTCACCTTTCTCTCTTCTCCACGAAGGGCCGATGCTCTAGACAAATAACATCACTCCTTCTCTTGTGCCTTTGAGCCTCTCCTTCCCACCATCTAGAATGCAGGCTGCTCTATGGGCACCTGACAAAATTTTTTCTCCTTTCAAGGCCCAGCATTTTCAGTGTAGCTTTTCCTGATCCCTACAACTGAAAGTGATTTTTTTTTTCCTGCCTGCATCTCTCATACACCTTTCCTGGATTTACCCCATTCCATCATTCATGATCACTTATGCTTGTCTTATCTACTGCTGAAGCTCTTGGAGAGTTACAACTATACTTCATACACGTTTACACTCCCAACATTGTGCCTCACACAATGTCCTATGAATAATAGTTGCTCTAATATTTTTATTGAATGAATACTTCATATTCACTTTTCCTTGTAGACTAAATTTTGAGCTGTTGTCATGATGATCATCTCATGACATTAGTCTTTTCTTTGTTCATTTATTCCTTCATCCATTTATTTATCTAATTATCCTAATACAGTCAAGCAGTGTGCTAGGCATCAGAATAGAAAGATCAAGAGGGCGCTGGGTGCAGTGGCTCATGCCTGTAATCGCAGCACTTTGGAATGCCAAGGCGTGAAGATCACTTGAGCCCAGGAGTTTGAGGCCAACTTGGGCAACATGACAAAACTCTGTCTCTACAGAAAATACAGAAGTTAGCTGGGAGTGGTGGCTCATGCCTGTAGTCCCAGCTAATGGGGAGGCTGAGGTGGGAAAATCCCTTGAGCTCAGGAGCCAGAGGTTGCAGTGAGCCAAGATCACACCACTGCAATCCAGCCTGAGGCAACAGAGCCAGATCCTGCCTCAAAAATAAAATAGAATAAAAGATTAAAAAGGGATGTTCTGATGCAGAGAGATGGACACATATGAAAAAGAGCTGTGTCTGGCACTGGAATGCACCCTTACACTCTCATCAGAGCTGTGGCCTCTTTGTAAAGACAGAGACCAATTTGGTTTGCAGAAGAATGGGTGATGTAACCTCTTAAACATAACTCATAGGAAGATTTCCCAAAAAGTTTATATCAGTGAACATCTGGTACATCGTGGCATCTCTCATAAACCCTTCTCAGTTTAGCTCCGTCATCTTCACAATCATATGAGAAGAAATCAGGAGGGTGGATTTTGAGATGTTTGTCTTCGGGTCCTATCCAGGTCATTCATGGCCTTTGACCTGCTCCTATAAACAGCTCTTGCCAGTGAGCATTTGCAATTCCCCTCTGGGCCAAGGATTCCCCAATCACTAGGCCTAGAAACACTGCTCAGAGTCTCCGCCAGCCTCCCTAGCATCAGAGGCCCAGGCCAACACCAAGGCGTTGCAAATACAGGGAAGGTAAAAGATGCAAAAGTAAACATTGCTGGATGCTGGAGGGGCGAAACATGCTTGGCGTCTGGACACACAAGGGGACAACAAAGAAGCCAAACCAGGGTGATGGGTGTGAAATAAGTATCCTCCCTTCAGTTCTTTTTGAGACAGAGTTTTGCTCTTGTCTCCCAGGCTGGAATGCAATGGTTGTGACCTTGGCTCACTGCAACCTCCACCTCCCAGATTCAAGTGATTCTCCTGCTTCAGCCTGCTTCAGCCTCTTGAGTAGCTGGGATTACAGGTGTGCATCACCACACCCAGCTAATTCTTTGTATTTTTAGTAGAGACGGGGTTTCACCATGTTGGCCAGACTGGTCTCAAACTCCTGACCTCAGGTGATCCACCTGCCTCAGCCACACAAAGTACTGGGATTACAGGCGTGAGCCACCATGCCCGGCACCTCCCTTCAGTTCTGTTGGAGCCCCCATCCACAAAGCAATGAGAAATGCTGAAAGCAGACAGAATGTAGGCGCTCTGGTGACATAGTTCTTCTCATTGATTGGATGGAGTTCCACTGAACATTTGGCCTGTTCCCTAAGGGCCGAGTGACAGTTCAGCAGATGGAGGGGAAAAGACACTCTTAGCTGTGGGAACAGGATGCACAGAGGTTCAGCTGTCTGAAAGGGCAGAGCATTTTCTGTGATCTTACATCCTGGGAGCTGGCATAACTGAGACTGGAAAGACTGAATGGGAATAGGTTGTGACGTTCTTGCTATGCAAGATCAAGGTCTTTGGATTTTAACGTGATTCTTTCCAGGAATTTGGCTCTGCCCTCGATGAGCCTCACCCCAAAGCTGCTCTTTGGTAACTTATACCCTTCCCCCATACCACCATTCCTTGCTTCCTAGGACTTCAGGTTCTCTTTTCTGCCTCACAGCTCTAGGACTCCAGAGTATCAACTGGCAGACGGCCTTCAACCGACAAGCGCATCACACACACAAGTTCTCCAGCCAGGAGCTCATCTTGCGGAGAGGCCAAAACTTCCAGGTCTTAATGCTCATGAACAAAGGCCTTGGCTCTAGCGAAAGACTGGAGTTCATTGTCTCCACAGGTACCTGCGCATTCCCCTTCCTGCCCAAACACACACATACCTGAGTAGCCCTTGTGCATTCAAGGAGTGATGGGGACCACACTGGGACCACTGGCATTGGGCTCTAGCCTTGCTCTGTCATTGATTCATTGTGGCCTTGGGCAAGTTGCTGTCCATCTCTGAGCCTGACTGAGAGTCACCATCCTCAAATCAAGAGGGATCTGGCCTATATGTTCATTCCAGTTACTTCCAGTGGCAAAATATGATGCTTCATTGGCTCATGTCCCCCAGACGGGGGTTGTTATTGGAACCTGGTCTTTCCACAGTCTGACCAGTGCTTGTTGGTTTTTCTCAACCTCTGTCTTTTTTGACAGGGCCTTACCCCTCCGAGTCGGCCATGACGAAGGCTGTGTTTCCACTCTCCAATGGCAGTAGCGGTGGCTGGAGTGCGGTGCTTCAGGCAAGCAATGGCAATACTCTGACTATTAGCATTTCCAGTCCTGCCAGCGCACCCATAGGACAGTACACAATGGCCCTCCAGATCTCCTCCCAGGGCGGCGTCTCCTCTGTGAAACTTGGGACGTTCATACTGCTTTTTAACCCCTGGCTGAACGGTAGGTGTCTAACCACCCACACTCTCAGCCCTGGTCTAAGCTAGAAAAGAGAAAGGGGATGGGGGAAATAATCTTCACAGGCTCAGGTTTGATTAGGGAAAGTCCATGGGCTGTGTAAAGGGTGCAGAAGCTAGAAATGAGGAGCTCTGACACTTCAGCAGCGTCTGAGTCTAGGCAGTCCCTCTATCTCTCCAAGTCCTCACCATTAAATGGACATCCTGCTGTTTCTTCTGGGAATATTGTCGAGATCACATTGAACTTTTACAAACTGCATAGCACGGTTCATTTTAAGGGACAATACCACAGTATAATTCCACAGCATGGAGATAACTTCCTGCCAGAAAGAGCAGGTGTCTCATCCCCAGGGTCTCATTTTCAGACCCTCAAGTCATCCTAGCTTCTCTTTCCAGCTCATAGTTCCCACAATTGGAGTTGGAAGAATTTCAGCCCAAGGGTCAGGGGAGGGCAAAAGGTGGGGCTTGCTCCCACCCCCAGGCCAGTTCAGGAGTTGGAGGAGAGGAGGAATGATCCCTACAGTCCTCCTAGGATTCTAGTCCTTGGTGTCTGCTTTTTGTATCAAACAGCGGATAGCGTCTTTATGGGTAACCATGCTGAGAGAGAAGAGTATGTTCAGGAAGATGCCGGCATCATCTATGTGGGAAGCACAAATCGAATTAGCATGATTGGCTGGAACTTTGGACAGGTAAAAGGGTCATAAGGAGGCTGAGGGTAATGTCCCTTTTACCCAAGAAGCTCAGCAGCTTGCCCCACAAATCAATGGGAAGTCCACATCTGTCCATCTGCCTGCCCTTCTATTTGTTCATGCATTCAGAAGACTTTCATTGGCCACCTATTATGTGTCAGACCCCAGGATCCACACTAAGGATACAGGAGATGAGTAAGACAGATCCATCTTTGAAGGGGTGGCAATCTAGTGGGCAAGATAGAACATACACATAACTCAATTGACGCAATGAAGTAGTATTGGTGCCAGGGTGCACACATAGATATAAGGCCCCCTAGAGACACTGGGGACAGTGATGTAGCTTCTGTTTTTCATTCCATGTAAAAATGTGATGAAACTTCTTTAGTGTGCCCACTCAGCCTTTCCAAGCTACACCTTCTTGGTCCTTTATTATAGTGATCCCCATTTGAGTCTACAGAGTTCTCAGATTTTGTCAGTTTAGAAAATTTTCAGGGATGCCCTCCACCTTTTCTTTTATCCACCAGACAAAGGCATTAGAATAAAGCACCTCGGGCGGGGTGCCTTGGATATCAGAAGGATGTGTGCTTGGACCATCTACAGACCCTGTCTGTAGTCAACTGGAGCAAGTTGGCTATCTCCTTTATTGGGAGGAAGGAAAAAAGAGAAGGATAGTGAATAGAGTGCACCTAGGAGTGGAAGAGAGGCTATTTTCTTTTTTTTTTTTGATGGCATGGTCAGGGAGGGCCTCACTTAGAAAGGAGCCTTTGATCAGGAACCTGAAGGAGATGAGGGCACCAGACAGAGATCCTGGGAAACAGCATCAGGCAGAAGGAAAAGCAAATGCAAAGACCCAAGTCAAGAGGATCTCAGCCTTCTCAGTTTGAGAAGCAATGACTTCAATTAAGTCTTATTTTGTGCAAAACGCTTCAAATACATATACTTAACAAGAGATTTTATTTTTATAACTAGTTCCCCAGGAGTCTCAATAACACGTTCAAGATTGTAGGCAGGCCACGTGCGGTGACTCACGCCTGTAATCCCAGCACTTTGGGAGATTGAGGCGGATGGATCACCTGAGGTCAGGAGTTCAAGACCAGCCTGGCCAAAATGGCGAAACCTTGTCTCTACTAAAAATACAAAAATTAGCTGGGTGTGGTGGCGTGGGCCTGCAATCCCAGCTACTTGGGAGACTGAGGCAGGAAAATCACTCGAACCCAGGAGGAACCCAGGAGGTGGAGGTCACAATGAGCCAAGATTGAGCCACTGCATTCCAGCCTGGGTGACAGAGCAAGACTCCGTCTCAAAAAAAAAAACAAAAAGGATGGGAGTCAGAGATAGAAGAAAACTCTGAGATGAGTTTGGCCTGATTATACAGATGGAGAAATCAAGGCCAGACAGGCTAAACGGCTTGCTCCTGAGGTTTGTGGCAGCCAGGGCATCGGCTAGACCAGGCCACCTCCCATGCATTCACTTTAGGAGAGTTTGCACAAGGTCTTAGCTTTTTTCTTTTTTATAATTTTTTTATTTATTATCCTTTCCTCTCTTTTTTGTTTTTTTGTTTCAAAAGCTGCCTTTGAGGAAATACACAGGGTCTTGTGTGTAATGAGTGCTCTGGATGAGTTTGCGGGGTTGAGGGCTGGGCGTGGTGGCTGTCCTCAGTAGCTCTCAGTTCCAGAGGCCACAGAGTCAAAGGATCTGACAGTTCCTGTGGTTCTCACCAGTGTAGTTCCCTTCTTGAGCCAACTCTCCTTGTCATTTCTTTCATTGTAATGTATGGTCTCACTCTGAACAGTTTGAAGAAGACATTCTGAGCATCTGCCTCTCAATCTTGGATAGGAGTCTGAATTTCCGCCGTGACCCTGCTACTGATGTGGCCCGCAGAAATGACCCCAAATACGTTGGCCGGGTGCTGAGTGCCATGGTGAGTAACAGGAAAATGATCACAACTAGTTGTCATCATATATTGAACACCACCTATGGGCTAGGCACGCGCACTCTTTATATATGTCATCTCATTAAAGCCTCACCAATTACAGCTGGTGGTTAGAATCATACACATTTTACCAACTTGGAGCACAAGGTCCCTCTAAGTTATAGGGCTTGCCTGAGGCACACAGTGAGTATGCGGCAGAGGCAGAGCCAGACACAGGTCCAGCCAGCTTCAAAGCCCTTTCCACCACATCATGAAGCCTTTCTCAGAGGAAAAGGGAACTTGCTCTTTGGGTGCCTGCCAAAGATGGGAGAATGCAAATCTAGGGCTCTGCTCCATCACTAGGCCTCCTGGGAAAGGAAACGAGACCCCTACTGAGCTGGAGGTGGTGACCTCCTTTGCCTAACTCATCTCTTCCGCAGCCCAGAGCACAGCCCAGGGTGTCAGATGGTAGGCTGCCTCATTCAGGATCTAGATGGGGAAACAAGCTTGGAGAGCTGAAGTGGCTTGTTTAAGGCACACAGCATGCAAGTCAGACCAGAACAAGGCCTTCATGGGAAAGGCCTGTGCCCCTACAACATACACACATACACACACACACTCACACACTCACAATCTCTCTCTCTCACACACTCACACACACACAGTTAGATCCCCTAGGAGGCATCTATGGCTCTGCACTCATTGCATAGAGAATGTCTCCATCTAGTCTGGGCGTGGTGGCTCATGCCTCTAATCCCAGTGCTTTGGGAGATGGAGGTGGGAAGATGGCTTGAGCCCAGGAGTTTGCTGCCAGCCTGGGTAACACAGTGAGATCTCATCTCTACAGAAATTTAAAAAAAAAAAAAAAAAAAAAAAAAACCTAGCCAGGCATAGGCAGACACAGTGGCTCACACCTGTAATTCCAGCACTTTGGCAGGTGGATGACTTGAGCCCAGGAGTTCAAGACTAGCCTGGACAGCATGGCAAACCCTGTCTCTACAAAAAAAAAAAAAAAAAATTAGCAGGACATGGTAGCATGTCCCTGTAGTCCCAGCTACTTGGGAGGCTGAGGTGGAAGGATCACTTGAGCCCAGGAGGTAGAAATTGTGGAGAGCCAAGATCATGCCACTGTGCTCCAGTCTGGGTGACAGAGTAAGACCCTATCTCAAACAGACAAAAATTAACCAAGCATGGTGGCACATACCTGTAGTCCAGCTACTCAGGAGGCTGAGGCAAGAGGACTACTTGAACCCAGGAGCTTGAGGTTACAGTCAGCTATGATGGCACCACTGCACTCAGGCCTGGGTTATAGAGTAAGACCCTGTTTCCAAAAATTTTCATCCAAAATATCTAAACCTAGATCAACCTGCTCAAAAGTTGTAAGTTAAAAAGCAGAAAGTCATGATCAGGCGCAGTGGTTCACACCTGTAATCCCAGGACTTTGGGAGGCTGAGGCAGGGAATCACTTGAGCCCAGGAGTTTGAGACCAGCCTGGGCAACATAGTGAGACCTCATCTACACACACACACAAGGAGCCAGGCATTGTGGCACATGCCTGTAGTCCCAGCTACTTGGGAGACTGAGCTAGGAGGATTGCATGAGTCCATTAGTCGCAGGCTGCAGTGAGCTATGATTGCACTACTGTACTCCAGCCTTGGTGACAGAGTAAGAACCTGTCTCAAAAAAAAAAAAAAAAAAGGTGAAAAGTCAAAGTGAATTCTTTACTTTAACCCTCTTAAACTAAGTAATTGCCCAGAAATTCTGTAACCTTTATTTATTTATTTCTATGGTTCATGGTTTAGGCCTTTCTTGAGCTCTTGACTTTTGAGTTGGATATGTTCATGCTAATGAGCTAGTTACTTGGTTAGAAATGGGAACAACTTCTCAGCTGCATGATAAATATCTGGAGTGCCTCTGAGAGGGCTTTTGGAAAGAGCTGAGTCTTAGACTGAGCCTGGCAGGAAAGGAGTAAGGTGGCCCGGGGAACTCAGAGGCTCTAAGGAGATGAACGAGGACCTGAGTAGCCGAGGGAGGGTATGGAGAGGAAGTGAGCCTGGAGCAGAGTCTTGAAACCAAATGGCCTGGAAGAGGTTTGATTAAAGCCCTGGCGACTTAGAATGCTGAGCCTCTTTGTCCTAGGAGAGAGTGGGTGAGGCCAGAGGCTCCTGCAGCCGCTGACTCACTCGCACCCCAGGGCCAAACCACTTTATCGTGGAGCCAGTTTCCTCAGCTGCACCTCCCAGATGCTCCGTTCAGACCTCCCAGCTGGGCTGGGCCATGAACTAATTATGGCCTGTGCAGAGCTTTGAAATGCTCAGCTTTCAGCCAGAGATGACCGTGCTGATAGCCACTTTGGAGGCTGGAGCACCAGTGACTCAGGAGATGGGGAAGGACTGCACAACCTTCTGTCTCGAAGGAGGCTGTGTCTTGCCTGACTCTGCCATGACAGCCCAGGCCCTCCTTGAAGGGGTGCAGAACTCACCACTGCACTGAGCGGTGGCAAGGCTGGCCATGACCTGTCCTGGGCAGGGATCCTTTTGTGTCCAGACTGTCCATTCTCATAGGCCTTGCCCCTTACAGGCACTCCAAGGAGAGGGGGTAAGACACACAGGCTGGAGGAGCCCTCGGAGATCCTGGTCCAGCCTCTCATTGCACAGTTTAGATAAACGACAGCCAAAGTTTCATAAACCCTGACCCTTGACTACAGAAGACACCTCCGAGCGCCTTTGTCCTAACTTTCCCTTGAAAATTCTCTTCCTTATTGGAAGGTGAAGAACTAAGGCCTGGAGAGGTGAACAGACCTTTGTGCAATCATCAAGTTGGCAAGTGGCAAGGTGGGGCTTGTAACCTCACTGTCTCCTTTTCTCTTTTAACTTTTATTATGGAAAAGTTCAGACCTATATAAAAGTAGAGAGAAAAGCATAAAGAACTCCTGTGTATGCATCTCAAGCTTCAACAGTTACCTCTTCAAGGCCGGTGTCATTTCATCTCCGACCCTCTCTTTCACAGATGATTTGATAAATCTTAGACATTGCACATTTGTCATCATTTCACCTGTAAATATTTCCAAGTGTGTCCCTAAAAGACAATAGAACTCAGGTCTCTTGATTTCTAGTCCAGTGATCTTTTCAGGCTGCCTCTTGGTTGTGTCACTTAGATAAGAACCTTGCCTTAAATTGAATAAATGAATGAGTAAACTAACAAATGAACAAATAGCTGAATGAATGAAAGAAAAGAAATACTCTATCTTTATTCTTTCCAAGAAGAAGTTAGTTGCTGAAGTTCTAAAGTGACTTTTTGGCAGGGTGCGGTGGCTCACGCCTATAATCCCAGCACTTTGGGAGCCGACGTGGGCAGATCACTTGAGATCAGCCTGACCAACATCGTGAAACCCCATCTCTACCAAAAATACAAAAACTAGCCGGGCATGGTGGCACGCATAATACCAGTTACTCAGGAGGCTGAGCCAGGAGAATTGCTTGAACCTCGAAGGCGAAGCTTGCAGTGAGCCAAGATCATGCCACTGCACTCCAGCCTGGGTGAGAGAGAGAGACTCCGTATCAGAAAATAATAAAAAATAAATAAATAAAGTGATCTTTTTGTAAGACCACATACCAAAAAAGAGTTTCAAACCATGGACTCCCAGGCAGACAGATAACAGTGATAGCCTGTGAATTCTTTCCTACCAGAAGTCCTCTGCAAGCTGGATTTGTGCCCTGCCTTGCCACAGACAAGCTGTGCTGTCTGTTTCCCATGTCAGGTTGCCGCACAGGAATGACGTATGGATCAAGGACAATCAAACATGGCCTGTTTGGGAAAGCACCTCTAAACTCATAAACCACTCCATACCCCTAGGGGTTAAGTGTTACAATGATCATCCCCAAGTCACGTAGAAAGACAAAGAAAAGTTCAATCATGGTCCTTGGCTTCCTTCCTCATCTCCCCACCTTGTCCTCTGAATTCTGCATGTCAGTCTCCCTAGGAAAGGCATTAGTGCTGACTCATTTTGGGGGCTGGTTTCTGCCCAGATCAATAGCAATGATGACAATGGTGTGCTTGCTGGGAATTGGAGCGGCACTTACACGGGTGGTCGTGACCCAAGGAACTGGAACGGCAGCGTGGAGATCCTCAAGGACTGGAAAAAATCTGGCTTCAGCCCAGTCCGATATGGCCAGTGCTGGGTCTTTGCTGGGACCCTCAACACAGGTACCTTGGGTGTGGTGTGCCTTGGCTGGGTCAGTGGGTGGCAGTGGGCTATGCCAAGGTACCGTCTCCACCACCTGAGTCCTCACGCCCACCCTGACTTGCAGCGCTGCGGTCTTTGGGGATTCCTTCCCGGGTGATCACCAACTTCAGCTCAGCTCATGACACAGACCGAAATCTCAGTGTGGATGTGTACTACGACGCCATGGGAAACCCCCTGGACAGGAGTAGTGATAGTGTATGGTAAGTGTCTCACCTTTTGCCCGAACCTCGAGCACCACATTTGAGTGGCTTCTCGCTCTCGCCATCCTCCTGGGACCCAGGTCCAAATAGGAGTTGCAAGGCAAGTAACATGTCATCACAGCGTGTAGAATGGAAATGCTGGCAATGCTGATTACACACTTAGCAGCACCCAAGACACCTCTTCTCGGTGCTCTGCGGTCTGCTAGCCTGGTCTGTCTTGCCGCCGTCAGACGAAGGGTCTGATCCCAGTGAAAGACAGGGCTCCTAAATTCACTCTGAATTTATGGGATCCATTGGACCTTATACTACTTTAGAAGATAAAAATCCATACGACTTGTAAACTTTCTTTTCTTTTTTTTTGAGATGGAGTCTTGCTCTGTCACCCAGGCTGGACTACAGTGGCGTGATCTCGGCTCACTGCAACCTCCGCCTCCCGGGTTCACGCCATTCTCCTGCCTCAGTCTCCCAAGTAGCAGGGACTACAGGTGCCCACCACCACGCCTGGCTAATTTTTTTGTATTTTGAGTAGAGACAGGGTTAAACTTTCTTAAAGAGAATAAGAAAAGCAACACATCTTCTCTTAGCATATATATAGTGAGAGCTATTATACACCTTGGTTGACATCAAAAGTTCAGAGTTTATTCTGGATTCTGGATGAAAACAATTAGTTTTTTTTTGAGATGGAGTTTCATTCTTGTTGCCCAGGCTGGGGCACAATGGTACAATCTTGGCTCACTGCACCCTCATGTTCTCAGGTTCAAGTGATTCTCCTGCCTCAGCCTCCCAAGTAGCTGAGATTACAGGCATGCACCACCATGCCTGGCTAATTTTTGTATTTTAGTAGAGACGGGGTTTCACCATGTTGGTCAGGTTGGTCTTGAACTCCTGACCTCAGGCCATACACCCGCCTCAGCTTCCCAAAGTGCTGGGATTACGGGCGTGAGCCACTGCACCTGGCCAAAATGTTGTATATATATTTGGGCACTTATATTCTTAACCATAAATATGCCATGTGCACACTATCAATACACACACACACACGTAATTTAATGATAGATGCCACAGGAAGTAGATTATATGAAATGTGTAGACATATATCTGTAACTGCATAGAGCACTAGATAGATAGATCTTATATAGATAAAAATAGATATTGTTACAACTGTTTAAGGTTACATCATATACTAGGTTATTACTGGATGGCAATTGGCAATGATGTTTATATCTGTATATACACATAGATATCTATGTGTCTATATAAAGTACCCCTCTATCTATTCTTTTAATCCATTTCAAAGGCTACACACACACATAGTTGCTCACATGCATGTATATGGCTAGATAATCATATGACAGATGTCATCTTATTTTCAGATGTTCAATTTTAAGATAGTCTGCATAACATATTTGTATTACTTATCATTACCAGAATAAATATATCTAACTTATCTGAAATGTACCTAATATAACTAAGGGTATAAAATGAAAGGAAAATAGCTAATAATGGAAAACACTGTTAAAACAAATAAATAACAACTCCATGCCAACAACCGAATTGAGTAATAAAAGCATCCCTTCCCTTCTGAAGGAGAGTGAGGATTATGTAACTCACCCCAGGGTCAATGGATTCCGGGGTTTTACTAGGGGAGAGAAAGCTTATTTAAGGAGTTTCTTTCTTGATCTGCACATATACAACTTTCTCTCTAATGATATTGCTTACTTGTGGCCAGACTTTGTTTTCCAACTTCTCATGAATGAGTGTCTTTTCTTTTCCCTGGGCTTTTCTTTGTTCTTGTGTCCAAAATCCCATCACAACCAGCTCCAATAGTTGGGCCTATACCATTCCTAACTTTAGTTTCTTCTACAAAAGGAGATGGTTGGTCAGACAAGTTGGGGGTCCCCTCAGCATGTCCTTTCTGTGATTATCCTGTACACTAGGAACTGCAGGGACATGGAAAGCTTAAGTCTCAGTTCCTCCACTGAAAGCATTTATGGTGCTGTTAGGAGATGAGGGGTGGGGAAGCCACTAGTAGAGGCTAATTGCTACACAGCATGATGTGTGATGCCCAGACAAGTGATTAAGACAAGGATACTGGGAACTTGGAGGAAATCCTCAAGGAAGGCGTCCTGGAAGTGGGAAAGTGAGGCTTTTAAGCTAAATTTAGAATTAGAACCCAGGTCTCCTGGTTAGTGATTCACACTGCCCCCCACATCAGCTTAACATCACCTTTGGAACAAGTAGGAGCTGATGGAGACATTCCAGGATGGCTCCCTGGTAACTTCTGTGGCCTCATGGGAGGGGGCCAGGTGTAGAAGCTCTGACTGTTCCTGAGGATCTTGTCACTCCTCCCTTCCTCTCCCCTTTTCTGAACCTTCTCAGAAAGCCAAGGGAGCTGATAGTTACTCCCTACACCATTCCCTACAGCTGATGGTTGGGGGAGCCAGCCCTGGAGGGCATGACGACAAGGAGTCCCAAGCACTAGCTCCAGCCCTACTACCAAATTGCTATGAGGCTTGTGCAAGGCAATTTATCCTTCTGGTCCCAAGTTTCTTCATATGTGAAATATAAGGGTCGGCCTAGGACTAGATGATTTCTTAAGTCCTTTGCCAGCTTAAACTTTTAAATTCTCTGGAGTTTCAGCCCATTCCACTTTCTATAAGAGAGCTAGCCCTCCCAACCAAGGGAGCCCTACTGTTCCTTCCCCATTAAATCCCATGCAGGAGAGAGCTAAACCAAGAGCCAGTTTCTGCCTGGAGTGAAATTACTAAGCTGTTATTATAAGGGCAACTGGAGTTTGGACAGAAAACCTCTGATATGAATCTTTGTACGTTACCAAAAAGTGTTGAATGCTTTGGAACCGTGCCCAGATTTGCCTAAAGTAATAGGATGTGAGAATCAAGGGAGGTTAAGCATAGAAGTGCTTAGTAATAGTAACAGCAGCAACTAATAATTTGTTGAGCAATTGTTGTGTGCCAGGTACTGTTCTAATTGCTTACATTCCGTCTTCACAAATGATGTAGGCATTGTTATTTTCATCCCCAATTTATTTTTTATGGATGAGAAAACAAAGGCCCTGAGAGAAGTAAGCTGTCTAAGATTAAACACTTGGAGACATGTAGACACTCTTAAGCGCATAACATTATGTAAGTTCCTTGCCTTTGCTACACCTCAATTTCCCACTTGTAAAACAAAGGGCCAGATCAGGGGACCTCAGTGACATTTTCTAGGGCTTTCTTTTAATCAGATTCACAGCAGCCAGTGGGGTAAATTTTTTTCTAAGCCACTTTGCTCATGCTAGTGGTTTGGCTTAAGAGGCACACAGCTCCGGAGTAGTCACTGTCTTCCGAGTCAGGACACTTTTCGGGGGAGCTTAGTTTGGGATGCTTCTTTGAGATGTCCTCCTTCGGGGCCACTGCACAGGAGGTCTCTGAAGCCTATTCAGCCCCTGAGCAGCAGCCGAATGATTTAGAACAGTCTAGTCAAATTATCTTGAATTTTCTGGCTTGTTTTCTTCATTCATTTGACTTGATCCCCCAATTTCTAGAGTCATAGATCTGACTCTACCTGTAGACTTTGCGGAACTCTGAGGTAGAAGGCACCTAGAGATTGCCCAGCCCTGCCAAGGAGGTGGAGTCGGGCAGTGCCCCCAGCTGTCAGCACCTACACCTCAGCCAAGCCCCTGGCTCCTCATGCCATCTCTCCACGGCCTCTGTCTCTGAATACCTGCTTCCACTAGTCCTGAACTGGCTCCTAGGCCCTTAGTGAGGAAGGGACAGAGAGTGCTTTCAGCCCAGAAACAATTCAATTCAGCAAACGTGATTCCATGCACACCTGCACTGGACTCTGGGCACCAAGAGGAACAAGATGTGCTGGAGGAGGGTTTTCGTTTATTTGTTTTGTTTTATAACTGGGCCTTAGAGACTGAATAGAGGAGTTTACAGCTGCATTAAAAGCTTGACAATTATGGAGTTGCAATGAAATCAATGAATTACTTGCAAGATTCAGAGACAGCACAGAGGTATGGTTGGCACTCTCTTGGCGTGTCAGGAAAGGCTTTTTTGGCAGAGGTAGTATCTGAACAAAATTTGGGAGGACAAATGGGAGTTTACCTACAGAGGGTGGGGTTTGGGGCCACTTTCTAGGCAAGGTCTCCTAACTCTGTGAATTCAGAGGTAAGCATAGCATAGTTGGTGTCTGTAGAGCAGTGGTTTATAAACGTCAAAGACTGCATCAGAATTAATATGGGTGGGGAAAGATGAGAGCAGCAGAAATCTGCACTTTTTAATAAATGCCTCGGGTAGTTCTGATGCCCACAGTCTGTCCTCTCCTGAGCTCCTGCTCCTGAAACCCTCAGGAAAGGAGTGGAGCCCGAGGTTGAGGGGTGGGAGAGAGTGTGGCACATAACCAGAAACTCACACTGGAATTTCCACATGGCGCCACTGAGCATCAGAAAGATGCACATCCCAAATATTTCTGTGTAACTGAAGTGGCTGACTTTTGCATGAGGGAGGAACCAGGATGTAGTTGTTATCTGCTCTGCCTTAAATTCCTGCCTTGCAAGCAAGTATTAAAATACAGCTACTTATCACTTTTTCTTTTTTTTAACCAACCTGCGCTTCCCCTTAGTTGCTCTGCCAGGAGCAAACTGAGTATGAAACTTGGTGTTCTCACTTACTTTCTCATCCCTCCCTTGCCCCTTTCACCCACCTAGGACCATCTTCCCACACTTCTTCCCTTGCCTTCTCCTTGGTGAGTTCTAACTGACCATGAAGGCCTGTCCAAAAAGACTTCCTGGGTCCTGGAGATCATTTTTATGATGCCCTTTTAAAAATAATTATAGAAAAATTCAAAATACATAAAGAAATAAAAATCATTTATGATCTTATTCACATATCTTCAACACTTGGTAGTTTTCCATTCATCTTTTCTGTATGAGTTATTATTATTTATAGAACTGGGATGATACATTTTACAAGGCATGAGTAGAAGGCAGAGCATATAATAGATACATCCCATGTTTTCCCACACCTCAAAACCAACCACTTGACCTGTAGTTTTAGTCATGTTTTTTTCACTAAACATTATATCATGAGCATTCCCCCACGTCATTAAAAAATCTTCAAAAATAAGATCATTTCAAATACATCAGAAATGCATCATATTCTGTTATATGGAATGGAACCGATGTAAAATCAAGTTACATAAAATGGAACCTACCGTTAACCTGTTTCCCTTTTTTAACCCCATCTGCCTGGATTCAAATCCCACTCTGCTTAATTACTCACTGTAAGACCTCTCAAGTCACTTAACTTCTCTGAACCTCGGTTTCCAGAGTTGTTGAGTGGGGAATAATCATTATTTCTGTCTTTTAAGGTGTTGTAAGTTAATATATGCAATAACGCAGTTAGAACACAACTTTCTGTGTTAACACTGTGTTAGCTATGATCATACAACTTATGTATATTTTCTAATTATAGAAGTAATGAGTAATTCACATGATAGAAAATAAAAACATTACAGAAATAAGTAACATAAAACTTAGTTTGTATGCACTATATATATGATACATACACCAAACTGTTCATGGTGGATATCTAAGAAAATAGAATTATTGGAGACTAATTTTCTCCAATGTTTTATGTATAATTTTTTAACAAGTGGATTTATCATACATCTACATATATACACATAGGTGTTTTTTCTTTTTCCTTTTTTATTTCTGTAGGATTTTGGGGAACAGGTGGTATTTGGTTACATAAGTTCTTTAGTGGCGATTTGTAAGATTTTGGTGCACCCATCTCCCGAGCAGTATACACTGAACCCAATTTGTAGTCTTTTATCTCTCACCCCCTTCCCATCTTTTCTCTCTGAGTCCCCAAAGTCCATTGCGTCATTCTCATGCCTTTGCATCCTCGTAGCTTAGCTCGACTTATGAGTGAGAACATACGATGTTTGGTCACACTGATTTTCTTATTTCATGATATCTCTTAGACATCTCTCCATGTAAGTACTAGATTGATTTTGCTTGTTCTTTTTGACAGCCGTTTGATATCCCATTCCATGGCTCTGCCACCATTTGTCTGCCAATTCCCTTGTTGCTGAACTTTTGCTCCAACACTTTTGCTATTACAAACAATGCCTTGGTGGACACCTTTAGATACACATCTATGTGCACTTACGTGAGTTTTTCCATGGGAGAAATTCCTAGATGTGGACCTGCTGGCTCAGTGAGTATGTAGATTTTTAAAGGTTTTTATACTCGTTGCCAAATTGCTTTCCACAGAGGTCACAGCAATTTAAACTCCCACCAGTGGGGTATGACAGTGCTTGTTTTCCCACCCGGAATGAGCACCACAATGAGTATCACCCTATGCTTTAATCTCTGTCAGTCTAATAGCTGTCATCTATGTATCTCTGTCATATTATCTATTTGTCATTTTAATTTTCTTTTAATGGTACTGAGGTTAAAACTATTCTCATATGTTCGGTGGTTATTCGTATTTCTTATAAAAATTGCCTGCTCATTGCTATTTATGGGCATGTTTTTCTTTTTCTATTTCTTATTTTTTCATCACTTAGTTCAAGGAAAGTATGCTTTCTCTTATCAATTTGTAAGTACATTACAATATTGATACAGTAAATCCCTTGCATGTATGTTGGATATATTTTCTCTGCTTTATTGATTTTTTTCAATCATTTGTCTCACTGCCTTCAAACTGGATAATTTCTAGTCATCTATCTTCAAATGTATTGACTCTTTCCTCTGTCATCTCTATCCTGCTAATAAGTTTATTTATCATTTAATTTCAGATATTGATCTTTTTTCCAGTTAAAAATTTTCCATTTGGTTCTTTTTTCATATTTTCTGTTTCTCTGCCCAAAGTTTATCTCTTTTCATTCGTTATGAGCATATTTTCCTTTATTTCATTGAGCCTAGCTCTCGTAGCTGCTTTAGTCTTCGTCCAACAATTCCAACATCTGGATTATTTTATGGTTGATCTCTGTGGATTGTCTTTGCCCTTGAGGATAAACCACATTTTCCTGGTTCTTTGCTTGTTGAGTAATTTTGGCTCATATGCCAGATGTTGCATGTGTCTGAATTCTGTTATCTTGTTTTAGCTGCTTATCCTGGGTGACTCAATGTGCAAATTGTTTCCCCTGCAGTAAACAGTGGCTCTGCTCTCAGTTCAGTACTTTTATCTCCAGCTGAATGGCTCGTGGTCTGCCTCATCCATGCATGACTGAGGGTCACCCAGAGGTTTGGGCAGCTTCCTTGACTCTTTCCAGAATTCCCCCCTCACTCTCCAGCAACCCAGTTTGGTCCAGGCTCTGTTCCTGGTTCCTCAGGTCAGAAAGCTGTGGGCTGCCTGTCGAGTTCTTGCTCCATGTACTTTACCCCAACTGTGGCCTTTCCTTAGAGCAAACTCATACCAAGTGCAGCTTCTCCACGTTCTGATTCCTCTCCAAAATCATCGTGCTTTGATCATGCTCAGGTGTCTTTTCTAGTTTTTCATTTTTCCCCCCACAGTTTCTCATTATATGCAAAAAGATTCATCTGTTTTGAGCTTATCCTCCATACCAAAAACAGAACTACAGGTTTTTTGTTTGTTTACATGTAATTTCAATATTTTTACATACTCAAATATATGAGTCTCTTCCTTTATGGCCTCTGAAATGGGTGGTCTGCTTAGAACTATCTTTTCCACCTTATGAGTATAGAAATATTTTTTTTTTTGACCGGGTGTGGTGGTTCACACCTGTAATCCCAGCACTTTGGAAGGTCAAGGCAGGCAGATCATGAGGTCAGGAGCTGGAGACCATCCTGGCTAACATGGTGAAATCCCGTCTCCACTAAAATTACAAAAAATTAGCCAGGCGCGGTGGCGGGCGCCTGTCGTCCCAGCTACTCAGGAGGCTGAGGCAGGAGAATGGTGTGAACCCAGGAGGTGGAGCTTGCAGTGAGCCAAGATTGTGCCACCGCACTCCAGCCTGGGCGACAGAGCGAGACTCCATCTCAACAAAAAAAAAAAAGAAAGAAAGAATTTTTTTTTCCAGGTTGACTAGAACTTGGATTTATGTCGAACTTATGTTTTCTTCATGTTGAACTGAAAAGTGCTAAGACCAGTGTGACTGTAGTTTCCATAGCAGTGGAGAGGAGAGAAGAGGGCAGAATTGGGGGACAGAATGAGTAAGACCTTGGCTACCTGGTTGTGCCTGGCGAGGGGTGAGTGGTGACTGAGGCTTACAAATTGAGACACAAGATGAAGAACATTTGAGGACTGGCAGATGTCATTCTTCAGTTCAGATCCCAGCCAAGAGACAGTGTGGCTCTTAGGTAGGCCAGTCACTCCTGCAGCAACCCCATTCATTTTCAGCCCACACCGAGCACAGAAGCATAACCCGCCAGGCACAGGGAGAAAGCTGTGTGGGTTTGTCCCTGAGTGGCTGGCTCCACTCTGTATTCATTCTGCTCCATGGCCAGGCGCGGTGGCTCAAGCCTGTAATCCCAGCACTTTGGGAGGCTGAGACGGGCGGATCACGAGGTCAGGAGATCGAGACCATCCTGGCTAACACGGTGAAACCCCGTCTCTACTAAAAAAAATACAAAAAACTAGCCAGGTGAGGTGGCGGCACCTGTAGTCCCAGCTACTCGGGAGGCTGAGGCAGGAGAATGGCGTAAACCCGGGAGGCAGAGCTTGCAGTGAGCTGAGATCCGGCCACTACACTCCAACCTGGGCCACAGAGCGAGACTCCGTCTCAAAAAAAAAAAAAAAAGAAAAGAAAGGTGCATGCTGGTCAAGGCTTTGACTTTTGAGTTAGACGTACATGGGTCCACATTTTGACCCTGCCATTGTTAGCTGCTTAACTTCTCTGAGCCCAAGTTTCCCTTTTTATAAAACGGGCATAAAAATGGTACCCATTTCACAGTGCTGTGAGGATTTCCATGAGACGATGCTCACCAGGGCTTAGCATAACAGCTGTCACAGGACAAACTCACTCAATGCACGTTGTTGTGCTGCACTGTCGGGGCGAAGATGTGCTGTCTTGCCACTCATCTGCTGTGTGGTCTTGGGCAAGCGCTGCAGTCTCTGGTTCTATCTGCAGGAATTTCCATGTCTGGAATGAAGGCTGGTTTGTGAGGTCTGACCTGGGTCCCTCGTACAGTGGATGGCAGGTGTTGGATGCTACCCCGCAGGAAAGAAGCCAAGGTAACTTCTCTGGGTGTGGTTCTAAGTCGTGAGCCTCACAGTTATTTACAGCCGTGGACAGCAGCATAGGGAAGTAACTCCAAAGCCCTCTCCCTCTGGAGTGCATGATGGGATTAAAACAAAAATAGTTTAAAAATAGATCTCCCCTGCTAATTTTGTGTGACTCGGGCTGCTGTTTAAATGAGTGCCTGCCCTGCACCCACAGTGGCCACTGTTGCTGCACAGAGCCTTGGCACAGGCCAGGTGAGCAGGGAGAGCAGTCTTCCTCTGCCAGTAATGATTTTCCTGCACCAACTGCAGCAGCCTCTTCTTCCCAGCACAGAAAATTTGTGGTTCCCTGTTGCCCTTGGGGTTTACTCCATGTTCTCCACTGGTCACCACCCACAGCAGCTCCCTCTGGCACACGAAGCTCCCCCTTAGGCAGGCCGCCTCTGCCATCCCCATCCCAGGCCTCTGCTTCCTCCTCTGGCCTCCCTCTGTCTCCTGCCCCATCAGGGGTTGGGTCCCAGGTTCTCCAGGAGCCTTTCTTCTTCCCTTCTCTGACCTGTAGAGCATGTCTTGTCTGTTACCCTCATTTTCAATTGTTTTTTGAAACATTAAAAAGTGATATATGGGACTGGGCGTGGTGGCTCACACCTGTAATCTCAGCATTTTGGGAGGCTGAGGAGGGTGGATCACTTGAGATCAGGAGTTCGGGATCAGCCTGACCAACATGGTGAAACCCCGTCTCTACTAAAAATATAAAATTAACCAGGCATGATGGCACATGCCTGTAATCCCAGCTACTTGGGAGGCTGAGGAAGGGGAATCGCTGGAACTCAGGAAACAGGTTGCCGTGAGCCGAGATCACACCATGGCACTCCGGCCTGGGAGACAGAGCAAGACTCCATCTCAAAAAAAATTTTTTTTAAAGTGATTTATGAAGTAATACGTGCATGCAGTTGAAAAAAATTCAAACTATTCTAAAAGGACTAACAATGAAAATTAAGTCTTACCCCACCCCCCAATCCCTAGCTCCTCTACCAGAATCAGTGCATGCTACTAGATTTGGGGACTTGGAGGTAACTGAGATGTTTGCTAGGCCACTATTTTCTGAAAGTTTCATTGTGACCCATTAGTGGTTATAAAATCTAGTTAGTGGGTTGTGGCCATCATTTTAGGAAAGAAAAATGAAATTGAATGGAATGAAAAGTGGGGAAAAGAACATAAACTATCAAGGCTCATTAGATATAGTTAGACTAAAGACCATTGTCCTGTGAAACTTTTGTTTCTGTATCACATGTGTGCCAAGATGTCAAATGTATTTCTTTCTAGGGGTTGTGGTGAAAAAAGATGAAAGTCACTGACATCTGTCTATCTATCTATCTATCCATCTATCTACCTATCTAAGCTTCCTATGCTGAGTGCTAGAAGAGGGAAGAAATGGTCAGGCTTGGGAACTCAGAGGAACAAGAGGTCCCTGCAGGCCGCCTGTTCAGGGAAGTCTTCTAATAGGAAAGTGATGAGCTTCTAGGTCAGAACGATTTGCAGAGGTAGAAAAGAGGCAGCCACCCTGAGCACCAGACAGCAAGACTTTCCTCTTTAGGAAACAGACCAAGGACAGTGGGTCAGCATGGATTAGGCACCCGGAATGCAGAATTGTGTAGTCTTATGTAGAGGTTGAGTCTGACCAGCAAGAGAATAATAGCCCAGGAGGGTCTCTGCGAAATGCCAAATGAGTGGGACACACACTCAGGGATAAAGGAATTTGGGCGGGGCAGAGGCAGGGCTTTGCAGGAGTCCTGGAAGGCCCTGGGGAATCGGGCACTGGGCAGGCTGTGGCCTTGGCATGTATCCAGCCTCTGCATCTTGGCCTCCAGGGGTGTTCCAGTGCGGCCCCGCTTCGGTCATTGGTATTCGAGAGGGTGATGTGAACCTGAGCTTCGACATGCCCTTTATCTTCGCGGAGGTGAATGCCGACCGCATCACCTGGCTGTATGATGGCACCACCGGCAAACAGACAAAGAATTCCGTGGACACTCGCACCATTGGCAGGTACATCAGCACCAAGGCAGTGGGAAGTAACGCTCGCATGGACGTCACGGACAAGTACAAGTACCCAGAAGGTAGGAGGGACGCTGGTGGGGCAGTGCTGCGAGGGGTTCTATTGTGGGAGGATGGCTCTGAGGGTGGAGAGGAGAAAAGGCCTCACCCTCCCCCGCACTGGCAGCCAGTTCTGCCTGAATGATAGGATTGTTCCCTAGCACCTAACCCCCACCTCCCAGCACTGTTTCCAGAGGGAACAAAACCATCATGGGCAGCTGCTGTGCCAGTGGAAGTTTGCTGCAGGGCACGGGTGACTGTTAACCCAACCCAGCCCATCCCCAGCTGTGTCCCTGTCTCAACTGCACAGCTAGGGTGACAGCACCATGACTGAGCATCATAAGGAGAGACAAGGCCCCCGTGAAAGGCCCCCAAAGGCTTTGGGAGAGATTTCTCCATCAGTCTGCTCCCCTAGCCTCTGAGAAACTCAGGGAGAAAACCATCTGAACAAAGAAATGGACAAAGACACCTAGAGACATTGTGCACATTTGGAGGTCTTCGAAGAGGCCAGATGAGGTGTGACTACATGGTATGAATGCCCGGGCTCCTGAAATCTCAGGCACGCATACATTGCTGGTCCCCCTAAAGTCACCTTGGAAGGCCAGTTGCTACGAGGCTGCCTCGACTCAATTACATTTGCTTCCCAGAGTTGCTTTTGAAACCAGCAGCGCATCTCTTGGAGGATTCTCAATGATGATAAAAGTTCTGCATTTGAAGACGAAGTTCATTTTTAGAAACAGCCGAAAGTAATTTAGTGCTTGCTCTTGCAGGCCACAGTCACTCCTTAATGGGGTCAACATTTCACTCTTTCTAAAATGCTTTGAAATGGTTCATTCCATTGATCCTCACAGTTCGTTCTGAGGGGTCAAGAAAAGCATTCTCATAAATGTGCACACAGTACCCTCTAAAGTAAGCCCTGAATCTCTAAGTGACTGTTGGCTATTGGTGTTGGCCGAGTTTACAAAAAAGGAAAGCTGAGCGCAGGCGATGGGGTCTGACTTCAAGTCCAAGTGGGTGCTGGTATTTGTGAACATTTGGAGGCACAATTTTAGGGTTATGAGATTGGTGGCCTCAATTTGGCCCCAGTCTTCCTCTGCAGGTCATTCCGAAGATTGAGCTCAGGTAGACCTTCGCTCAGTCAATAAACATATTCTGAGCCCCTACTGAGTGCTTGCTTCATGCTGGGCCTTGGGGATGCAACAGAGGACGCTGCAGATGGGCTGGGGGTGTGGAGATGTAGGACAAGTATTTTCAACAATGTTATGACGTAGAAACAAGCGTAGGGGGCCAGGGAGTAAAAACTCGGGGGTGGAAGGTGAACTCCAGCCCTACCAGCCATAATTGTGTGGCCTCGAGCAAGTTTCCTCTGATCTCTGAGCCCTGGCTTCCTCACCTGAAGAATGAGAAGAGCAATGCCTGTCTTTAGCAGGATTTAAATGAGCTAAGGTATACAAAGTGCCAAGTGCAGTGCCTGGCATCTAGTCATAGCACCACTGCTATTTATCAATTTGAACCTCTATAGCCTCACTGGAACAATGACTTCCCAAGGTGACTATTTTGCAGGTGCTGCTTACATGACTGTATGATCCTGGGGGGTTCCTTACCTTACCCCCACACCTTGATCTCTGGCTGTCTCAGCCAAACCTCCTAAACAATGGAGAATGGGTAGGTCCATTGTGGGGGCAGGGGAGGGGGTCCCTGCAGGACTCCTAGCAATGCCTCAGCCCTTACATGACGGTATAGATCACCCTGCCTGATGTTGCCCAGATCTTCTTACCCAATGATTCTAGCTTCTCTCTGAGGGCCCCAGGGAGGAAAAGCCCATAAAATAGGTTGCTACGTATTGATGCAACAGCAACAGCAAAGGGAGAAAACAACAGGAGGAAGCTTAGCCTTGAGTAAGCCCAGCAGGTGACCTATATAGGCATCGAGGCTCCAGGCCTCATTGTGCAAACACACCTGCTTCAAGGTCCCAGGCACAGAAGGCTCAGATCCGTGCACTGCCTTCAGCTCTGGGTTGGACTTACAACTGGACTAGAGGATGGGAAGGCATCAAAAGGAACCCAGCCCACCAGAAACTATCAGCTTAGGTAATCTGGCTGCCTGCCTCCTTTTTAGCAGGGTGTGTGGGAGAAAACTTAGACCAGAGGTCCAGACACCAGGGAACTGGCCCCGTCTCTGCCTCTGCAGGTGACTGGCCCAGTCCATCTCAGAGTGGTCTGGACAAGTTGTGTCTCTTCTTAGGGCCTTAACTTGATGGGCATGGATGAGTTGGCCTCTGAAGTCTCTGCAAATCACTTGTAATTTATGGGAGGGGGCTTGCTGTATTGTAAAATGCTTACAGTAAGTCATCTGGCCGGGGGAATGGCTCATGCCTGTAATCCCAGCACTTTGAGAGGCCAAGGTGAGCAAATCACCTGAGGTCAGGAGTTTGAGACCAGCCTGGCCAACATGGTGAAACCCTGTCTCTACCAAAAATGCAAAAATTAGCTGGGCTTGGTGGCGAGTGCCTGTAATCCCAGCTACTTGGGAGGCTGAGGCAGGAGAATCTCTTGAGCCCAGGAGGTGGAGAGGTGGAGGCTGCAGTGAGTTGAGATCATGCCACTGCACTACAGCTTGGGTGACAGAGTGAGACCCTGCCACAAAAAAAAAAAAAAAGAAAAGAAAAGAAAAGAAAAAGAAAAAGAAAGAAAAGAAAAGAGAAAAAAAAGAAAAGGAAGTCATCCAGCACCTTAAGTATTTCACAGGTTGTTGGGGAAGGTGGGAGACCATAAGTATGGTCTGCAGATGTCAACATGGTCACTCTTCCTTGTGTACCTCTGCCTGTGTTCCTGGAAGGTCAACACCTTCTCCTAGATCTATCTTCAGGTCAAGCTTTTTGTGAACTGCTCAGTCAGCCCTGGCTCAGAGGCTTGCAGTCAGTTACTCAGCTCTGTGTGCCCTGAGAGCCATTTTCAGGTACATCCCTGTCATTCTCTGTGGGCTCCTTATGCCATCACACTCAGCAGCACCCATAGCCTGAGTCAGAGTCAGAAAACCCATATTTTTATCCAGCCCTTGCAGTTTTGAAAACTGAAATCTCTTGACAATTTCAACTAGTCATAACTCGGAACCATACCGACCATGGGAAGTCCTTGTCAACCAGCACAGATCAAAATGTCACTCCTTGACTCTCAAAGCACCTTTAGAAACAAGGCAGAAGAACATGGTTTACCAAAAAAAATTTTTTTAATGAGGTCAGTTTAAATCATCACCTCGTTTTTTGGCTTATGAATGTATTCTAATCTTTTTCAGCTCAGTTCTTATGATTTATTTTGAAATTATCTGTTTTTTAAGTCTCACAAAAGACATTTTATCAGAAAAAAATGAAATCTAACCTAATTCACACAAGCAAATGATCAAGCCACATAGTAATTGTGTGCAGGTGCTGATACAGCTTTTCTACAGATTTTGGGAAATTTAGAGCTGATTGGAAAAGCGCCAGAGACCAACTGGTCTGTGAGTCTCCGGTTAAGACAGGTGAGCTGGAGACCTGTGAAAGTCGAATGCCTGCTAGGACAGCAATGGAGCCAGCACCAGTCCTAGGCCACCTGTCCGGGCAGTACACTGTCCTTTGCCCAGGTTGCCACCACATCCCTAGCGTGTTTCTGTCTTTTCCCACCACACAGGCTCTGACCAGGAAAGACAAGTGTTCCAAAAGGCTTTGGGGAAACTTAAACCCAGTGCGTCATTTGGCGCAACGTCTTCAATGGGTTTGGAAGCAGAGGAACAGGAGTCCAGCATCAGCGGGAAGTTCAAGGTCACTGGCATGCTGGCAGTGGGCAAAGAAGTCAACCTGGTCCTACTGCTCAAAAACCTGAGCAGCGATTCGAAGACAGTGACAGTGAACATGACAGCCTGGACCATTGTCTACAACGGCACACTTGTACATGAGGTGTGGAAGGACTCTGCCACAATGTCCCTGGACCCTGAGGAAGGTAATGCATCCTGCAGTTGGAGGGGATCCACGAATGCGGGGTGGCCAATGGCCTTCTGGGGCTGCCGGGTGTCTGCTGGGCTCCAGGTTAGTTAGCTAAGAATGGAGTAGTGAGCAGCCCCTCTGGTTAAGCCATGTCTTGATGCTTTGGAAGTTGCTGTCTCTATGAACAGAGTGATGCCAACCAAATGTCAGGGTGATGCCAACCAAAATCCTTTTACGCCCCAAGGGAGGAAGGAGGGAGGCTTTGGCAGTTCATAGCTATGGACAATATCCCTTACAATTATACACCCACCTCACACGGTTTGACCTTCTAAAAAAGGGCAGATTTTCAGTATCCATCTTATAGAGGCAGAAAGTGAGGCTGGGAGAGATCTGTGACTTGCTTCAGAGATACAGTCTCATGGATAGTAGCGGTAGTGCCGGGTCTTGGTCCTGGGTTTCCTGATACTGAGTCCAGAGCCACCCCCTGTTTTCTATGTTGTTTTGCTGTTACCCACCTCACCCCCACCCCCACCCCCACAACAAATCGCTTTCCTAGTTTGACCTCGGGAGGGTGGCAATGACCACGGGGCCCTAAACCTTGGCCCAGGGCTCTCCCACGGCTGCCACGGGGTGAGTGGATCTTCTGGAATCCTGACAACAGTGACAGGTTTTCTTAGAAGTCTGATCATTGGCCGGGCACGGTGGCTCACGCCTGTAATCCCAGCCACTTTGGGAGGCCAAGGCAGGCAGATCACAAGGTCAGGAGATTGAGACCACGGTGAAATCCTGTCTCTACTAAAAATACAAAAAATTAGCCGGGCGCAGTGGTGGGCGCCTGTAGTCCCAGCTACTCAGGAGGCTGAGGCAGGAGAATGGCGTGAACCCGGGAGGCGGAGCTGAGATCGCGCCACTGCACTCCAGCCTGGGCGACAGAGCGAGACTCCGTCTCAAAAAAAAAAAGAAGTCTGATCATTTGGGAGGAAGTGACTCCTGGCCCTTGGGTAGCAGGGATGGGAAGGGAACAAGGTGGAGCAGATAAAGGTTGTGCTGTGGAAGGATTAGAATGCAGGTGTGCCCACATTGGTAAAATCCTTCAAGCTGTTATGAAAAGTTTGGACTTACAAACCAGATTAGCAGGGTGGGGTAGTTATTTGCTTCACATAAGGAGCTAATAGAAACTGATTAATTATACTGCCCATCTTGAAAGAATTCTGTCTCCAGAGAAACTGAGAGGTGTCACACGCTTGTCAGAAGGCAGCATCCCCTAGCAATCCATCTTCTCGCAGAATTTTAGCAGAAATCTTTTCAATATCAAAAGGAACTGCCTGGCTGTTATTGACCTTAGAAACTCAAAGAAAGGGCTTTTTTTATTTGCTTGTTTGTTTTTGTTTGTTTGTTTTGTTTGTCTGTTTTGTTTTTATACAGGGTCTTGCTCTGTCTCCCAGGCTGAAGTGATCGTAGCTCACTGCAGCCTCAAACTCTGGGTTCCAGCAATCCTTCTGCCTCAACCTCCCAAGCAGCTGTAGTCCCAAGTAGCTAGGACTATAGGCATGCCATTATGCCCAGCTAACTTTTAAAGCTTTTTGTAGAGATAGGATCTCACTATGTTGCCCAGGCTGGTCTCAAACTCCTGGCCTCAAGCAATTTTCCCACCTTAGCTTTCCAAAGTGCTGGGATTACAGACATGAGCCACAATGCCTGGCCAAAAGAGCTAATTTTGGAAGTCAAAAAAAAAAAAAAATTCACAGGATGGAAATGGTTTAAAAAAATCGTTTTGCAGAATGGAATGGAAAAAAGAGAGAAGGCAGGTATAGTGGTCTTAGAGTCTGGTCATCTGCCAAGTAGTTGCTGCATGACCCTGGTTAAGTCTCCCTCCTTTTCTGAACCTCGGTGGTCACTGATGGTGAGGGTTGGACCAGCTGATGCAAGGGCCTGTCCTCTCCACATTTGGGGCAGGGATGGCAAATTCCTCCAGTGCTAAAAGCAGGGGCAACTTCCTCCTTACAGTCTTACCTACAAGAGTGTGTAACACTGTGGGTGCTGGGGCACCCCCAGGCCAGCCAGCATGAAAGCCTGAGGGAAGGGAGCACCTAAGCCCGTCAGGGTAGGAAGAGGGCCCCACAGCCCACAGGGGTCAGAAGAGAGGACTTAAAGCATGGGGAAGGAGCCAGATGCATGGAGAGAAGCCAGGGGAGGCATTTCCATCTGAGGGAACCATGTGAGTCAAAATATGGGGGCAAAAAGGTGCCTGTTTTGTCTGCAGGACAAGAAGTGTGGAAGGTTCTTTTCAGGGACAGGTGATTCAGGGCCAGGTTGAGGGGTCTGAACTTTATCTAAGGCAATGAGGAGCCACGGAGAAATTTTGAAGTGATATGTGACATGGAAGAATAGTGATTTAGAAAAAAACAAAACAGAAAACAGCTTTCTAAAGCTTTGTCTGGCTGGTGAGTGGATGATTTAGAAGCAGGAGAGAGCATGAGGAATGAAAGGGATGCTGTGACAGTAGAACCCCAGGTTATTAGATGACGGGGAGGATCCTAAGTGTTTGTTTAGCCAATACCCTGGCTTTCCTTCCTACCTATTATTGTGTTACTGTCATGATTGCTACTGTTGTTGGCAATCAGGTGGCATTTGTATTCTTCCACTGCCCCTCAGAAGGACATTTGTGGCTGGGCGCAGTGCACATGTCTGTAATCCCAACACTTTGGGAGGCCAAAGCGGGAGGATCAGTTGAGCCCAGGAGTTTGAGACCAGCCCGGAAAACATAGGGAGACCCCATCTCTACAAATAATTAAAAAAATTAAAAAAGGACACTTGCCCTCCAACATTTTGGGTGGGGAGGAAGCAGCAGTATCTTTAGCCCCTATGAGCCCATCCTCCTGGGAATCTGCCCAGCCAGACGGAGTCCTGGGGCCTCCTTGGCCCCTGCTCTGGAGCCCACTCTGACCATGGGGAGGCTTCCCACAGGACCTGGCCCAAGGAGGGCTCAGTCAAGCCCGGGGCTGCAGATCCTCCTGCCAGCTCACCCTGCCTTGGCTTGGCGTCAGTTCTGAGGAAGGTTCAGAAGCCATCCCCACTCCTCCTCACTTGGATCCCCGACTTCTCCTTCCAGAGGCAGAGCATCCTGTAAAGATCTTGTACTCTCAGTATGAAAAGTACCTGAAGTCCGACAACATGATCCGGATCACAGCCGTGTGCAAGGTCCCAGATGAACGTGGGGTGGTGGTGGAGCGGGACATCATCCTGGACAACCCCACCTTGACCCTGGAGGTAACGGGGTGGGAAGGGGTTCTGCCCCCAGCCAGCCCAGCTCCCAGGAGCCCCACCGTCCCTGTGAGCCACAGTTCTCCCAGACTGCAAAGGAGAGTTTTTTCTTGCTGGGAGGGGCAGAGAACTGGGCCCAGCTTGGGTCCAGCCTCTGCCAAATAGCCAAGAGCTCCCACTCAGGCCCATGTTCCTGCTCCCTGTCTGGTGGGATAAACAGGTGCATTTGCCTGGCTGCTTCTCGGATTCTAGTTCAGAACCACTGGGGACATCAGCTGAGGAGGGGTCTGGAGGGACTCTTTTCAGTTCATTCCCCTCTCACTCAGCTACTGAGCATCTGCTGTTTTCTGGGCCATGCCAGGCTTGGGAATCACAGAGAGGCACGGGTGTGGGTCCCGCACACAGCCAGCTGATGTGTCAGGGCCACAGCCCAGCCCCCTGTCAGAAACAGGCCTGAGCCACAGCATCTCTCCACCATCTAGACCCTGGAGTTGCAGAATCATGGACTCTTAGGAGCCTAGTCACATGCTGCACTTTCACTTCACACGAGTAAACCAAGGCCCAGAGAGAAGGGAACAGCTGGCTACTGCCAGAGTCAAGGCTAGGCCTCAGGCCCTGGGACTCCCAGCCCATGCCCCTCCAAGCTGTCCTGATACATCACCAGCCAGCAACAGCATCTTCAAAGTGGCTGAGAACAAAGACCCCTCTTTCTTTCTCTGCTCATAGGGCTTCCTTTGGTTTGCAGCATTCACCCTCAAGCTCCTTCTCAGGAGCCCAGGAAGGTGGGGCTTGCAGGTCTGTGGGAGGCCCCTCGTGCCACTCTGTCTCTTCCTCAGCATCAGCAGGAGCACCTGTGCTGACTCCAAGCCTGTCCCTCACCCTGGAGCCCCTGTGCCTGATCCCCCAGCCCTAGGTGGAGAGCGCTGGAGCCAGGCAGTATAGGTCTGAAGGGTAAAAGGCTGGACAAGGACAGGCAGACAAATGGACAGAGAACATGAGGGTTTCCCTTGGGGTCCAACCAAGAGCCTCATGTGCCAGGCCCTGCCCTCTCTCATCTGCTGTGCCCACCATCTGCTCCCCCCAAACCCTGCCGTCTGGCTAGAAATTGCCGTTCTCTATACAATCACAGTGCCACAGGTTTCCCAAGCCCCAGAAACCAGGAGGAGCCAGATAATCATGGCTGCCCTGGCCCATCCCTCCTTAAGCTGTAAGCTGCCCGAAGGGGTTCCTGACCTCAGAGAGGGCAGGGGGATCTAGGATGCTGGCTCTGATGCGGGGCCTGGTTCTCCCACACAACTGGCCTGCAATTGCACCCCTTTACTGTCCTGGTTACTTTGGACTGTGCTTCAGGATGGGGGAGTTGGTCCCCTACATTAGGGGCTAGAGAGCCAGTGACTGGGCAGCCAGTCTAGGGGCTGAGAGGGGCAGTCGTTCAGGCCTTGGGCCATGTAACCAAATGGATCTGGCATTGTATTTAAACCCCTCCATTGATCAGTGGTGACACTGAGCAAGTCCCTTAATCTGAGTCTCAGTTGCTCCAACTGTCATTGGGACAATCAATTACTTCCTTTGCAGAGTGTCATTTCCTCAGGGAAGACTTCCCTGAGCTCCGAAATTAGGCTTGGTCTCAGTTATACACCCTCAGAACCTTCTGTCCTTTACCTTCAAGGCATTTGTCCCAGCTGGAATATTATCTGTCTTTGTGCAATTATTTGGTTGTGAACCCCTACCCAACCGTAAACTCCACAAGGGCAGGCGTTACCTCTGTTCTGAGTTCATCACTGTCTCCCTTGGCACAATGTCTTAGTGGATAGCCACTATTTGTAAAAGAGAAATAGCCCCTTCCTCAGGGCAGGAGTGGAACAGAGCCCCTTGGCTCTGGACTTGCATTCTTCCCTGCACAGGCGAGAGGTTTCATTGCCAGTCCAGGCTTGTGCCCTGCGTGTGACAGCTTCTCCTGCTTCACAAGACATTTCTGAGAAATACTCCCTATCTCTCTAGACATGGTGGACAGCAGAGTGCCCATTCCAACTCCTGAGTCCAGAAAATGATACTGGGTGGCTGCCAGTTCAGTTATGAAAACATTCTGTACTAAAGTGATCAGTGTTTAAAAGAAGTTAGTTTTTGGCCAGGCACGGTGGCTCACTCCTGTAATCCCAGCACTTTGGGAGGCCGAGGCGGGTGGATCATCTGAGATCAGGAGTTCAAGACCAGCCTGGCCAACATGGCAAAACCCCGTCTCTACTAAAAATATAAAAAATTAGCCAGGCATGGTGGCAGGCACCGGTAATCCCAGCTACTTGGGAGGCCGAGGCAGGAGAATTGCTCGAACCTGAGAGGCAGAGGTTGCAGTGAGCTGAGATTGCACCATTGCACTCCAGCCTGGGTGACAGAGAGAGACTCAGACAAAAAAAAAAAAAAATAGTGCTTTTCCCCAGTGTATTCCCATTATATTCCCTTATCCGATGTCCTCAAACCTTCTTCCAGCATCATCTTTTATTCAACACTTTTGCTGTACATCCTCCAGATTTCCATGGCAAGTCTACTTATCTTTAAAGATACTACAATATCTTTAGAAAGGAAATCAGAATATATATGGGCTAGAAATGTGCCATCACTAACTCTTTTTAAAAGTTTAATCTTTTTAAATGACTCCTGATCTTCCTTCTTCGAGACACATTCTTTCCTCCACCTAAGCATTCAGAAAATCAAGACATTCTTGTCTCTATTGAATGATCAGTGCATAGCTCACTCAGAGCAGAGCACAGATTTTTAAACTGGAGAAGGTGATTTGTACGAAAAGATAATAATTTGTGTAAAACCCCATTATCTAACCTGGTACTGGCTGGCAATTAGCATTGAGGACCTTAGACCACGAAACCAGGCCAAAAACAATCTGAACATTGTTTCCAAAGGGTGATGTCCTCCCAATTGACTCATCATCTGTGACTATCGAACTGAGGTTTTTGGTGGCTTTTATCATGTCCTCTGGGTACATTTACAGATTTGGGTCAATACAAGAAAGTGGTAAGCAGCATTAAAAAAAGAAAAAAATGCACGGAAATCTCAAATTAAATATCAACATGAAAAATGTGGCAACATCTGTATAGCTTTGTTATAACCCAGTAGCATACAATTATGCTGCACTCTTCAAATTATGTCATACATTTAAATGAGTTTCATGGAAGAGATGATAATGTAGACCATGGTGTCTAAAATGCTTCAATTATTCACAAATTACTGGGAGGTGTCACAGACCTATCAGAAAGAGCAAAGGCTTTAGATCCAGCTGGGCTCTGCTATTTCCTAGTGTGTGAATTTTTCAGGTTATTGAATCAGCCCGAACCTCAGCTCTGTCACTGTAAAATGGTTGCTCTGAGGATTACTGACAAGAAAAACAAAACCCAACAACAACAACAAAAAACCAGCAACCTCCAGTCATTCTCAAAAGAAGAAGAAATCCCATAGCCATACAATTTCTATTTCTATTTCCAAAATGCTTTCTTCCCCATCCTTGATCTCATTTGGCCCCTTCTGGGAGGGGAGAAATGATTGTCCTTCTTTACCAGATGAGGAAGTTGAGGCCCAAAGAGATGACTTGTCTCCTCAGAATGAATTATGGCTGTTTCTTGGCAGAAACACAACAGCTTTCATCTTTTGGTCTGAATAAATAGTCCAAATTGCTTTTCTGACCCCAAACCCAGCCTTCACCTGTTCTGATCCCTGAGCAAGGACAGTGTGGTACTAGAACTCTGCTCAGATTATAAATAGTGCACAGGGAACCTCTGGGCTCTAGAAGTTTAGAAGGACATTGGTAGACTGGAGCATCAGCAGAGGACAGTAGCCTGGGTTGAGTTGGGGGAACCCAACCCATGGAAAAGAGTTTAAGGAATCACAGTGTGAGCCAGGGTATGAGCAGCTGCAGGGCCTGGGGCTGCCCTTTTCAACACCTGTGGGGCCTCCCAGGGAGGGAGTTTCAAGCTTTAAGGGAAGAAACAGGACCCATAAGCAGGAAAACCAAGGAAAGTAATATTAAATCCAGCATGTGGCTGGGCACGGTGACTCACATCTGTAATCCCAGTGCTTTGGGAGGCCAAGGCAGGAGGATCGCTTGAGGCCAGGAGTTTGAGGCCAGCCTGGGCAACATAGCAAGACCCTGTCCCTGAAAAAAATAAATTCAGCATGAAAAATGTCCTGACCCTCACAGAGCCCACAGTGGAGTTGGGCTGTCCTGGGAAGCAGGGGCTGAACTGGAGTCAGGACAGGGAAGCCACAGTGCTATTGGCTGCTGCAGAGGGCCCCTTCCTCCTCAAAGCTGAGGTTCTCATCCACAGCATGGGATAATGTCCTAGGACCACCCTGTGTACTGGATGGCAGGGGGCATCAGACAGAATATGCCTGGCACCTAGGAGGGCTAAATGGTCTCCCCTTCCTTCGTCCTCAGTGACATCACCCCCTTCACTCAGTCACCCTGCCCAGCCCTCACCAAGGTGCAGGCAGGGGCTGAGCAGCTGGAGTCCTGACTCAGCAGTCCCTCTCCTCTGTAGGTGCTGGATGAGGCTCGTGTGCAGAAGCCTGTGAACGTGCAGATGCTCTTCTCCAATCCACTGGATGAGCCAGTGAGGGACTGTGTGCTGATGGTGGAGGGAAGCGGCCTGCTGTTGGGTAACCTGAAGATTGAGTGAGTCCTGGGCCTGAGTGGCCGGTGCAGGAGGGTGGGAGGGGGCGGGGGGGACCCTCCAGATCCTCTGGGTGGGACAGACAGACTCCCTCTGACCTTGGGTTCTTTACTCTTTTGGGGGCCTTGGAACTCTAGAATCTGTGTTTGCATTTGGTTTGGGGGTTCACCAAACTTGAACTCCTGAGAAGTCCAGGTCACCAGAGCTAAGAGCTGGTCTTCAGGGCTTAGAATATTTGGGAGATCATGGGACCCCTCTCCCTCTTCCTGTGCTGAAGTGTCCCGGGGCTGGAGGGGCCCCGTAACCCGGAGGACAGCTAGAGGGAGCTAAAGAAGCAGTGGCCTTGCCCAGCCTCCATCAGAACAGGACAGGAGGTTGCAGAAGGCCCATCCAACCCAAGGTCTGTGTGTCTCATATCAACGCTGATCCATGCACTCCCCATCAGTGTGCCGACCCTACGTCCCAAGGAGCGGTCCCGGGTCCGTTTTGAGATCCTGCCCACCCGGAGTGGCACCAAGCAACTGCTCGCCGACTTCTCCTGCAACAAGTTCCATGCAATCAAGGCCATACTGTCCGTCGACGTAGTCGAATGAAGGGCGCTGGTGGCCTCCTGTACAAACTGGGATAACACGGAGCAGGGAGAGCTCACCATGGAATGAACTCCCTGCCCATGCTGTCCAGCCTGGGAAACGCTCTCGTCTCCCAAGGCTGCCAGACATGGACCTCCAGGCTCCAGCACATCCCCTTCCCCTCTCCCCTCTCCCCAAGGCTGGGTCCACCCTGTCCCATGACTTGATTACTTTTGCACATTCCCTGGCCACTTCTCCCCAGGGCTGCCTGCTCTGTGGGCCCCACAGCCCTGCTCATCCCTCACGCCCTTCAATGCTGCAGGATGGACTGGCCCCCCCCCGACCCAGGGACTCTCCAAATGGGATACAGGAGAAAAGCTGGTCTAGACTGTTTGCTGATCCCCAACCTGCACAGGGCATTCCTGCTCCTCTCTCAGGCCACCACAGAGGGCAGGGGATGGTTTAGCCAGCTGCCCCAGCACCCACACCCTAACTCAAAATAAATGTTGAATAAGTGCGATCACATAGCAGCGACTCTACCTGACTGCTGTTGCACCTAAGGTGGTGAAGGAGAGAGGAGGCTGTGGCCGTGACCTTCTGGAGCAGAGAATAAACTTGAGGAAGCCACGTTCTCTGTGTTTCAATGTCCAAAGGGAGTGGGCTTGATCTGCAAGGCTGTAGGTGCAAAAACAGGGAAACATTTCAAGCCAGTTTAAGAAAACTTTCTAACATGATGTCAAAAAATAGATGAGGCTGCCTTGGGAGGTAGCTTCTGGTCACAGAAGGCTTCAAACATTCTCTGTGTGGCTGGGCAAACTTTTCAGATCTCTCTACATGCATCAGAGTGAGAGGGGACTTCACAGTGTTTGCTGGAACCCTCTGGCAGAGCTGGTTCCAGGGGTGGCCCAGACTCTGCTCACACGGGGCTCCACACTCCCCTTGCAGCCAGGAGCAAATGTGTCCTTCTGCCAGCCACAGCGCTGTTAACTCAACCTGAACCTTCTCTGCCTTTATACACACTCTGATGGTTCCTCAGCCTTTGTCCCTTAAAATAACCTCAAACAGATCCCATTAGCTTTTCTGTCGCTTGTGCTGACTAATACCATTTTGACAACTCTGCCTCATTTTCTGAACTCAGGAGACCAGCAGAATCTAAATAGAAACCTCAACCTCACATCCAGCTCAAAGCTTCTCCCCTGGGGGCAGCGCAGGCCTTACTCAGGCCTGCAGAGGAGGCACTGTCCATCTCTCACCTTCCTTCCCTTCCTTCCTTGACCTGGGAAGTTGCTTGATCCCTCAGAGTTGGAACAGAGAGAGTAGAAGAAAAGTGGCAGTCGTCTGTTTCACTGGTGCTGATGTAATGCCGCCAGTGATGGTCTCTGTGTCGCCGGCGTTTAAATGCAGGCTTTCTGTACTGCTTGTTGCCTGAGCCAGGAGTTCAAGGCTGCAGTGAACTATGGTTGTGTCATTGTACTTCAGCTCGAATGACACGGCGAGACACCATCTCTTTTTAAAAAAAAAAAAAAAAACAGTCAGTAAATTAGGGATTTGGGGTTGAATCACTCACCATCCGGCTGCCATGAACCCATCCTCATCCCATATTATCCCAGGCAATATGGATTGGGTACATCTGGGTGGATACCCTCAAACATTTTGACTTCCAAAGTCCTCTGGACCTTCAGAGCCCATAGGCAGGCCTGGCCTCCTTCCTATTAAGATCCAGTAACTTCTCTCCCCACCTCCTGCCCCATATGGGAAGACACTGAAGAAATCTCTCCCCTGCAGCAGGAGCCCTACTCAGGATTTATTTCTGCCTCTTCTCTTGGCCTCCAGGCTGATAAGTCCCGTTAAGTTGCAGCATAACTCAGTTGGGGATGTGCCATATCCGACAAAGAAATAAAGGGACTGTAGTCTAAAGGATCTGAAAAACCAGCCATCATGAGACAGCAGGATCATGGGAGAACTCTGGCAGTGGATTTGAGGGTGCTTTATCAAGGAAGCTGTAACATTAGCCTAAACAATGAAAACTTTATTGACTTGGGGCCATTCTTTTGTGATACAAGATTTAACACCCAGGTGAGGATACCAAGAGCTGGTGCAAACTGGCTTTAGTGGCTCCAAACATCTGGAAGAAGTGATGACTTACGCTAAGTACAGTTGAAGGGGCTGATTTGCTATGGTGCATGATAGAGGAAAAAATTAAAAGGCTCAGGGAAATGGGCATGCTGAGGTTGACATATTATGAGGGGCTAGGAGACATCTTCCAAAGGATTATTTCCCTCAGAGGGTCCAGAGGACCCACCCACCATTCACCGAGGCCGTCAGAAATGAGTAGTGACAGGGGCATCAACATCACTAAGAAATTCAGTGGTGGCATCCTCTACATTTAAAGCAAAAATAATAGCAACATTGTAGAAGTAAAATGTATGAAAAGAATAACACAATAGCCAGGAAGGAAAAAAATACATTGATGTAAATTTCTTATATAATACATGAAGTAATAAAATATTAATTGAAGACAGACTGTGACAAGTTAAAAATCTATATTATAAACCTAAAGAAACCAGTAAAAGAAAAGAAGGCCAGCGCGGTGGCTCACACCTGTAATCCCAGCACTTTGGGAGGCCAAGATGGGTAGATCACTTGAGGCCAAGAGTTCAAGACCAGCCTGCCCAATATGGTGAGACCCCCATTTCTACAAAAAAAAAAAAAAAAAATCAGTCAGGCATGGTGGCATGTGCCTGTAGTCCCAGCTACTCAGGAGGCTGAGGCAGGGGAATCACTTGAACTTGAGAGGTAGAAGTTGCGTTGAGCCGAGATGGTGCCACTGCACTTCAGCCTGTTTGACAGAGTGAGACCCTGTTTCAAAAAAGAAAGAGAAAGAAAAGAAAAGAAAACAGGCTGGGCATGGTGGCTTATGTCTGTAATCCCAGCACTTCAGGAGCCTGAAACAGGTGGAGGACATGAGGTCAGGAGTTCGAGACCAGCCTGGCCAACATGGCAAAACCCTGTCTCTGCTAAAAATACAAGAATTAGCTGGGTGTGGTGGTGCATGCCTGTAATCCCAGCTACTTGGGAGGTTGAGGGGAAAATCTCTTGAATATGGAAGATGGAGGGTGTAGTGAGCTGAGATAGTATCACTGCACTCCAGCCTGAACAACAGAGTGAGACCCCATCTAAAAAATAAAAAAGAAAACAAGAAAACCCAGTTATCAGTAATAAACCAACAACGTAAACACAATGTAATAGTAAAGAATACTCAATTAATAGAAAAAGAAGACAGAAAAGGAGAAAAGGGGACAAAGAATAGTTGAGACAGATTTTAAAATAAGTAGCAATATGGTAGATTAAACCCAACCATACTAATAATCACATTCAACGTAAATTGCCCAAACACCCAATTAAAAGGCAACTATTATCAGATTGGATAAAAAGCAAGACCCAACTATATACTGCTACAAAAAATCAAATTTGAGTACCGAGTTGAAATTGGTTAAATGTAAAAGAATACAAGTTATATACCACACAAAAGGTAACCATAACAAAGCTGGAGTGGCTATCCAAATATTTAACAAACTAGCCAAAGATTGTTACTAAAGATAAAGAATATTTTTGAATGATAAAAGAATCAGTCCATCAAGAATAAAAATTATAAATAGTGTCAATGTTCTTTGAAGGCAAAGAAATTAAATTAGATGACAATAACATAAATATATCTGGAAAGTCTCCAAACATTTGGAAACTAAAGAAAAGACTTCTGAATAACCTATGGATCAAAGGAGAAATTTTAAAAGAGAATTACAAAGTATTTTAAACTAAAAACACAGCACATAAAAATGCTGTGGAAGGAAAGTTTATAGCACTAAAATGTCTATATTAGAAACAAAGAAAAAAAATCAATGAACTCACCTTCCACCTTAGGCAGCTAAAAAGAGAAGAAATTAAACCAGGCTGGGTGCGGTGGCTCACGCCTGTAATCCCAGCACTTTGGGAGGCCAAGGCCAGCGGATTACCTGAGGTCAGGAGTTCGAGACCAGCCTGACCAACATGGAGAAACCCCATCTCTACTAAAAATACAAAATTATTTGTATTTTTACAAATACAAATTTAGCATGGTGGCGGGCGCCTGTAATCCCAGCTACTCGGGAGGCTGAGGCAGGAGAATCGTTTGAACCCAGGAGGCGGAGGTTGTGGTGAGCCAAGATTGTGCCATTGCACTCCAGCCTGGGCAACAAGAGCAAAACTCCATCAAAAAAAAAGAAAGAGAGAGAGAAAAAGAGAGAAAGAGAGATAGGGAGGGGAGGGGAGGAGAGGGGAGGGAAGGGAAGGGAAGGGAAGGGAAAGAAGACCTAAAATCTAAAGTAAATGGAAAAGGAAATACCAAACAGCATAAATCAATAAAGCAGAAAATAGAGAAACAAAATAGTAATTCAGTGTAACTAAAAGTAGGTTCTTTGGAAACATGAATAACATTGATAAGTCTCTAGCCAGACTGATCAGCAAAAAATAAAAAAGACACAAATTACTAACATCAGGAATAAGAGACCCAATAGCTATTTGAAGAATAATTTAGAAGTATTATGGACAAACTTAATGCAAAAAAGATTGACAACTTAGCTGGGTGTGGTGGCTCATGCCTGTAATCTTGGGAGGCCAAGGCTGGAGGATCACTTCAGCTCAGGAGTTTGAGACCAGCCTAGGCAACATGGCCTAGGCTTGTCTGTACCAAAAAAAAAAAAAAAATAGCAAGCACAGTGGCACACACCCGTAGTCCCAGCTATTCGGAAGGCTGAGGTGAGAGGATGGTTTGAGCCCAGGAGGCAGAAGTTGCAGTGAGCTGAGATCGGGCCAATGCACTCTAACCTGGGTAACAGAACCAGACCCGGTCTCAAAAAAAAAAAAAAAGTTTGACAACTTAGATAAAATTAACAAATTCCTGGAAAGACACAAACTATCAAAACCCATTGAGGAAGAAATAGATATCCAGAGTATCCCCATATCTGTTTTAAAATTCAAGTTTGGAGTGTAGTTCAGTAGAAAACTCCCCAGCTGAGCCTAACACAAATTCCCGGCCACAGCACTGGTTGCTGTTTTGTCACCACATTTTCACGTGGCTTGTTATGCAGCATAGGATATTATTCATTATTGTATTATATTATATTAATTAGCTCCATGAAAATGTTTATTCACTCTCCAGCACTCAGTTCAAATGTTTCCTCTTCTGCAAAACCTTCCCCATCTTCCTCCCACATCGCTGCATCCAAGCACACTAGGTCTCTTTTTTTCTCTCTATGCCTTCCCTTCATTGTCTTTTTGGACCACTTTGGCGCATGTCTTTCTAGACCACTTTGGCTTAAGGTCATGTGGCCTGCATCTCTCCTCCCCTGTCCTAGACTATGTGCTTTTCACGGGCAAAAACCATGTCTTATTTAGCCCTACATTCTCCTCACTTAGCCTAGTGCCTGGTGTAGATAAGTACCCATAAGAATTCATAAAAGAGCCAAAAATTAAATGAAATGGGGAATGAATGAATGAATGAATGAATGAATGAATGAATGAAATGACTGATTGAATTTTAATATTTAACATTCATTGAGAGCGTACAATATGCTAGTCACTATTCTAAGGTTATCGTAAGTATCTATTTAATCCTTCCAACAACTCTTTGAGGAAAGTACGAATATTATCCCCATTTTACAAATGAGGAAGCAGAGATTTTGAGAGTTACTTAGATCACAAAATAGTAAATAAATGACAGAGCTGGGATTCGTACCCAGGTAGGCTGGCTCTAGTGCCTAATCTGTATGTTACGCAGTACTACCTACACAAATTCTAAAGAGGTATCCACTGATAAATCCCATCACAGGCTTACAAAGAGATACAGAGGAAAAATGAAGCAGAAACAAGGAAGTGTGTCTGTGCTGTGGTACCCAGCCCTGGGGAGGCATTCTTGGACACCTCCTCCCAACCTCCTTTCCTGCAACTGCTTAGTTTATTGGCTCTCTCATTCCTATGCTGATGAGCATCCCTATTCCCAGAAGCAGCCTCTTCACCTGTCCTACTTCTTGCTCTAGACCACTCCTCCTCCCAACCTTGATCACACTTGCCTGGGGAAGCCAGCCTCAAAGAGCTGAATTCAACATGTCCCATTACAGTGAATGTTAGTACCAGGGACTCCCCCTGACATTATGTCATTTCTCCTCCCAGCAACCTTCAAAGGTGGAATTATTACACACTGGTACCAATGGGGAAGCTGAGGCTTAGAGCAAATTCTCTCCACTCCTTGCTCTCATACTAGTCTTCACATACCTTTATAATCACTTGCCATACTTTATTGAAATCATTTGTTTATGTGTCAATGGTTGCCAGTCTACAGGTGGAATATACATAAATACACATAAAATGATGTATTGATGTCACATTACAATACATTATAAGTTCAGTGACCTTAACATGAGAAGTTCAATGTGTTGTCCCTCCTCAGGGCATAATTGGTTGTGCTGTGCAAAACTGCAATGAAAGTGGAGTGTTATGCAGCAACTCCATCATTCTCACACAGTGCCTTGGATGATCTGTGCCTCTTTCATGGAATAAACCTGCAGTTTTAGTGTGCCTCAGAAGATGTAATCAAGGGGGTTCAATCTGGAACAAAATTAAGTAATATTACTTATATAGTCAGACTTTCTGGCCATTCTGTCATAAATTTGCTTTCTCTAAAAAAATTTAAAAGTATATAGATGCATTAAACTATTTTTATACAAATATATTCCCATTATAAAAATTCCTTAAATATGTAAGCCAGTAAGAGAGTGAAAAAATAGTCAGTTCCCCCTTCCCCACTCCTCTTTCACTCCTACCCCCAGAGGACATGCCTGTTGTCAGTATGAAGTATGCCCCGCCCAATATTTCTTAACCCTTAGGAATGAGAGTAGGGCACCTCCTACAGCTAGATGGGGGAATTACGGGTATTTGTAAAATCATCTGATGGCCAGTGCTTCGGCCTGAAGGACCAGCTTTCTGTTTAATCATGAAATACATGTAGGGGTAGGTAGGATAACTGTATAAAAAGGTTTTGGTATCTTGTGTTTGACACTGGCAACCCACCTCATCTGATTTTACAATATGTGACTTCCCAAGGGCACCAGACCATTAAATTATATGACCAAGATTTCATTGAATTACAGGTGATTAATGAGCCCCTCCTGTGACCAGGTTCTGGGGATTCAGCACAGATGATTAGTGCTTTCTGAAAGTTTATCATCAAGGGGGTGGGAAGGTGGACAGTGGGATGGAAGTGGGAGAAGGTAGGGGGAGATACATGATAAGATGGATAATCAAATTAAAATATAAATTCAAGTAATGATTGGTACACTGATGAATAAAAGTCAGGATGGGAGTATGTCGGGGGCAGGATTGGGCAGGCCAGGCTCTCTGACAGGTGGTATTTGGGTAGAAATTTGACATGAATGATGAGGGACAGCCATGTGAACATCTGAAGGAGCAGATTCTGGAGCAGGGGAGCAAAGCCAGTTGGGAGTACCCCTGGTATGTATGCAGAAGATAAAGGAGGCAGTGGTCCTGCAGTGAAAAAGTAAGGGTAAGGGTAACTGGAGGGGAACACAGATCCTGTGGAGCCCTGTAAGCCGTTGTAAGGACTTGGGCTTCTATTGTGATTGAGATGGGAAGGCCAGGAAGGTTTTGAGCAAAGAAGTGACAGGATATGACTTGTGTTCTAAAGGAAACCCTCTGGCTGCTGCAGAGAGTCCATGGAGGAGGTTGTTGTAACCACCCAGGTAAGAGATGACGGTGGTGTGGTCCACGTTGGTAGCGATGGGTGGGTGGGAAGTGGAGAAGGCAGAGCCCACAAGATGTGATAAGGGACTGGCTGTGGGCTGTGAAGGAAGGAAGCATGCAACTGACACCAGTGCTTTTTCGCCTGAGCAATTCAGGGACTCCAGGTGTCATGGGGCACAGCTCTGTTGCTCTTCCTCCATGAGGTGGGCCCTAGGGAACTCTGATGTGGAAAGCTCCTTCCCTCCTCTCCAGGCTCACTCTGGCCCCTCTTCGGTCACCTCTCTGTGTCTGACTCCGTAATCACTGTGCTGCAATCCTGGCCTCAGCCCAGAAAGCCACAGCTGCATCTTCTTTGATAAAGTCCCGGGTGCTCAGAACTCCACACCAGTCCTGGAAGGAAAAGCAGGTTTCAGAGGGAAAAGAAGCCCTAAGGCCCAGCTGGGAGGCTGGAACAATCAGGGAGGACTTCTCATAAGAGCTGGCCTTGAGGAACGTCACGATTTCCTCAAATTCAGGCAGGGGGAGAAATATGAGAAGGAAACATGTGTTAATGAACCAGAGTGACATGAGGCTGAGAGGCAGGTGGAAGGGATCGGGAAGAGCCTGACCTCGACTGGCTGGAATTAATCCCAATTTAGTGGGTTAGAGCAGTGCGGGGTGGGTGGGCAGGGGGTCTGTAACAGATCATATTTTCCCAAAATGGCCACAGTGGTATTTCTAATTCTATACGCTCTTCCTGTCTCAATCAAAAGGCGGAGTCTAATTTCTCCCTTGGAATATGGGTCCTTTGAGACTGCCTTGACTGGTAGAGTTTAGTGGCAGCGATCCTATGTGACTTCTGATCAATTATAAAGGCAATATGGCTTCTGCCTCTCTCTCTCCCTCTCTCTCTCGCGCTCTCTCTCTCTCTCCCCCGACCTGCCCCGACCTGCACCAGCGCTCACCCTTGGAACCTAGGCACCATGTTATAAGGAAGTCCAGATCACATGGAAATGCCTTATGTGGGCATTCAGCCAACAAATCAGCTAATCAGCTACCAATCGTGTGAGTAACTAAGCTTCCAGGTAACACAAGCGCCAGACACTAACAGTTATCCTCAGCCCTCAAGTCTTCAAGCTGAGGCCCAGACAGCGTGGAGCAGAGACAAGCCATCCCCACTGTGCCCTTGCCGGAAATCGTCACCCATAAGAATAATAAATGAATATTCTTCACCACTACATTTAGGGATAGTGTGTTATGCAACAACAGTAACTGGAATAAGCCCCAACACAGGTCAGCCTGGTGAAAAACTCCCTGGTATCATTAATGCCCCCCCCCCCGTTATTTCCAGGGTTACCAGTGTCTAACTAGGCATTATGCACAAGCATTAGAGCCAGTTATAGTCTATGTCTAATTATTATTTTATTATTATTCCCTGGTATGCTTGGCTAGTGGGTGTTTGTTGCGGTGGCGGGCACCCTCCCCACCCAGGGCAGGGACAACCCTTGTGACCCTGCTTAAGAATAGGGTTTTCTCTTCATGATGCCTTCTTGTGATCAACAATGGCAAAAGAACAGAACTGGAGTCTCCATGTGACTCTGGAGAAGGAATGTGACCTGAAGCAAGGGGCTTATCTGCCCATCTGGTGACTCCCAGGTCAGCCCCATCTCAAAACAAGCCCTCTTCAGCCATTCATGTATCCATTCATCTACTCAACCGCAACCATTTTGAACACCTATTGTGTGTCAGGCTCTATGCTATCCACACAAGAAGACAGTGGTCCATCACTCCATGGAGCGTCTATCCCAGTGGGGAGCCAGAAAGCAAGTAATCGAACAAAATACTGACAGGCTGTGATAAGTGTGATGAAGGAAAGACACAGGTTTTGTTACGGGAATAACAGGCAACTCTCCTCTGAGCCCTGGGGACGTTTCTGTGGAATTGTTTCAGCTGAGACCTGAAAGATCCAAGCCTGGTAAGTCTGTCTGGAACAATGGACATTCACTGGCTGAGTCAAGGAGAGGAGAAAATATTGAAAGGACATCAGGAAACTCACAGACTAGCTGGGAATATTAGGGAATCATGCTTAGAAAACATGCAGGAGCAAAGAGTGACCATGAAGCCAGGCACTACAGCCAAAATTGCATGACAAAACCCATCAGGTAACGACATCATTGCTTGACCTAAGAAAAAGGTGGCAGGAGAATCCATTTTGGCCACCAGGGCCATCACCATTGTCCCCCAAAATGGAGCCCCCACTGTGCCCTCTTCTTGACACCAGCTCCCAGGTAAAAATTCCGGGTGAGAACATCTGCTAGGCTAAGCCTGTCACGTGACCATGCCCTCGCTGCAACAAAATCTGGGGAAGTAACTGTTTAGATAAGATGCCTGGATCTGCAGCAACCACCTTGTGGCAATGAAGCAACAAGCACAGAAAACAGCCAAGTGTCAAGGATAGTGAAACACAGACATTGAAGGAATGAGGCCCTTTGGCACCATTGCTGAGCTGCTGCACCAGTCTTGAGACTGTCAAATTCTGGACATTGTGTGAACTAAGCAAATAAAGATCTTTAGGATTTTTTTTTTTTTTTTTTTTTTGAGACAGAGTCTCGCTGTGTTGCCCAGGCCGGAGTGCAGTGGCTGGATCTCAGCTCACTGCAAGCTCCGCCTCCTGGGCTTACACCATTCTCCTGCCTCAGCCTCCCGAGTAGCTGGGACTACAGGCACCCGCCACCTCACCCAGCTAGTTTTTTGTATTTTTTAGTAGAGACGGGGTTTCACCGTGTTAGCCAGGATCGTCTCAATCTCCTGACCTCGTGATCCACCCGTCTCGGCCTCCCAAAGTGCTGGGATTACAGGCTTGAGCCACCGCACCCGGCCAAGATCTTTAGGATTTTAAGCCACTGTTGTCAAAGATTCTGTTACTTGCAGAGAAGGCATTTTTAACCATTATAAAGAGAAAGAGATCCACGCTCGAGTAGCTTTTATCTAAGGTGACTGGTAGAATGTGCTCTAATGGACGGGGATGGCCAGGGTGGTAAGGTTTCTCAAACTTCTGTGTGAATCAGGATCAACTGGGGGTGCTTATTAACATGCAGATTCTCACAATTCCTCCCAAAGCTCACGGGCTGAGACTCACGAGGAATATGCATTTTTATGGCATACAGATGCGTCTGATGCAGGAGGCTCACTGGGCAGACTTGTTGAGCAGGGGCACAGGCAGACCCAGGTCAGCCGCAATGTCTTCCTCTTCTTCTCTGAGTCCCAGCTTCTCATCTGCAAAGTTAAATGTGATCATGGATGTCAAGGCCCTAACAGTGCCTCGGTGGGCACAGTCATAATACAAATAATATTTATTGCACCAGACAGCCTAGGGATCCTGGCTCTGCCCCTTAACTGGCTGTGTGACTTTGGGGAAATTACTTAAACTCTCTGCACCTCAGTTTCCTCATTTGTACAAGACAGATAATAATGGTGCTCACCTTATAGACTCATGATGATGAGTGAGTTAATATATGTCGAACACTCAGAATAGCACCTGGCAGATAGTAAGTGCTCAGTAAGGGCCACGCATTGGCTAAAGCATCATCTCTGTCAAAGTGGTTCCTTACTGCCACCCCACAGCACCAGGATTTGAGAGTACAATTCATTCTGACTGGAGGTAATTGAGAGGACTTTTGAAAGAGGTGAGATTTGGATTTTTCTTTGGTCAGAAGTGGTCTAGTCAGAGCTGAGCGAGATCCTTAGATTGAGGGATCTGTGGATCTGCCTAGAGCACAGCAGAGGCCCCCCCTTTTCTGGAGAATCACAGGGGTAGGCATGGATAGCTGTGGGCTGAAGACAGCCTGCTGAAATCTTAATTGTAACCAGCAGAGGGAGCCCTAGTTACTACAAACCAGCCTCCAGAATTTGACAACTAGTGAATGCCAGACTCAGGAACCCAGTGATTTCAACGTGCCTCGTGCATCAAGAATTGCGTCAAGAGTGAGATAAGCGCCCTCCAGAGTACATTGAACGCAGCTGGGAAGCTTGTTATAAATGCAGATCCTAATCCAACATGGGAGGCGGGGACAGGGAGCTGGGGTAACATACAGATGTGTATCAGGCCCTGCAATCTCTTCACCTCACCTGTCACTTGTGCCAGTCGCTGCTGCAGGAACTGGTGTTGGCACGTGACAGCATGTCCCTTTGCACCGGTACTTTGGACTCTTGTTCCCTGTCTGTGACTTTCCTTCTGATGCCAAGGAGCCACCTAAGCATCCACACACTTGAAACTGGAAGTATAGAGGAGTTAATACCCTTCATGATGATCCTTTCATTAAAGAGGGCTCAATGGATACGTTCTTCCACCTTTTTCACAGAAGCACACAGCCCTGAAAAGCAGCTTATAATGACTTCTCAAAGGCAATGAGTTGGGAGGCTGGGCACAATGGCTCACACCTGTAATCTCAGCACTTTGGGCGGTCAAGACAGGTAGATCACTTGGGGTTGGGAGTTCGAGACCAGTCTGGCCAACGTGGTGAAACCCTATCTCTACTAGAAATACAAATAATAATAATAATAATAGCCAGGTGTGGTGGCGCATGCCTGTAGTCCCAGATACTCAGGAGGCTGAGGCAGGAGAATCACTCGAACCTGGGAGGCGAAGGTTGCAGTGAGCCGAGATCACGCCACTGCACTCCAGCCTGGGTGACAGAGTGAGACTCCATCTCAAAAAAAAAAAAGGCAACAATTTGCACTTAGCAATGGCTAGCTCAATAACACCCTAGTATTGGCTCTTTCTCTAGGAAAGCCCTCCTTAATAAAGTATCTACATCTTCACTTGAGCCTCTGCTTTCTTGGGATGCAGGCTACAAAAAAATGAAACAAAACCAGCCATATGTTAAAATTTGTTGAACCTGTCTTGATGGGTACATGGGACTTTATTATCCTATTCTATTTGTGTATGTATTTGAAATTTTCCATAACAGAAAATACACACATACATACATACAATGCATATTCTGGAGTTGGAAATTCAGCAATAAGGACCTCTTCAAAAGCAATGAAAATGCTGATGAAAATTGTCAAAATCAGTTTTATAGAACTCAAAATTAACCAAACTTATAATAATCTGAGGAGCATTCATTCAAGAAAAATTGCAAAATCTCAATAAAAACACCAGGATCTGTGACTTTGTAATTTGACCTGTTTCCCTCCCCCTTCCCTCTTCTCTGTAGCTTTATAACCCAGAAACCTCACAATCACCCGTATCTTTAAAAACCAGTAACTTGCAGCCACCAGATGGGGCAGATCAGGTTTGAAGCTCCTCATGTAGTCCCATCGCCAGAACATTGTCATTATTTGATCCATCTTGCAGTTCCCTGGAAAGGTGTTGTTTTTATATGATCTGACTTGCCCTGGAGGAAAAGTCCTAGCCCCAAAGTGTTTTTCAAAAACAATCAGCAGCACCTGTTTAACCTCACAGCTGCCTGGAGTGGTGATACCAATTTAGTCAAACAAGAGCCTGGCCAAAAACTTAAAGAAAGATGTGAGAAGTGAAATATCCACATTGGAAAGATCTGACATATTCCTGAGCATCTAGAAGGCTGTTTTGTCAGCAGGCTTGTGTGAAGCCTCGAGAAAGCCTCACTATTTCACATGTATTTGGCCTTGAGGTCTTATGCAAGCAGGAAGTAAAGTCTAAAGCAGAAATTGTAGAACCGCCAAGTGATGCAGGTGTGCCCCAACACACACACACAGAGCCCCTTAGCAAAGGATGAAAACACTTATTAATCAAGGGATTTAAGGGAATCTCTGACCACTAAGCTAACTGAATAGAAACAACAATAGCAGCACAACAAAAAAGTGTGAAAATCTGATTTCCAGAGTTGCCAGGTTCTATTATGTAGAATGTCCAGTTTTCAACACAAATTATGAGACACATATGAAACAGGAAAATATGTCCATACTGAGAAATTAAGTATTAATAAAAACTGTCCCCAAAGGGAAATAGATATTGTACCTACTAGGTGAAGAATTTAAAATCAGATTTAAAAATATGTTCAAAGAACTAAGTGAAAGCATGTCTAAAGAATTAAAGGAAAGTATGGGAGTGATGTCTAACCAAATAGAGAATATTAATAAAGAGATAGAAATTATAAACAAGAACCAAATGGAAATTCCAGAGTTGAAAAGCACAGTGACTTTTCATAAAATAAGTAAAATGAAATTTTGACTAGAGAGGCTCAACAACAGATTTCAGATGACAGAAGAAAGAATCCATTATCTTGAAGACAAGTTAATTGAGATTATCCAATCTGATAAACAGAAAGAAAAAAAAGAATAAAGAAAAATGAACCTGTATGACACCATTGAGCACACCAACATACATATAATGGGAGTCTCAGAGGATATGAACTCCACATAGGAGAAAATCAAGGAAATTCACACTTAAGCACATTATTATCAAACAGTTCAAAGGCAGAAAGAATCTGAAAATTTAAAAATGACTCATTATATATAAGGGATCTTCAATAAGGTTAAAAGGTGACCTCTCATTAGAAACTACAGAGGCCAGAGATTAGTAGGATGACACATTCAAAATGTTGAAAGAGCAAGGCCATCAACCAAGAATTAAGAGAAATTAAGACATTCCCAAATAAATAAAAACAGAATTTATCACTAACCAACCTGCCCCACAAGAAATACTAAAAGGAATCTGCAGACTGAAATGAAAGGACACTAGAAAGTAACATTAATCCACGTAAATAAATAAAGATTCTTAGTAAAGTTAACTGCTTAGACAAATATAAAAGATAGTACAAGTGTATTATTTTTTGTAACTCTTTTTTTTCCTGTTTGATTTTTTGAAACTTACAACAAAGAAACAGTAATCATAATAGTGTGGTACTGGCATTAAAGACAGACATATGGACTCAAAGGAATAGAATAGAAAGCCCAGAAATAAATCTTCACACATATAATGAAATGATTTTTGGCAAGGGCACACAAACCATTCAGTAGGGAGAAAGGACAGTCTTTTCAACAATTGGTGCTGAGAAAACTGTATATCCAAATGCAAAAGAATGAAGTTGGGCCCTTACCTAATAACATATACAAAACAAATTCAAAATGGACCAAAGACCTAAATGTAAGAGCTAAAACTATAAAATCCTTAGACGAAAACAGAGAGCTAATGTTTCATGACCTTGGATTTGGCAATGTCACCAAAAGCACAAGCAACAAAAGAAAAAATAGACAAATTGGACTTCATCAAAATTAAAAACTTTGTAAACACTATCAATAGAGTAAAAAGGCAATCCACAGAACGGGAGAAAATATTTGCAAATCACATTTCTGATAAGGGATTAATATACAGAATGTATGGAGAATCCTTAAAACTCAAGAACAAAAAACAATCCAAAATTCTAAAAGGAGCAAAAGACCTGAAGAGAGATTTCTCCAAAGAAGATATACAAATGGTCAATAGGCACATAAAAAGATGCTCAACATGACTAATAATTAAGAAAATAACACTCATTTGGATGGCTGCTAAAAAAAAAAAAAAACCCACAGAAAATAATTCGTGTTGGCAAAAATGTAGAGGAACCGAAATCTTTGTGCACTTGTGTTGTGTTGGTGGAAATGGAAGGCAGGACAACCACTATGAAAAACCATATGACAGTTCCTCAAAAAATTAAATGTAGAATTACCATCTGATCCAGCATTCCACTTCTGGGTATATGTCCAGATGAATTGAAAGTAAGGTCTCAAAGAGATATTTGCACACCCATATTTATAGCAACATTATTAAAACTAGCCAAAAAGCAAAAAAACCCAAGTGCTCATCAGTGGATGAATTCAATAAGCAAAATGTGGTATGTGCATACAATGGAATATTATTCAGACTTGAAGGAAAAAGAAATTCTGACACATGCTACAACATGGATGAACCTGAGTACTGAGTGAAATAAGCCAGTCACAAAATGACACATCCTGTATAATTTCACTCATGTAAGTTACTAAAGTAGTCAAATTCATTGAGACAAAACTAGGATAGTGGTTGTCAGGGGCTTGGGGTAGGGGGAAATGAAGAGTTATTATTTAATGAGTAGAGTTTCAGTTTTGCAGGATGAAAAGAGTTCTGGAGATGGATGGTGGTGATGGTTGAACAACAACGTGAATGTGTTTACTGCCACTGAAGTGTTCACTTAAAATTGTTAAAATGCTAAATTTTATGTTATGTATACTTTGCCACAAATTTTTTTTAAAAATCTATTATTTTAAAAAGACAACAGCATGAAGCAATAATTATAAAACTATGTTTATGTGCTTATAATGTATAAAAATGTAATTTGTATGACAATAATTACACAATGAAAGGGCGAGGAAATTGAGCGTTATTGGAGCAAAGTTTGTGTATGCAATTGACATTAAGTTAGCATTAGCCTAAACTAGATTATTTTTAAAGTTGAGATGCTAATTGTAACCCCAGGGCAACCACTAAGAAAATGACTTAAGAATTATAGTGAAATAAATAACAAGGAAATTAAAATGGTACACTAGACAATATTCAACATAAAATAAGTCAGTGACAGAGGAATAAAAGAACACAGACTCAGGGCAGAAAACAAATAGCAAAATGGCAGATGTAAATCCTATTTTATCAGTAATTACATTAAATGTAAATGGCAGCTCAGAAAGGGTCCTGTCAGGGGTACGTGCATCTTAACAGAGATTTCATGTGAATAGAATGAGTGCTTGAGATTTTAATGCTGGAATTTCAGTATCTGCCAGGGAACTGAAGATACACAATCATATATGTCAAGGAGGGGCACACACAGTGAAGCTACTAATTAGGCTGAAATCAGACTGTAAAGAACAGTGTCTTTCAAATGATTCCAGCTGCAAAATGCTTTCTTCAAATCAAACAACTAATGAAACTTTGATGTACATAAAATAGTCAGGGAAGTTCTGTTATTTAGTGGGTGTTGGAGCCAGGAGCTGGGCTCACGCCACCTCCCCTTGTCGTAAATATTTGTGACGCACTGTCTTCCTCTGTGTACCACTGTAGGGTCCCACATCAAGTGCATGCCATGGCATCTCTCTGCTTTGCTTTTAGAGGAGCTTGAGAAGACTGCGCAGCCATGTGTTGTGCATTCCAGAAGTGTGGGGGTGTTAACCTCTGGAGGTGACACACAGCCAGTGGAGACTGGGATCAGCCCTACAGCTCTAGAGGGACAGTTCTAGGATGTATTCCATACAGCTTCTCAGACAATCCCCAGTAAGACTGAGCCCCAGTTACCCACAGTGATCTACTCATTCACAAACACTTGACCGACATTCCTCCCTTCCCAGTATCACTCCTAATGCTCCTTCACTTCTGCTTCTTTGACTCACCTCCCAAATCAACTTTATGTACCCGTGATTATCTTAGGGTTTGCTTCCAAGGGAACCCAAACTAAGACACCCCTCACTCTGCCCCCAACATGTCTCCCAAGACACTCAAAGGCTCCTCTGTGGAATGTGTGTGGCAATCACTGCCCTAAGCTCTCCTTCCCTGTGCTTCTCAATGATCTTCACCTTTTGCTCCTCACCTCTGAAAGCCATCTGCACTCAGGGAAAAGTTGACTTCATACAATATTTTAAATTCTTTATGTATGAGAAAAACAAGATAAACAGGCCATGGTGACCAGATGTAGGAGTTGAAGGGCAGGAGGAGTAGAAGAGGACCACAGGCTTCCAGCTGGAGTTGGAGGACAGGAACTGACACCATCAAATCAGGTTAAGGGAAAACAAAAAGACAGCTTGGGGCATGTGTTTTTGGTGCTTGAGGGATATCCTGGTGGAGTTTCTCCAGTAGACATTGGTTATTGATTTCTGGAACTCAGAAGATAAGATATATGAAACACATCAAACTACAGGTGATATTCAAAGTCATGGGCATGGATGAGATCACTCAAAATAAATGCTTAGAGCAGAAAAAGAATTTAAGAATCACTGTCTTTTAACCATGGTGACTTCTGAAGGCTGGATTTTAGTGGTATTGGAATGAAGAAACTTTTATTTTCACTTTATACACTTTTGATTTGTTGTTTGATATATACGTATCTGTAGGAGTTGAGAGTGAGAGAAAAGAGTGAAAGACATGGTGACAAAGACCCTCCTATGTTGTACCTGCTGCACCCTTCTCCTCACATCCTCTCAGCACCTGTAGGAGGGGGGCCAGCTTCCTAACACATGGTCCAACTCAGTGGGCGGGTTTGTTCTATCCTCTTGACATTAGCTATGCCAGGTCTGGCCAGCACGGTGCCCAGAAATTGCATTCCATGGGGTTTGCTCAAGGGAGGCAAAAGCTTTATTTGTTCTACAGAGTCACCACCCAACAGTTGCCAAGCCCCTTTGGAATGTTTTGGAGGGCAGTTTCCCAAGATAGGCATCAGTAATTACACGTATTTTTCAGCCTCTTTGAGCAAAGTCATATAGGATTATATATCTGAAATTTTAGTGTAAATTATAATGTGCTGGAAACACTAACAAGGGGGTTGTTATTATTGCCCAAGTGTTGTCACCAGCAATGGCTTCTTCACAAACATAAGGCTTCATGAACTCTCAGAGAGGATGGCCTCAAGGTATCTATGAATCCCAAACTCCTGTGAGTTGTGAACTATCCTCACAATTTTCACCTTTCTCTGAGAACTATTGATTCTGTCTTTACTTAACTTTTTAATGTTTTTATATTTTTTATTGAGATATAATTAACATACAATAGAATGTAAATCTTAAGTGCTCCATTTGATGAGTTTTTGTTATTTTTAACTTTTATTTTAGGTTCAGGGGTACATGTGCAGGTTTGTTACATAGACAAATTGTGTGTCATGGGGGATTGATGTTCAGATTATTCCATCCCCCAAGTAATAAGCATAGTACCCAATAGGTAGTTTTTCAATCTTCACCCTCCTCCCACTCTCCACCCTTAAGTATACCCTGGTGTCTATTGTTCCCTTCTTTGTGTCCATGTGTACTCAAAGTTTAGCTCCCACTTATAAGTGAGAACATGTATTTGGTTTTCTGTTCCTGTGTTAGCTGAATTAAAATAATGGCACACAGCTCCGTCCGTGTTGCTGCAAAGGACATAATCTCATTCTTTTTTATGGCTGCATAGTATCCCATGGTGTACATGTACCACATTTTCTTTATCCAGTCTACTGTTGATGGGCATTAAGGTTGGTTGCATGCCTTGGCTATTGTGAATAGTGCTGCAATAAACATAACGTGCATGTGTCTTTATGGTAGATTTATATTCCTTTGGGTATATATACAAAAATGAGATTGCTGGTTTGAATGGTAATTCTATTTTAAGTTCTTTGAGAAATCACCAAACTGCTTTCCAGAATGACTGAGCTAATTTACATTGCCACCAACAGTATACAAGTGTCCCCTTTCTCTACAAACTCACCAGCATCTGTTCTTTTTCTGGCTTTTTACTAATAGCCATTCTGCCTGGTGTGAGATGGTATCACACTGTGGTTTTGATTTGCATTTCTCCAATAATTAGTGACATTCAGCAGTTTTTCATAGGTTTGTTGATTCCATATATGTCCTGTTTTGAAATGTGTCTGTTTATGTCCTTTGCCCACTTTTTAATGGGGTTGTTTGTTTTTTGCTTGTTAATTTGTTTAAGCTCCTTATAGATTCTGGATATTAGACCTTTGTCAGATGCATGGTTTGCAAATATTTTCTTCCATCCTGTAGGTTGTCTGTTTACTCTGTCGATAGTTTCTTTTGCTGTGCAGAAGCTCTTTAATTTGATTAGGTCCCATTTGTCAGTTTTCATTTTTGTTGCAATTATTTTTGTCATCTTTGTCATGAGATCTTTGCCAGGGCCCTTGTCTAAAATGGTATTTCCTAGATTTCCTTCTAGGATTTTTGTAGTTTTAGGTTTTACATTTAAGTCTTTAATCCATCTTGAGTTGGCTTTTGTGTATGTTGTAAGGAAGGGGTCCAGTTTCAATCTTCTGCACATGGCTAGCCTGTTATCTCAGCACCATTTATTGAATAAGGAGTCCTTCCCCCATTGCTTGTTTTTGTTGACTTTGTCGAAGATCAGATGGTTGTAGGTGTGTGGCTTTATTTCTGGGTTCTGTATTCTGCTATATTGGTCTATGTGTCTGTTTTTGTACCTGTACCATACTGTTTTGGTTACTGGTAGCTTTGTAGTATAGATTGATGTTGAGTAATGTGATGCCTCTAGCTTTGTTCTTTTTGCTTAGGATTGCTTTGGCTCTTCAGGCTGTTTGGGTTCCATATGGATTTTAGAATGGTTTTTCTAATTCTGTAAAAAAAGCCATCAAAAGTTTGATAGAAATAGCATTGAATCTGTACATTGCTTTGAGCAGTATGGCCATTTTAACAAGATTGATTCTTCCTACATTTGGTGAGTTTTGATAATTGTACACACCATGTAAATACCACCCAAATCAAGATGTAGAACACTTCCATCTCCTCCCTAAAATAGAGGGTTTGGGGGTTTTTTTTCAATTTTTTATTGCGGTAAAATATGCATAGCATAAAATTACCCATTTTAACCATTTTTAAATGTACAGTTTAGTGGTATTAAATACATTCATATTTTTGTGCAACCATCACCATCATTCATCTCAAAACCTCTTTTCATCATGCAAAAATAAAATTCTATACTCATTAAACAATAACTCTCCATTCCCCTTTTCCCTGTCCTGGAATTTACCATTTTACTTTCTGTCTCTATAAATTTGACTACTCTAAGTACCTCATATAACTGAAAGCACCCCATGGCTATTTTCTTTGTGTGACCATGGGGGTTACATTTAACATCCTAAAGTCATAGCACTCTAATTTGAATGCATACCACCTTAACTTCAATAATACACAAAAATTCTGCTTCTTTACAGTTCCATCCCCACCCTTTCAGTTGTAAATATCACAAAATTAATCTTTTAAATCATGTGTAAAAAAAAAAAAGGAGTTATAAACCACTGTTACAATAATACTAGCTTTTATACTTGCCCATGTATTTACCTTTACTGAGATTGCTATTTCTTCAAACAGCTTTGAGTCACTATATACTGTCCTTTTATTTCACCTAGAACAGGTTCAGCAGTGACACAGTCCTTCAGCTTTTGTTTATCTGGGGATGTCTTAATTTCTCTCTCACTTTCAAAGGATGGCTTTGCTGGATACAAGATTCTTAGTTGATAGTTTTTTTCTTTTAGCCCTTTTAGTATATCAGCTCACTGCCTTTGGGCCTCTAAAAGATTTTATGAGAAATTTACTTTTAATCTTTTTGAGATTCCCTTGTATGTGATGAGTTTCTTGTCTTTTGCTGCTCTTAAGATTTTCTGTCTTTGATTTTTGAGAGTTTGATTTTAATGTGTCTTGGTGTAGGTCTCTTTGAGTTCATTCTACTTGAAGTTCATTGAGCTTCTTGGATGTTTATATTCATATCTTCATCAAATTTGGGGAGTTTTCAGCAATTATTTCTTCAAATATTGTCTCTGGCTCTTTCTCTCATTCTTCTCCTTTTGGGATTCCCACAATGCTTATGTTGGCCCACTTAATGGTGTACCACAGGTTTGTTAGGTTATGTTTACTTTTCTTCAATCTTTTTTTTTTCTGTTTCTTATATTCAATAATTTCAATTGTCCTGTCTTCAAGTTTGCTGATTCTTTCTTCTGCCTGTTCAAATAGACTTTTGAATCCCTCTATCAAATGTTTTTTATTTCCTTTCCTGTACTTTTCAGTTCCAGAGTTTCTGATTCTCTTTTGGTTTTTATCTCTTTTATTAATATTTCCATTTTATTTATACATTTGTTCTTTACTTTCACTATATTTTTCTTTAGTTCTTTGAGTATCTTTAAGACAGTTATTCTAAAGTCTTTGTCCAGTAGATCAAACCTTTTCCAGAGACAGTTTCTACAAATTTATTTTTTCCTTTAAATGGGCCATACTTTCATGTTTCTTTGTATACGTTGTGATTTTTTGTTGAAAACTGGACATTTGAATCTAACAATGTGATAACTCTGGAAATCCAATTCCCCTTAACCCAGAGTTTGCAGTTTTTTTGTTTCGTTTACGGCTTTTGACTTTTTTTCTTATAGACTGTCTCTGTGCTGAAAATCAGCCTAAGGTATAAACTTAAGGTTGTATTGGGTCTTTGCTGAGCCTGCGCCTTTTGGGAGCATGTGCAGTCGTTTTTTAATTTCCTCCATAAATACAGTTGCTTTTGAATGTCCTAGTGTCTAATGTCTGGTCCCTCAAATCACAAAAACAGAAAAATGAAGGGAAAGTCAGATGTCCCACCCCTTTAAGTAACCTGGAATTTGCTTCAGCTGGAGGGAGAGGGGCTTGCAGCAATGACAGGAGGTGTAACAACAGTGATTGCCCACCTCTTTGGCTGTACCTCTGTGATTAGAAGTAGCAATCGGGAATCAGAGCACAGATTCCTGATATTTGGAGGACAGGGTCCCTTTTGCCCACTCTGGCTCTTTTAAGCTGTTCCCAGAATGCATGCAAAGTTGCTTACTATGGAGAATGGGTAGTTGCTACTGCACTAAAAGCTAAAATTTAGTAAAATTAATTGCAATTTACCATCCAAACCTTCCCTTGGAATTTACAAGCCTTAGGTAGACTCCAGAATTTCAAAATAGTTATATCAGACAGAGTCTGGCAGTTCTATTGCTACCTAGGTGAGGAGACAGATTCCTGGTGCTTCTTATTCTTCCATGGCCCTAGAATCTTCTATTTACTTAATTTTGTTACTTAATATACTTGTTTATCACAACTGCCCCCTTTTTCTTAGCATAATACTAAGCAATAATATCTATCTGTTATGGGAAGCCAGACCCAGCTCTAAACTGACACCAGGCCTCATTCTCCAAGTTGACCACCCGTCATATTCCTCATGAGTCTTTCAAAAACATGCAAAGAAAAGATGAAATAAAAATAAAGTTCACTTTTTTCTTTCTTTAGAAACAGGGTCTCACTCTTTTGCCCAGGCTGGAGTGCAGTAGCACCATCATAGCTCATTGTAACCTTGAACTCCTGGGTTCAAGCAGTCCTCTTGCCTCAGCCTCCCAAGTAGTTGGGACTACAGGCAATCATCGCTACACCTGTCTAATTTAAAAAAAAAATTTTTTTTTTTTGGAGACAAGGTCTCACTGTGCTGCACATTGCTTGACCTCCTGGCCTCAAGTGATCTTCCCACCTCAGCCTCCCAAAGCGCTGGAATTATAGGTGTGAGTCACCTTGCCTGGCCCCGAAGTTCACTTTTCTAATCAGCTTTCTAAAAGATGAAACAATAAAATGCTTTTCCCTCTTTTAAAGAAAGTATTTTTATTTTTACTTCTTATTAATGACTTATACGCTTATCAGGCCTGCCCTTAGCAATTGCCAGGCTAGGGCAAGAGTAGAAATGGAGGCTTATGAATTTGGTATGCAAATATTTAAAAGTCATAAGTCATGTTAATAAGCTGCTGAAAAATATGTATTCTCTACTCCAGCCTTGACAAATATGTATATTCAAAATGACCTAGAAGACCCAGTGTAAATTTTAGACAGCTCCAATTTTGTTTCATAAATAATAGTGTAGAAAAAACTCCCTACCCCTGGCCCTAGATCATCTCTGTCTTCCTTCCCACCTGTGGCTCTGTGCCACCCTTCAGAGTATAAAATGACACCTCAGGACTCCCAGTTTAAACAACACATCATAGACTTGATCACCCCGCTTGTCCCCACTGAGTACAATAAGCCCCAGAAATAACTGAAGAGGCAACCAAAGGAGAACTCTGAGAGGTGGTAAGAAGAAGAGGAACTAGTTAGAGATCCCAGGACTGGAGGAACAACACAGCAGCCAAGCATCTTACAACTCACACCCATCAGAGGAAGGTTACCCAGCCCCAGCCCCAGTATAGCAACTGAAGGTGGCTCGCGTTTCTGTAGGAAACATAAAAGACAGCACTACCCCAGTTTTGTTTGTCTGTTCGTTTTTTACTGCCTTTCTCTGGCTTTGCTATCATGGTAATACTGGCGTCTGACTTGTGCATATCAATAGTTCGTTCCTCTTTGTAGCTGCATAGAGGAACACAGTACAGATGGACCATGGTTTAACAATTCATCCAAGGAAGGACTGGCTGTTTTCAGCGTTGGAGTATTAAGAATAAAGTTGCTATGGACATTCATGTGCAGGTTTTAGTGTGAACATAAGTTTTCACCTCTCTGAGTTAAATGCCAAAGAGGACAATTGCTGAGTCATACGGAAATTGTATGTTTAGTCTTGTAAGAAACTGTCGAACTGCTTCCGGAGACGCTGTATTATTTTATGTTCTCACCTGAAACGCATGACTGATCCTGGTTCTCTGCATCCTGGCCAGCATTTGGAAGAAACTATTAATACATATAACAACTGGAAGAATCCCATGGGAGTTACACTGTGTCGGAAAAAAAAGTTAACCCTAAAAAGTTACATACTGTATGTTTCTATTTATATAACATTCTTGAAATGACAAAATTTATAGAAATGAAGAACAGCCTAGTGGTTGCCAGTAGGACAGAGGGAGTGTGGGGCAGAAGTTGGTGAAGTTGATGTGCTTATAAAAGAACCTAAGAGGCCGGGTGCAGTGTGGCTCACGCCTGTAATCCCAGCACTTTGGGAGGCTTAGGCAGGTGGATCATGAGGTCAGGAGATCGAGACCATCCTGGCTAACACGGTGAAACCCCGTCTCTACTAAAATACAAAAAATTAGCCAGGCATAGTGGCGGGCACCTGTAGTCCCAGCTACTCGGGAGGCTGAGGCAGGAGAATGGCGTGAACCCAGGAGGCGGAGCTTGCAGTGAGCCGAGATCAGGCCACTGTACTCCAGCCTGGGCGACAGAGCGAGACTCCATCTCAAAAAAAAAAAAAAGAACATAAGGGAACCTTTTAGTGATGGGGTTGTTTTATACATTGGCTATGGTGGTGGATACACAAACTTACACATGTAATAATATTTGCATACAAATAAACACACATATCTGTAGGAGTAAAATCTAGAGAAATGTGCATAAGGTTGATGGGTTGCATCAATGTTAATATCAATTGGCCTTCTGATCGTCTTTTTCTCTCTTGGACATCCTTGGTTTTCTTTTTAAACCACTTGCTGAGCAGTATCTTCAGCTTTATTGTCCTATCTGTATACTTTGAGATATTTTTATTTCCACTATCATATTTGTAAATTTCTAGAGCTTTTTTTGGTTTGGATGTTTCTTTTTTGTATCATATCCTGCTCTTGTTTTATGGTTGCGATATTTTTTCACAGCTCTGAAAACATCAAGAATAGTTTATTTTCCTGAATGTTCTTCTCCTCAAATAGGCTGTTTCCTCTGAGCTTCTTATTTTAGTGTATTTATTTTTTTTCCTTTCTGTTTCATGTTAGAAGTTTTCTTTAGATGTCTGGCAAATCTTTTCTGCTCATATTTAAAAGGAGGGGCTAAAAAAACTGATTGGGGCTGGGTGTGGTGGCTCACGCCTGTAATACCAATGCTTTGGGAAGCTGAGGCAGGATTGCTTGAGACTAAATTTAAGACCAGCATGGGCAACATAGTGAGACCCCGATCTTTACAAAACATTTTTAAATTAGCCAGGTGTGGTGGTATGTGTCTGTGGTCCCAGCTCTTCAGGAGGCTGAGGTGGGAGGATCACTTGAGCCCAGGAAGGTCGAGGTGACAGTGAGCTGAGATGGCACCACTGCACTCCAGCCTGGGCAACAGAGTGAGACCCTTTCTCAAACATCAACAAGCAAACAAATAAAAAACTGGAAGTTCGGAGTGTGTGCTTGAGGGTGACCTTGTAGGGTGACTACACAGGGCTGTGGAGCTGAGGAAACTCCCATGTCAGTATCTTTAAGTCTCTCCTTTGGAGCCGACAGATTCGTGAGCACTGTTTCCTCCTGCCTGCGGCATCACGTGGGCAGGTGGAGGTGGGTGGGCCAGTGTCTCAGCATCCAGTAGACAAATGTCCCTTGAATGCCCCCATTTTCGGCATAGACCCAAGACCTCAGCTGAGCTTGCTGTGCTTTGGCCCAGAGACCCTCTCTTTTACTCTCACTGAAGAACAAAGTCGCAGACTTCTGTTGGGCCAGGGAAGGGTCAGTGATTCAGTTCACAGAGTGTGGAGGGGACCTGGGACCCAATACTTCATAAATAAGCTCTCGATTCTTATTTTCTTACACAAGCCCCTCCACCCCAGCCTCCATCTACAGAGGCATCTGTTAAATTCCAGAGCTTTTCGGCTTGCTGCAAAGGAAGATTGGGTTGGTTTTCACCACTGCCTGGATTTCTCATTGCCAGGTAAGAAATCGTTTTTTGGTTTTTGCTTTTTGTTTTTTGTTTTTTGTTTTTGTTTTTTTCCCAGATCTGCTCATTATTTACCTGTCTTCTCCCTGCTTTTGAGCTTTCAAGGTTTTGTTGCTGTTACCTTCTCTTTGATTCTCCCAATCCTTCTTGCCATACTGGTGAGGCTTCAGGAACTAACAGCAGGTGTTCACGCCAATATCTATACCTGGAAGCCCCTTTTACTCCTCTGTTCTGCAAAGCTCTCGGTAAGGCATTTTTGTATTTTAGGGAGCGGCATTCATGTCTGGCTTTCTGGAGTGACTGGCCTGAGGATGAGCCAGGCTGTACTGGCCAGGACACAGTCAGAGCTGGAAGATTATCACTCCTAACCATTTCATCTTTTTCTTCCTTGTTCATCTCCCTTGAGAGTTTGAAACATTCTTTAAGCACAGGAAAGACTGGGGATTCGATTGTAACAATTTTTTTTTCAACTGGTTTCTTTAAAAAATGCTTAGAATTTACAAGAAGTACATCATTCTCCCAACATAATTAAATTACTTTCATTCTTTTTCCCAGGAAAGTTTTGCTGGAAATGTCCTCTCCCAGCTCTGAGCTATCACAGCTCTCTGTTAATGTATTTCTTAGGAATCATCCGCTTCTACCATGGGCTGTCACTTTTGTGTATTTGTTTTTCTTTCTTATAGATAGTGAGTTCCTTTAAGGCTAGGAACTGTGTCTTATTCATTTTTAATCCTTCCCTCTTCCCCACCATTATCATCTGGATGAATGAATGAATGAATGAATGAATGAATGAATGAATGAAAAGATTCTGAGCAAGGTAATGCCTGGTAGCAGGATCGGGTCTAATTCCTCACTCTTCCACAATGACTTGCCCACATAGGCACTAACATAGGCTTGGTGGTTGGCCAAATGAAGTGCAGAATCTTGAACAAAGTGATAACTGGAGCAGCAAAGCTAGAGCATGGCAACCTCCTTGTGTTTCTACCGTGTCCATCCTTGCCCATTTTAGCGCTAGCACCATGGTTAAGAAACTAGATACTAAACTCAGATTCTCTGGGTTCAAATTTTGACTCCATTCATTATCAACTTTGTGAACTTGAGAAGTATGTGTATTCTTTCTGAGCCTCAGTTTTCCCTTCAGCAAAGTGGGAACAACACTGGTGTTAGTAGTAGGTAAGATGCAAATTACAGCAGCTCCTGACACATAGAAAGTGCACAGTAAATGGTAGCACTGCAGTTCTCTAATGGGTAATGAAAAGATGACTGTATTCTTATCACTGAACTAATCTTTATTAGCCCTGGTCCTACTGGGCTCCAGAAAAGAAACACATTTTAAACTTGGGTCAATCATACCTTAGACTCTTCCAGTCCAAGCCGTCTTGTAATTATAATCCAGCCCCTGCTGAGTAAGTGCTTAATCTCTCAGACTCTTCCTCCTTCTGTTCTCCAGGATTGCATCTAGGGAGCCTGGAATGGGAGCTTCTATGAGGGAGGTTGGGGCCCACATGTTCTCTGTTTATAGACTTGTCTGGTTTGGCCTGGTCCTTGATTGGTGACAGTTGATGTGTGTCTGATCACATCTGACCTTCTGGATGTGGTGCTGGCTCCCAGCACTGTAGGCTGTGGTCCCTGCCCTGTGCGTCCAGCTGAGAAGTCCTCACTTTCCATGGCTTCTGTCGCAACTCCAGGCTACTGCCATTCAACAAGTTCTTTCAGCATCTCCATTCCCCTCCCTTGACCATATGGGAACTTCTGGATCCCTACCTGCCGTGGACAGGAGGCTTGTTTCAGTCCTACCTCTCAAGTTCCTCTCTCTGCAAAAATGCATTTTTAAAAGCATAAAGGAGGACCCGCAGAATCATCAGGAGCACTCAGCTTCCAGGACTAAGATCCAGAACCTCAGAACCGGCTTGACGAGGAAATAGAAGCTGCTACCAACGCTCCTACCCCTGCTCTGCCAATGCTCCTCTGGGGCAGGAACTCATCCTGCAGCTACTAGTAAACCATAATCCCCATGGAAGCTGGTCTCTGCCACCAGCCATGCCAACAGACCTGCTTCCTGCAAGTAATCCATGCCATCCAATTGCACATTTCTGAGCTGGAGTCTTGCTTGCCTGGGTTTGATCTGATGAGTGCATGTGGCAGGCCTGCATCCTACCTACCAGGGAGGCTGGGCTTTGAGTTTTCTGTGTTCTGGCTTTGGATGGTGGGACTACTGAGGCTGGAAATTTGCAAAATACAGCAAAGGCATTCAAAAGGGTCTGCAAGCCATGTGCAGTGGCGTACGCCTGTAGTCCCAGCTACTCAGGAGGTTGACATGGAAGGATCTCTTGAGCCCAGGAGTTCGAGTCCAGCCTGGGAAGCATAGCATAGACCTTGTTTCTTTAAAAAAAAATTGAAATAACAATAAAAAGAACTGGACAGCTGAACAACATGATGCTACATGAAGCAAAAACCCTTTTTTCATTTTATTATGAAAAATTTTAAACAGAGAGCAAAGTTAAAAGAATTTAATAGTGAACGCCATATGCCCCTCACCTAGGATCCTACCATTAACATTTTACTAAGCTTATTTTATCACCCTTCCATGCATCCATTCGTCTATCCACACATCCATCCAACCAAGTAATTTTTGGTGCATTTCAAAGTCAATTGCAGACATTGGTACACTTCCTTCTAAATACTTCAGCATGCCTATGGTTAACTAGAGTTTGTTTACAGTTTTTGTTTGTTTGTTTGTTTACAGTTTTTTTTCTTGGTGTTAAATTCACATATAATGAGATATACAGTTTACAGTTTTTTTTTCTTGGTGTTAAATTCACATATAATGAGATATACAGTTTACAGTTTTTTTTTCTTGGTGTTAAATTCACATATAATGAGACATACAAATCTAAAGTGTACATTTGCTGCATTTTAATAAATGCCTATGTAACCAATATTCCAATCAAGATATAGAACAAATGGTCACTCCAGAAACTCCCCTCATGCCCCTTTCCAATCTCTGTCTCTAACCACCCCCAAAGGCAGCCACCATTCTGATTTTCTTCCTACCATAGGTTGGTTGGCAAAGGCCCTTTAATTTTGGCTTTTCCCTGAAACTATGGAAATTTGCCCCGGAAAGGTGAAACCAGATAGAGAATCTGCAGGCTTCTCCTTCCTTGGTCTCACTTCTCTTCCCCCTACTCAGCAGAGATAGGCTCCCCTCAGTGCCCTGGTAGAAAAGACTTCCCTGAAATGGTATATCGAGGCCAGGTGCAGTGGTTCATGCCTGTAATCCCAACAACTGGGGAGACCGAGGCAGGAGGACCACTTGAGGTCAAGAGTTTGAGACAAGCCTGGGCAACACAGCGTGAGACCCTGCCTCTACAAAAAATTAAATACAATAAAAATTAGCCAGACATAGTGGCACATGCCTGTACTCCCAGCTACTCGGAAGGCTGAGGTGGGAGAATCACTTGAGCCCAGGAGATCCAGGCTACAATGAGCTATGATTCATTAAGCCTGGATCTTGATAGTTAATGGAAACTAAAAGAGTTTACTAAACCCTTTCTTGGCAAAGCCTAGCTTTAAAAACAACATTGTCTTATAAGGACTAAACCAAACAAAACAGAAACCAAAAAACCTGATTGGGCAGTCCGTGCTGTATGACGACTCACGATAATTAGTCTCCTGTGCCCTTTCCCTGAAGCACAGAGACTCTTGGCTTCCGTGGGTGGGGAACCTCAGGGCAACATAATTTACCGGAAACATGGCTGAAAATATTTCAAAAACACTATCCTCATCACAGTGACTGAGCCGAACTGAACCAAGGGGATGATCTAGAATCAGATGACACTGAGACATTGATAGACAAAGTGTCAGAACCACTGACATCTCAATAAGTTCCACAGTGATTCTGCCTTTAGTGGGCATGAAGAAGTATTTGCTGAATGAGTTTTGACAGGAATGCAGAATAGATGACATGAATGAAGAGATAATAAGTGAGGTGATTCCTGAGCATCTAAAGCAGTGACACAGTGAGCTCTGCGGTCTTTGCAGCTTCAGAGCCACTTGTAGGTGCTAACAATGTGTGATGTATGGAAAGACAGATGGGGCCACAATAGGACACAGGTGACAGGGTTGAGGCCACCTCTTACCTCCAGGCTTGCCGCACAGCTCTGGCCTACATAAGGTGGGCAAGGACGAAGGTCTGCTGATGACAGTACTAGAGTATCTTGCCTTCCAACTGGGTGAGCACCTCCTGCAAGAGCTTGAACGCCAGCTGCCTATCACCTATGTCACCGGCTACAGGCATGGCCCTCAGGATGAGGTGATGTAGAGGTGAGTTAGAGCTTCACAGTCTTTTATTAGCTGACCGATGACTTCACCCAAGGGTGAGAGAGAGCAGTATCATCTTCCCTTTTATATCCAGGTAAACAGAGGCCCAGAGAGGGGACGGGACACCCTGTTGCCCGACCAGTCCAGGTCTAGCTGTGATAGTTGTTCTAACTCATTGTCTTGTGAGGATGAATTCCCAAAACAACACAGGTGACTCCCAGCCAAAGTGCACAGGGAATCCTGTGTCCAGCTGATTACTTGGACCTTGGAACTCACCCATGGGCAGTAACAGGTCTGTGGTTGCTGGACCCATAGGGCTCTGTAAATGAGGGTTCCAAGCGGCAGAGAGGCCCGGGGTGCCACCCACAGAGCATAGCTGCTCTGGATTTTTCTGGCCATCAGCCTCATCTTCACTTGAGTCCATAGCCTCAGGCCCCTTCCCCTGTGATTTGGGTTAGTCTGAAGTTTTCTCTTAAGGAACAGACCTGGAATCCTAGAGGGGAAGTGCACTCTAGGCCAGCAGTTCTCAATCATCTGGGGCTCAAGACCCCTTTACACTTTTAAAAATTATTGAGATCCCAAAGAGCACTTGCTTATGTGGGTTATATCTATAGATATTTACTGATTGGGAAGCTAACAATGAGAAACTTACAAAAATGTATGCATTAATTCACTTAGAAACTGAAAAACCTATTGCAGCTTAACACAAACAACATGTATTTATGAAAAATAATTGTACTGTCTAAGAACAAAAATAGCATTAGTAAGAGTGGCATTGTTTTAGATAAAAACTTTTTTTGCAAATTTCTTTAACTATTTAGTTCCATTTGGAAGGCTTAATAGAGAACAGCTGGATTCTTATAGCTGCTTTTGCATTCAATTTTTTAAACATTATATATCATGGAGCCTCTGGAAAATTCCACTGTACATTCAGGAGAAGATGAGAGTTAAACAGGCAAAAAACAAACAAAACCTTAATAGTAGCATTATAAAAATTCCCTAAAAGAGTCTTGAGGACCCTGGATCGCCCTTTAGGGACCACTGATGTAGATAGAGCACCCAAGGAACTGTTAAAATGCGGATTCTGACTCAAGGGTCTTTCTTTTCTTTTCTTTTCTTTTTTTTTTTTTTTTTGAGACAGGGTCTCATTCTCTCTCCCAGGCTGCCATGCAGTGGTGTGATCTCGGCTCACTGCAACCTCAGCCTCCCGGGTTCAAGCTATTCCCCTGCCTCAGCCTCCCGAGTAGCTGGGATTACAGGAGCACGCCACCACGCCCGGCTAATTTTTTGTATTTTTAGTAGAAACAAGGTTTCACCTTATTAGCCAGGATGGTATGGATCTCCTGACCTTGTGATCTGCCCGCCTCGGCCTCCCAAAGTGCTGGTAAAATATTTTTTTAAATTCAGGCCAGGCACAGTGGCTCAAGCCTGTTATCCCAGCAGTTTGGGTAGATCCCTTGAGGCCAGGGTTTGAGACCAACCTGGCCAACATAGTGAAACTCCGTCTCCACTAAAAACACAAAAAATTGGCTGGACGTGGTGGTGCACGCCTGTAATCCTAGCTACTCAGAGGCTGAAGCGGGAGAATCAAATCGCTTGAACCCAGGAGGCGGAGGTTGCAGTGAACAAAGATCACACCACTGCACTCCAGCCCGGGAGACAAGAAGACCCTGTCTCAAAAAAAAAAAAAAAAAAAAAAATTGTTTGGTACCCATACTTTACTGGTGTCTTAAGCATGTGAACAACTTACCACTGATAAAGGGGTGGGGCCCTGCCCAGGCGTTTGTGCTTGGCTCCCTGGAGAAAGCCTCTCTTCCATCCTCACTCCCCAAGAGACTCTTATTTCTCTGAATCCCTCCCCAAAGGACAGGGTGCTTTAGCATGACCTCCTCTTCGTTGGATTTAGGGCTTGGTGCTGGGGGAGCAGATGAGAGGACAGAGAGACCTGAATCCCTAAAGACATCCTCATCAAGGAGGCTGCGGTGGGAAGGAAACAAGCCACTGCAGTGTGCAGTGTGTGGACGGACAGACAGACAGATGGACAGATGATGGATGTGCCCAGGAGCTCCAGGCTGGCAAGACCCCTGGAGACTATGTCAGTCAGGCTTCCTGGAAGAATGTGGAGCTGGAATTCAGTTTTTAGGACGGGAAAAAGGGGCAAAATGAATGAGAAATTTTTTATTTTTTTTTCCGACTTTAAAGATAATACAGATTTGTATAGAAAAGTAAAGCAATACAGAAAATAAAAAGAAGAAAGTAAAAATAATTACAACTAATACTTATTGGGTGTGTGCCAGGCAGTGTTCTATGTGCTTTACATATATTCACATTTAATTTTTACAACAACCCTATGAGGTAGGCACTACTTTTATCCACACATTACACATAAGAAAACAGAGGCCAAAAAAGGTTAACTTATTTGCCAATAGGGAACTAAGTGATGAAGCTGAAATTTGACTGAGGCAGTTTGACTCCAGAGCCAAGATCTTAGGCAAACCATCTAAATACAGATAACTCGTCTAAACAGTCATACACTGAGCATCTTCTACATGCCAGGAACCCACTAAACTCTAGATTCATGAATCTGACTGTTGGCTGTGGTCTCCTACTTGAGCACATAGGACAGAAGAACATGATTTCTGGAAGTAGATTGTTGAGCATCTTCATGCCATGGTGGAGTTGGGAGTATTCTGGGGGCTGCTGCTGAGCCTGTGTGAGGCCAAGTATTCATGAAGAGAAACAAAGAGACTTGGGATAAATTAAGATTGTATTGCTGGCTGAGCATGGTGGCTCACACCTGTAATCCCAGCACTTTGGGAGGCCAAGGCGGGCAGATCACTTTAGGTCAGGAGTTCGAGACCAGCCTGGCCAACATGGTGAAACCCTGTCTCTACTAAAATACAAAAATTAGCTGGGCATGGTAGCACATGCATGTAATCCAGCTACTCGGGAGACTGAGACAGGAGAATCGTTTGAACAAGGGAGGCAGAGGTTGCAGTGAGCCAAGATCGCACCACTGCACTCTAGTCTGGGGAACAAGAGTGAAACATCATCTCAAAAAAAAAAAAAAAAAATTGTTTGCAAAGGCATTGAAGGCCACCATAAAGAGTTTGAACTACTTGGGACCTTGTTGGCAGTGAGAAGCCACAGGGCCTTTGGAACCAGGAATGAAACACAATAAAAATGGTGGTTTGAGAATATGTATGTATCTAGGGGAAATTTGGCAAAATATACCATAATTTTGCTTGTTTACTTGTTTTTAGAGACAGAGTCTTGCTACGTTACCCAGGCTGGACCCAAACTGGGCTCAACGTATCTCCCACCTCAGCCTCCCAAGTAGCTGGGACTACAGGTGCGCACCACCATGCCTGGCTTGTTATTTTAAAAAATAATAATAATGATGTTTTTGAAAGGTAGTATATACCCACAGTCAAACATTTCTAAGAGTTCAAAAATTAGGTTTCTCCCTGACTTCTCGTTTCTACCACCTCTTGTTTTTTTCACCTTACTTTTTGTTTTTAACTTGGCAATGTACCTAGGAGACTGTTTCACATCAACGTGTATCAGTCTGCCTCCACTTTTTAAATAACTACATAGTATTTTATTACATGGATAGATCATAATTTATCCCACTAATGAAGACAGGAGAGTTTTCACTCTTTCTGTTATAATTAATGTTGCAATAAATATCCTTGTACTTAAATCTTTCCACACTTTTTGATCCATCTGTCGGACAAATTCCTGCACATGGAACTGCTGCCTTGAAGAGTGGGTTCACCTCAACAATTTCACTTTGCAGAAACTGTCGCATCATAGAGGCACACAAAAATACATGCAAAAAATTACATTTCTTTATAAGGACAAAAAAGTAGAAACGACCTAAATTCCTGTAAATTTAAGAAGGGTTAGTAAAATTATGTAAATTCACACAAGAGATGACATTTAATAATGACAATGCATAGCTATACTCTATGATTTAAAAAGCTGTAATCCCAGTACTTTGGGGGGCCAAGGCGGGTGGATCAGAAGGTCTGGAGACTGAGAGCATCCTGGCTATGGTGAAACCCGTCTCTGCTAAAAATAAAAATAAAAAAATTAGCCGGGCGTGGTGGCGGGCGCCTGTAGTCCCAGCTACTTGGGAGGCTGAGGCAGGAGGATGGTGTGACCCCGGGAGGCGGAGCTTGCAGTGAGCGGAGATCAAGCCACGGCACTCCAGCCTGGGTGACAGAGTGAGACTCTGTCTCAGAAAAAAAAAGAAAAGAAAAGGGAGCACCATATTTGGTCAAGCAAAAAGGACAGGTTACAAAACAGCTTCTGTGTACGGTGCGGTTCATGTAAATTTATTGCCATGCATATGCAGCAATATGCATGTATGCTTTCTTCATTCCCTGTATTGCTTGAATTCTGTACCTGAGTGTGTATTATCTTTATAGCCAGAAGAACAGTTAAACTGCTTTTAAAGCATCTGATTATGCACCAGGCACAGATTTTAATTTGTGAAGCACCCACTTTATGCCTGGCATTGGGGTACCCTGAGCTGCCCAAGGCTTTGGCTCCTGTCTGTCATCTCTATCCTGATCATCAGAATCAGAGAACGTTGGAACTGGTAACACCTAGTTCACACCTTGTTTTACAGATGAAGGCAATAAGGCCCAAAGAAGGTAAGCGACCTGCTGAAGGTCACACAGCCAGTTTGGACCGGAGATAACAGAACCCAGGACTCTACTACCAGGCTATGATGCTCACTTGTAAACTGAGTATGGGCCAGGTGCGGTGGCTCACACTTGTAATCTCAGCATTTTAGGAGGCTGAGGTGGGCAGATCATCTGAGGTCAGAAGTTTGAGACCAGCCTGGCCAACATGGTGAAACACTGTCTCTACTTTAAATACACAAAAAATTAGCAGGGCATGGTGGCACACGCCTGTAGTCCCAGATACTCAGGAGGCTGAGGCAGGAGAATCGCTTGAACCCGGGAGGCAGAGGTTGCACCGAGCTGCACTCCACCCTGGGTGACAGAGCAAGGCCCTGTCTCAAAAAAAACTGAGGCATATGAATCATTATTTGGGGTCACAAGGAGCAGGGCAAGGAGTGATTTTGATGCCCTGTCTTCTGGGAGCTCCCGTCCAAGCAAGCCCAGGATGAAAGATAAAAGGGCCCTGAATAAGACCATCATTAGTGGGGAGGAGCCTGACCCTGCATAGGCAGAAAAGCAGCTTCAGCAGGGCCTGGGGTCTGCGGGGCAGCAGCCTGCAGGGTGTTGAGGAAGGAGCTGCCCTGGGCTGGTGCCAGATGTCAGTAATTATAAGGCTACGTGGGCCTGCAGACAGCCCATTAAAGATGCTTGATCTGCATCAAACCAGGAAGCAGAACTCAGCCTCTTTGCCACTTTCTGTAAGAAATCCAACCACATCAAACACTTTGGGGTTTTTATGCAGTTTCCTGAATATTGGGGTGATCCCAGGGAGTGGCCTCATCATACTGGGCTCAGCAGACAGTCGTCTCCTTGCTCCTCCTTGTCTCTTTCCCTCGATTCTACCCCCTCCCACTTCCCATTCCTCACTGGCCCAGGCCACATCCAGCCTCCGATAGCCCCAAGTCATCCATCAAAGCATTTCTCCAGCAAAAAGAAACCTACCCCACCAGCTCCCATGAGAATAAAATCCCCTCTATTTCATTACACAAAAGACTTCAGATGCCTTGAATTCCAGCATCTTCAAGCCTAGAATCTTAGACTTTGAGCTGGAATGGCCCTGAAGAATAATTGAGTCTAGTCCCTTTAGTTTATAGGTAGAAACACCTGGGCTCCAGGAGGGGAGAGGTCTTGCCCAAGGTCACAGGACACCCACGGCCACCAGGCCTCTAAGCTCCTGGCTGGAGACCACTCACAAAGTCAGGGCCGATGGGCCTAGCTTCTGAGTCAGACCCACCCCTCCTCTTTTTCTTATCTACCTCCTCTCAAGAGTCTAGTGTCCACTAGGGGAGTCTAGTGGCCCTGAAGGAGGATCATGGACCTCTGCCTCTTTAGATGCCTGCAGAACAGAGAGGAGCTGTGGGCCCAGGAATCTTCTGGTCTCACCCAGGAGGGCAGAGGGAGCCCCAGACTGACCCAGCTCTGCAGCGTGTAACCATGTACCTTGGGGTCCTCGCGCTGGGCCTGCTTTTTCTCATCTGAGGGTTGTTGTGAAGGCTAAAAATAGTCAACCATAAATCTTAGTTCCCTCGCACTCTTCTCTCCTTCCCCGTTCTGTTTCTTGCCAGCCTTGTGACCTTTCTGAGCCTCAGTTTCTCCACAGTTCCACTCGCAACTCCATGTTTCCAAGGTCTCTTGGATGGAGCCACTTCCACAGTGAACCCCTCTAGGTGCAATTACAGGATAATTTTGTGTCTCGTGGGTGTCACTGCCAGGGTGGAGGGCCACGCCTCCTCTTTTGAATGCTGACTTTCCAGCCTAGGAGTGTCCCAAGGTTTTCCTTGTTAAAATTGGTCTGGCTGGCTGCTGTGACACGCCACACTGCCCTGACGGTGCACACACCACTGTGGGGAGGAACAGAGGAGTCCAGCTGGCCATCGCATGGCAGGTGAGTGGGCAGAGCCTGGGGCCTTGGGGCACCAGGGCGTATGAGAGAGGCTTCAAGAAACACGGGTCTGTGGGATGACGTTTGATCATCGATTGTTAGGGTTTTATAGCTGGACGGCCCACCATGAACACATGAACTCTTCATGTGTGTTCATGAGGCCCAAGATGAAAAAACCAGCCCTAGGCCACCCAGCACGTCCATGGCAGAGGCTGGCTCAAGCGCTATCTTCTGGGCTGGGGCCAGGTCTCACCCCTGTGCCTCACAGGACTGAAGGAGGCGGGCACAGGACGGCAGGGGCAGAAGAAAGAAAATCTTCTTGCACCCCATGCACATTCTATGGATCATAGTTTTTTCTGGGCATAGTTGAGAATTGTGGCCTGGGTGGGAAGGAGTGAGAGGCCCCCACAGGCTGCATCCTCACCTGATTCCCACCCCAAGCACTTGGCAAGAGCAGCTCTGGCTGAGGTGAAAAGAGCTATATGACCTTGAGCAAGAAAATTTGCCCTTGGTACCTCTGTTTTCTGATCTGTGTAATGGGGATTATAATGCAAATTATCTCACAGCCCTGCTATGAGGAGTTGGTGAGACCATGTGTGCTGTTCTCCCACCACACATCTCAAGTGGGGACTTGTAAACACTAGACTCAGAAAATGTGGGTCGGGCACAGTGGTTCACACCTCTAATCTCAGCATTTTTGGAGGCTGAGTTGGGAGTGGAATTATGGAGCTCAGGAGTTCGAGACCAGCCTGGGCAATGTGGCAAACCCCATCTCTACAAAAAAAATACAACAATTAGCTGGGCATGGTGGTGGACACCTGAAGTCCCAGCTACTTGGGAGGCTGAGGTGAGAGGATTGCTTGAGCTCAGGAGGTCGAGGCTACAGTGAGCCAAGATGGTGCCACTGCACTGCAGCCTGGGCAACAGAGTGAGACCCTGTCTCAAGAAAAAGAAAAAAAGAAAACGTGTCCCCCGTGACCTCAATATAGTGAGCAGCAAACTCCCCCTCAAGAAATTTTCTGTTAGATGCTGGGGCCCAGTAATGAGCAAGTCAGCAGAACCGGGGGTCCTACACTCAGGTATTCAAGGGGCTTGTCTGAGTCTGTGTCTGCCAGTTTTAATTGTTCAGCATTATGTGACAGTTTCATCAATCAACTATTTTTTTTTTTTAACTTTCAAAGGCAGATATTTTAATTTCCTCATCATAGTCTAGCTCCCTCTTCATATTTCCTCCTGGCAGTTAACAGCATTGCTGGACATGGTGGGCCCTTCAGGCGCCTAGGATGGGTCTGTTCTCCTGAAGACCAGGCCTTGCCAACCCCAGCGCACAGTCCAGACTGCCTGTTTCCAGAGCTGGGGTTGCCTCCCTGATGGCCCTGGTACAGAAGGGATTGCCTTTGTTCCTCCAAGATCTGCTTCTCAAGGCTCACCTAGACGATCCCTCTTCTCTGGGCCTTTGATAACCTATCAGACTTAAACTTGACAGTGCCAAGGTTAATTGCTGAGGAAGGAAAAAAGTTGATGATGATGCCTTTTGTCAGGTCTGTAACTAACTTGCTGGGTTCCTCTCTCTGAATCTCTGTTTCTCTGTCTGTGAAATGTCAGCATCGGAGTTGTCATGCCTATGTAAACGGACTATGTGTTGGGTTGGATTCAATTCCCTGGGTCTTCTGGGTCCTCTTGGCTTCTTGGGAGGATCTGCTTATCAGAGCAGTAGGTCATGCCTACCACATGCTCTGTGCCTGAATGGCTGAGACATCAGATCCTAGATGGAAAGTGTGTTCATCTTCCTGGAGCTCCTCCTATCCCCCCTCCCTCACTCTGTCCATGGTGAACATCCCTAGTTGACCCCAGAGTTCTTCCCTCTGGAGCCTGGATGTGGCCCTAGAATGCTCAACCCAGTTCTTCAAGTACCAGTTGATCAGTTGGCAAAGGAGGTGATTTTTTGGCAAAGGAGGTGATTTTTTGCCATGATTAAATTATAATCGTCTTTCAGCTCAGAGATTCCAAGAATTGAGTGGAAAACTGTGTGTGAGGCTGGCTCTGGCTGGGACATTGGGCTGGAGTTGATGTGTCACTGCCTCCTGGTGAGAGAGAGACCAGCAGCTTCCAACAATACCAGGAAGGAAAGAGAAATGGGGCAGTGGCCCCAGAAAGTCCCCAAGCAACTCCCAGTTAATCATTTAGTCATAGAGTTCAGGTGCCCATGATGCGTACTAAGCATAGGATCATAATGGGGCCCATTAAAAACCAATTATGCTTAGTCCAGAGTCTGGGAGATGCTGCTGGCTTCAGCAGAGCTTCCAGGGCTCAACCCCACTGGGCTGAGACAAAGCATTGGGGAGGATTATATCACTCAGCTCTCTGGTGTCACCCAAGGGCAGGAGAAGGAAGATGGATGAGCTAGGCCTTGGGGTGGGGATGAGTGGAGAGCTAAGTGGGCAGGAAGCAATGTTCTGCACATGGACACTTCCCTTTCTTAGGTGGAGCTCTGGGGCCAGCTGGTGAGCAAGTGAGATGGGGAGGAGGCGAGGAGGTCAGAGGGCCAGAAGTGATGGGCAGGGCCTGTCAAGGACCTTGAATGCCTACAAGATGGTTGTAGATTCCATGGTAATTGAGCAGGGAAAATGACATGCTGACACTCAGAAAAGTCCCTTCCCCTCTCTGAATCTCAGTTTCTCCATAGTGATGGGATGGATTGAACAGGATGAGCTGAAAAACTCTGAGGCTGTTGGGGCCATGCAGTCATTTAAGCAAGAGACAAAGAGGGGAGAATAACAAGAAACCCGGTACATGTAGGAACTGGGGAGAGGAGGACCAAAGTGATGAGGGAGATGTGGGGAAAGGAGGTGATGATATAAAAATCCCTGTTTGTAAGCCAGGCGCAGTGGCTCACGCCTGTAATCACAGCACTTTGGGAGGCTGAGGCGAGTGGATCACGAGGTCAGGAGATTGAGACCATCCTGGCTAACATGGTGAAACTCCATCACTACTAAAAATACAGAAAATTAGCCAGGCATGATGGCGGGCGCCTGCAGTCCAAGCTACTAGGGAGGCTGAGGCAGGAGAATGGCATGAACCTGGGAGGCAGAGCTTGCAGTGAGCCAAGATCACGCCACTGCACTCCAGCCTGGGCAACAGAGCGAGACTCCGTCTCAAAGAAAAAAAAAAAATCCCTGTTTGTAGAGCTCATCACTGCGGACCCAGCACCAGGCTACGTACTCGATGAATAGGGAGACATTCATCCTTTTGGAAGCCTGTTGCCCTAGCGTGTTTATTAATGGCTTCTGCTTTCACTCTCAGAATTTCCTGGTTTAAGTGATGCATTTTATCACTACCCTATTTATAATTACTAATTCACTTAATCCTCCTCAAAGCCCTAGAAGAAAGATATTATCATTGCCACGTTCCAGAGTAGGAAATCGGATCCTCAGAGAGGCCTAATAACTGATCCAGGGCCACACAGCCAACAAGATGATTCAGGATGGCAGGAATTGGCAGAGCACTGGAATGGCAGCCAGGAGGTCCTGTGTAAATACTAATGATGATAATACTCACATTTCCTGAGAACCTAGTATGTGCCTGGTGTTGGTCTAAATACTTTATGTGAATCCTTCCAACCCGAGGAGGCGGGTACGATCATCACCCTCATTATCACCAGGAGACTGAGTTTCAGAGCTCACTCACTTGCCACACAGCCAACAAGGGGCAAAGCCTGCATGAGAGCTCAAGTGTGTACCTCCGAAATCAGGCTCCTAGTTGCTGTGCAGAGTGAAAGGAAGCCCCAAGAAGATGGTGAGAGGGAGAAGGGGAGGAGAACAGTCAAGCTGGAGGGGCTATGAGGCTTGGGGTAACAGGCAGGTGGAGGGAGCACTCTTACCACATCCTTTCCCTGTGCCTGGGGGGGGTACAGCCTCAGCCCCGGGTTTGGCGAGCCTTCAGCCCTGGGCTGGGAGTTCACCCTGCATATCCCAAGGGTGAAGGCCCCCGGGGCTGAAAACAGGCTGCCCATTCTGTCCTCAGGGCCTTGGGTTCACTGTCAACTGGAGCAGTCTCAGAGCAGATGTTACTTCTCCCATCCCCTCCGCTGGGCAGTGGGTGAGCTACCTCTCAGAGGTATGGCAAGCTGGGACCGTAATCCAGTATCCACCAAGAATTTGGCCAAGGGAATTTATGTCTGGGCAGGAAGTTGTGAGAGAGATGCTCTCTGAGATTTGAGGATAATGATGATAATGGCAGTTCTGACTCATCCCACCTCCTCTTGCACGTCTGTGATAAGGATGCAGATGCCTCAGAGGGTGATGGGAGCTGCTTTGGGCTGTGGCAGAGAAGGGGGAAAACCAGTGCAGGAAAACCATGTCCCAGGGGCGATGTGACAATCTTCACATCAGCATACTCTTGGTGGGGGGTGGGGGTGCAGGGGGAGGTGTCTTGTAGGGAGGAGGGCTGAGAAGGGTCCTTGAGGGTAATCAGAGGCACTTGCTTCAGCAAACCACAAACTATCCAAACCATAAGAGTCCTTCTGGGTCATTTCACAGAGAAGAAAACAGACCCAGAGAGGCAATGCGTGGGGGTGGGTGGTCAGTGATCCATCTGCCTGCCCATGTCAGAGGCCTCACACACCCTCCTCTTTCTCACTCTGTGGAAGGAAAGAAGTTAAGAAGGAAAGGCAGGCTTTGGAATGTGACAGCTTGAGAGAGAGGGATTATAGGGTGGGTGGGGTGTGGACTGTTGGAGCGTGAGCAGCTGACAGGGTGTGGGTGCTGATTCTCGAGGGCGGACCCAGGACACTGCAGAGCATCAGCTCCCTCTTCCATACCCCAGCCGAGGGATGGGGAAGGAGATTCATCCATTCATCCAACCAACATTCACTGAGTACCTAATATGCCCTGGGCCCTTAGCCAGGTTCTAGCAACCCAGAGAGGAGGAGACTCAGCCTTCGCCTTCATGGAGCTCTCAGTCCAGTGGGGGAAAGACATATGTAAGCAAACAACTATAACACAGCATCCCTGATCACAGATAAGGGACAGAAGCCTCCACCTTAACAGAATTTGAGCTGAGGACATGGAAGGGGTGATACTGGGTTTATTTTGACAAGGGGCCTGGAAACCATCCCAAGTGCACATCTATCTCCTTGCCTTGGGCTGCCCTATACCTAGGAGCCTCTGCCTATGCCCATCAGTCTCACTGTCCCCATGAGGGCCAGGAAGGACACTGGCTAGGACAGAACTTATCTGTAATCACCAGTAGTTCCCCCTGCAGAATCTTGGACCCCAGCCCTGGCCATTACCCCACAAATGGCAGGTCATGGAGGTGAGATGCTGATGGGTGTGGGTGACTTAGATCACCAAAGCAGCAGCTCCAGGGACAGATTCCACAGGGATTATAACAGCGACCTCCTGGGTTATGGGGTGAGTGTAGAGTTGGGCAGGGGATGGGCCGGGAGCTGGTAGGTTGGGATCTCTAGGTAATGTTTCTGCAAAACCCCATCAAAGAGCAAAGGAAGAAGTGTATTCTATGGGGGTGATGGGGAGCAAAATAGGGACAAATGGGGAGAAGTTGCAAGAAGAAAGAGCTTGACTCAGCAGAAGGAAGGACTTTCTAACATTGGGAGGTGAGTGAGCTACCTCTCAGAGGTATGGCAAGCTGGGACCATGACCAAGTATCTACCAAGAATTCAGCCAAGGAAATTTGCACCTGGGCAGGAAGTTGTGAGAGAGATGGTCTCTGAGATTCGAGGACAGTGATGATAATGACAGTTCTGACTCATCCCACCACCTCCTCTTGCCTGTCTGTGATAAGGATGCAGATGCCTCAGAGGGTGATGGGAGCTGCTTTGGGCTGTGGCAGGGAAGGGGGGAAACCAGTGCAGGATCCATAGGGTTTAAACCCATGACCCAGGATCCAGCGGTCCTCATCCAATCCCAAACTCCCCTTGTATCCAGCCCTGGGGCATACCAGGGCTGAGATAATTACCACCCAACAACCTCGTCCCCTGCTTCTGACTCATCCACTGAAAAAATAGCATCCTGTTCTGGCCTGTCCCTACATACATTGCTTGGGAAGTAGCAACATGAATTGTGGGCTACAAATCCAGTGTGTCCTCAGGCAAGAAGTCCCTTTCTTCCCACTTCTGGATCTCAGTTGCTATGTCAGTAAATGGAGACCTGAGCTCCTAATGGCTCTTCCAGCTCTACTGATATTAGACTTGACAATTCTATGTACAAGGTACCTGGTTGGGGGAGAGGGTCCTGCCTGTGTTTTCTGACTAAACCAAGGTCATCTGAGCTCAAAGTTTTGGAGTTTCAGAGGTTTGTGCCTGCCCTAGAATGACTGGGGCTAACTTGATGTGAAAGCTTTGGTTCTACTTTCCGTTGTGAGAATTGGCAAGGGTAATGGGAAAGCCCCCTGGCATTGTTGTTCCAGCTCATGCCACATGGGGTCACTGTTGAACACTGGTCCTGCACAGTCTTTGCTCACTCACCACAACAGGGGCTGTAGGATCTCCCAATCTTGGGACACATGTGTCAGCCATGTGAGTTCCTACTCACATGTTCAGTCATTATCCCCATATCATGATGTCAGCAGGGGCTTCGAGCCTAAGCTAAGCTAAAACTAGTTTTTTCCATGAATCTCAAGCCTGAGTATTGAGACCACAGCACCAGCCCAGACAGCTCACAGGTGGAGAGCAGTTGGGAGGCTATTGTGGTCTAGACAAGAATCTTGGCTCTCTCCATGTTTCAGTTATCAATTGCCGTGTAGCAAACCACCCCAGCACTTAGGGGTTTCAGACAACAATCATTCTCCTGCTGACGAACCTGCAATTTGGGCAGAGCTCAGCAGGGACAGCTTGTGTCTGCATCAGCTGGGGCAGTTTGCCTGGGGGCTGAAGGACCCACTTGCCAGATGGCTCAGTCCCATGGCTTCCAAGTAGTTCTGTCTGTCAGCTGGGAGCTCAGTGGGCTGTGGGTTGGAAGCCTTGGTGGCTCTCCAAGTGAGCTTCTCCATGGGCAATTTGGGTTTCTTCATTGCATGGTGGCTGGGTTCTAATAACAAGCAACCCAAGGGAACCAGAAAGAAGCTGTATTAACTTTTATAATCTAGCCTTAGAAGTCACAGTGTGTCACTGTGTCTCAGCCACAAGTCTTCCAGGTCCAGAGGGTGGGAATATATACTCTACTTCTCAATGAGAGGAGAATCAACATCATATTGAAAGAAGAGTATGTGGGATGGGAGATATTACTGCAACCATCTTTGGAAAATGCAATCTGCCACATGCTATTAACCAAAAGATTGTGCAAAGATGCTGGAATCTTTAAAAAGTCAAACATTTTGACCAGCCCTGTCCAGACACTTGCACACACAAGCCACTGTTCTGATGCCTGTGGTGAAGCTCATGTTGAATTTTATAGTCTGGAACTTCTAGGCTGTGACTCCTATGGAGTCAAAGATAAAGGCACCATAGCCTGGGGATAGAAAAGCCACAGACGCAGGAGGCAGATTCCCAGCTCCATCACTTAGAAGGCTGTGTAACTCTGAATCATGCGCAGTGGCTCATGCCTGTAATCCCAGCACTTTGTGAGGCTGATATGAGAGGATTGCTTGAGGCCAAGACTTGGAGACCAATCTGGTCAACATAGCAAGACCCTATCTCAAATTTAAAAAAAAAAAAAAAGAAAAGAAAAGAAAACAGATTGTGTAACTCTGTACCTCAGTTTTCTCATCTGTGACATTGAGTTAACAGTAGTACCTCCCTCATATGGTTTATTAAGATTAAATGAGCTAATATTTATAAAATACTTGGAAAAGCACTTGGTTCGTAGGAAGTTTTATTAAATAAAAGCTATCCAATGGTCTAGCCAACAATTACTGAACATTTCCTGTATGGTTGGCATCAAATAAGATACAGGCAAGAGTTGCATGACAAGTGTCCTTGGGTGGGGAGTACTTGGTGATATAACTTCAGTGGTTCTCAACTGTGGCAGATTATATTTCACAGGGTGGTCATATCAGTATACATCTCATCTCAGTGTTTTTTTTTGCAATGGGACACGACATTGGTACATTTTCAGCAAGAGATGGGGAATGTTTCTTCTCTTTGAACCTAGGTAGGCCTTTGTAACTGCCTTGACCCATAGGATAAGGTGGAGGTGACATTGTGTAACTTCTGAGCTTAAGTCATAAAAACCATTGCATCTTCCACCATGGTCTCTCAGGTCACTTGCTGAGGGGAAACTAAGCACCATGCCAGGAGGACACTCAAGCATTCCCATGGAGAAATCCACATGGAAAGGAAACAAGGTGCTTCAACCTGTATTCAGCACCAATTTGCCAACCATGTAAGTTAGTCACCTTTAAAGTGGATTCTCTAGCCTCAGTCAAGCCTTCAGATGAGTATGGCTGCAGCTAACACATGATTGCAACTGCATAAGCAGCTCCAATTCAGAGCTGGCCAGTGGAGCTCTGCCCAAATTCCTGACCCACAGAAACCATGAAGGATAACATATGATTATCATTTTTCCAAGCTAAACTCTGGGTTAAACAGATTGGTTAAAAAGCAATAGATGAGTAAAACATCAACTCTTTTGTCCCTAATACCCTCCCTCTCAATATAACAAATATTTAATAGTGTCCCTTCACCAACCTGAAATTGAATTGACACAGCTTACCTACCTCTATATGCCACTTTTTAAAAAATTGTTTCCTAACTATAATATAAATAGTAAATGAAAGGAAATCAGTTTTTACTAAACATACTTAAGACTGTAAATGCTTATTGAAACTTTACCAGAAGACATGATGAAGTGATCAGATGGCATCCTGTGACTGTAGTGAATCATGATAAAAACAAGACCACTTCATAATCATGAGTGAACACAGACAAAAACATGAACATTGTCTAAGCCATTTACTGGTCTCCATTAACTGACATATTAGCTCTAAAGCTGGGCTAATATGAATAATGGCTGCTTCTTTATCACTTACGACACTAGCCTCAATTCATTCTTCCCACCTTCTATGTAGGACTATTAAGATACTCAGATATAGACTTGTCTCATTCCAAGAGCAGCCTCCAATCCAGAGCAAAGCCCTGCTTCTCTGAAATTCCCCAAAACCATCTAACACAAGTCGCAATCTGTAAGTCCTCTCTAATATCCTCTTCCCAAGATGTTCCGTGGTTCTTTGTGGTGAGCGTTCTTTCTCATTGCCATGAGCGATGAGCCCTTCCTGTTCATTGTACTAATGTGTTGCTGGTGGTCTTTGGCTAGAGAGCTTTGACAGAAAAGAAAATAAATTTCAGTGTTCATCATTCATAATAAGGGGAAATAGTAATGAAACTTTTGTTTCAGTTTATATCTGTGCATGTATATATGTTTGCAGGCATATGGAGTATGGAACATTTAAAACTGTTTCTTATGTCAATCACAATAAAACTAGTATAACCACTGACCCAGTGGTCAACAGCTGGAAGACTCCACTCCAGCCCTTGCTTGTTTGTGTGCCCTTTGGCAAGTTATTTCACTTCTCTTGACCTCAGTTTCCGCATTCATTCATTAACACATTTAAGAAATATTTGTTGAGCACCTTCCATGTATCAGGCACTGAAGATTCATCAATGAACAAAACAGACACAGCTCCCTGCCCTTATGGAGTTGATATTCTTGAAAGGGAAAGTAAGCAATTAAAATAAAGAAATAAAATATATTGTAAGATGTCAGTAAGTGCCGTGGAGGAAAATAGTGGAAAAGGAGGGTAGGGGTGATTTGCAATTTATAAAGGGGTGGTCGGGGGAGGTCCCCCTGAAAAGTGCCATTTGAAGAAGGAGGCAAGGGAGCAGGTTCTGCAGGAGTCTGAAAGGAGAGCAATCCACATAGAGGGAACAGCAGGTGCAAAAGCCCTGAAGAAAGAGCCTGTTCACAGGTTCAAAGAGAAATAAGAAAGTCAGTGTGGCTTAAGCGGATGAAGGAGGGGAAGAGAAACAGAACGCCCAAAAAGATATCAAAGTGCCCAATCTTGAAGGGCTTGAGGGTCACTGTCAGGACTTCAACTCTGCTGAGACAGACAGGAACCAATGGAGAGCTTGAGAGCAACCAAGTGATCTTAGATTTTAACAGGATCCTTCTGACTTCCATGTTGAGAATGAGCCCTGGGGACATGCAGGGGTAGGGGCACAGGGGAGGTGAAATAGGGAACCCAGTAAGCATGACGGCATCTAGAAAGGGTCACAGTACCTCCCTTAGGTGTATGTTAGAAGGCATAAGCACTTGAACACATACAAAGATTTTATTATTGTTGTTTGTATTATCCCAAATCTAATAGCTGATTGGACAAAGGAGAGATGAACTCTGGTGGCAGGGCCGAGGCAGGAACATCTCAGGGGACAATCACAGGCACCCCAACCAGGAGGGGCCTTAGGAAAAGCACAAGGCAGGAAAGAGATGTGTGGGATGTCGGGGCAGGAGGTTGCAGAGGTAGAGTCTGATGCAGCCAGAGCAAAGAGTAACTGAGCTGTGAGGAGATGGGTGTGAGCTGGAGGGGTCAGATCTTGGACAGATCATAACAGACAATGGGGCATCCAGTGGAGGCTTGGGAGCAGATGTTTGACAAGATGAAACAGCAGTTTCATGAAACATCCCTTTGCTTACTAAAGCATCTCACCAGATATCACTAATTAATCTTCTACATGGCACCAGAATGATCTTTCCAAGGTGCAAATCTGATTACGTCACAGCTTTGCTTAAAACAATATTTGGCTGACTACAGTCCTTAGGATAAAAGGCAGACTTCTCATCCCACTCCAAGCGTTGGTGGTCTGTCAACTATGGGCCCATCCAACCTCATTGCCTTCCCCACACATCTGCTTTCTCTCAAATTTTAGAAGTCACCGTGCTCCCTCCTGTCTCTCTGTCTAGCGCCATAGCTGCTGGCTAGAATTCAAGGCTGCACACATCCTAGAGTTTTAAGCTGTTGCTTATAGTACCCTGGCGAATAGTTTTGTTAATGTAACTACTTTAGTTTAGGTGTTCTGTGACACCTAATGCCTCTGGGACTCCCAATGCCTCTCCCGTAGGGTTCATCTCAAAGCTTGCCCTAAATGTTTGAGGTCTATCCGCTTAATGCCAGTCTTCTCCACTGGGCTATCAACTGTGTGATGTCAGGGCCAGAGGGTATTTGATGGACTGTTGGGTCTGTAGCATCCAGCACAATGCCCAGCACTTGAATGAATGAATGCTGAATAGAGGAAGAGGATGCTTGGACTGAGACTAGGTCCATCACTCAACTCTTTCCTGGAGATACCCATCCAATTTAAGACTCAGCCTCAATTCCGCCTTCTCAAGGAAGCCTTGCTTGTCCTGCTTCAGACCAGAACAAGCCCTCCATTACTGTTCTTTCAGCTCCCATCCTTCTCCCTGATAGCATGTTTCAAAGCAAGAATTCGTTCCATGGACTCACCTACTTAGGTGTCACCCCTGGAACATAATAAGTAACATTTATTGAGCTCTCATCTTCTGAGGACTCTAAATGACAGGGGCCATTATCCTCACAATCACGCCACAGGCATTATTCCCATTCTGCAGAGTGGGGACCTGAGAGGCAGAGAGGTCAAGAAGGCAGGCTAGGAACAGTGGTCACACCTGTAATCCCAGCACTTTGGGAGGCCAAGGTGGGCAGATTGCTTGAGTTCAGGAGTTCAGAGTGACATGGCGAAACCTGGTCTCTACCAAAAATACAGAAAATTAGCTGAGTACGGTGGCATGTGCCTGCAGTCCCAGCTACTTGGGAGGCTGAGATGAGAGGATCACTTGAGCCTGGGATGCAGAGATTGTAGTGAGCCGAGATCGCACCACTGCACTCCAGCCTGGGTGACAGAGCGACACTCAGTTTCAAACAAAGAAAGGAAGGTGGGTCAACCAGTAGATGGCCAAGTCAGAATCTGAACCCATATCAGCTGCCCCCAGACGACCTGCTCATAACCATCGAGCCAGACAGTCTCACCGCACCATGCATTGAAGGCAAGCCCACATCTACATCCTCAGCACCAGACACCAGCCTGGCATAGAGAATATACAGTCAATCCTCAGTGCTTGTGGATTCTGTATATGCACATTGCTAATATTTATTTTTAAATCCAAAATCTATACTCTGCACTTTCTTAGCCATTCACAGACATGCACAGAGTGCAGAAAAATTGTCGCCTGACCTGACATGCATATTCCCAGCTGAAGCTGAACAGGCAATATTCTGCCTTCTTGTTTCAGCTCTCATACTATAAACAAATAACCTTTCTCTGTCCATTTAAAACTAGGGGTTTTTTGCATTTTTGTGCTTTTTTTGTTGGTGATTTCTCTGGTTAAAATGGCCGCTGAGCACAGGACTAAAGTGCTGTCTCGTGTTCCCAGGAAAGCTGCAGGAAAAGCAGGAAAAGCAGGAGCAGTAAAGCTGCGATGTGCCTTACATGAAAAATATGTGTTAGGTGAACATTCAGGCATGAACTATAGCGCTGCTGGCCACAAGTTCAATATTAATGAATCAACAATATATATTAAATAATGTTTGTTTCTTCTGAGAGGGAGAGTCTTGCTCTGTGGCCCAGGCTAGAGTGCGGTGGTACAATCTTAGCTCACTGTAACTTCCACCTCTGGGGTTCAAGCGATTCTCCTGCCTCAGTCTCCCTAGTGGCTGACATTACGGGCACCCACCACCACGCCCAGCTCATTTTTTTTGTATTTTAGTAGAGATGAGGTTTCACCATGATGGCCCCAGGGTGATCTCGAGCTCCTGAGCTCAGGCAGTCCACCCACCTCGGCCTCCCAAAGTGCTAGGATTACAGGCGTGAGTCACCACGCTCAGCCTGAATAATGTGTCTTTAAACAGAAACGCACATTTATATACTGATCAATTGATGAATAAGTTGGGACCAGAGGCTCACAGGAACCTAAACCTGTATTTATTTTCCCTAAGGGCAATGGGTCAGTTCTCATTAATTCAACCTTTGCAGTGATTTTACAGAACTTAATGACTAAGAGGCTGGGCATGGTGCCTCACACCTGTAATCCCAGCACTGTGGGAGGCCGAGGCAGGCAGATCACCTGAGGTCAGGAGTTCAAGACCAGCCTGGCCAACATGGCAAAACCCCATCTCTCCAAAAATATACAAAGAAATTACCCAGGTGTGGTGATGTACACCTGTAGTTCCAGCTCCTCGGGAGGCTGAGGCACAAGAATTGCTTGAACCCGGGAGGCAGAGGTTGCAGTGAACCAAGATCACACCACTGCACTCCAGCCTGAGTGATAGAGTGAGACCCTGTGTTAAAAACAAAACAAAACAAAACAAAACAAACAGAGAATTGTTGACATATGATAAATAGCAGTTGGATGAACAAATGACTGGCTGGGATTGAATGGGAGGACAAGCCCAGAGTGGGTGAGAAACACAAGGCCGTGTCCTCATCTCCCTGTCCTCTCCCCACCCAGGGATCAGAGTCACCAAGGTGGACTGGCAGCGGTCGAGGAATGGCGCTGCCCACCACACCCAGGAGTACCCCTGCCCTGAGCTGGTGGTTCGCAGGGGCCAGCCGTTCAACCTCACGCTGGAGCTGAGCAGAGCCCCGGACTGCGAGGAGACCCTCATCTTCATGGTGGAGACAGGTAACTGGGCTCGCCAGCACCCCCTTCTCATCCGCAGCTGGAGGGACCTGTCTTATGACCCAGTAACCTGAGACCTTGCAGTCAGCAGCTCAGGTTCTGGGGGAAGCAAGTCCCTGTAGGTAGACATAGCCTTGAACCCTGGAGGCTTCTGGTGGCAGCTTTCTGGGGGTGGTTGGCAGGTGCTGCCACTGGGATGATGTCTCTGGAACCCTGTGTGCACCAGACACCCAGGGCTCTGGAAGGGTATGAAAAACCATCAAGCACTTTAAAGCCCAAGCTTTTCTTTCCTTTCCTGGCCCGACATAGGCAGACTTTGGTTTCAAAGGATGCTGTCACTTTCTCCTTAGCCTGGAAGTGGCTGGGGTGTCAGGGCAGCTGAGGTGGACCCTCTCTCGGCCACTGGCCTTCTTGCTTTTGGCCAGGTCCTTCTCCCAAAGCCTCCCAGCAGTTCAGGGGTGAAGGTGGGGCTTCCAGGCCTGTAGCTTTTTTCGCTTCTCTAAAGCTGGGTTTCCCAGGGGCAGAGTCTCCTGAGTCCCTCTTCCCTCCTCCAGGACCCCGGGCTTCTGAGGCCCTCCACACCAAAGCTGTGTTCCAGACATCAGAGTTGGAGCTGGGTGAGGGCTGGACAGCAGCAAAGGAGGCTCAGATGGAGAACACTCTGACTGTCAGTCTCGCCAGCCCTCCCAATGCTGTCATTGGCCGCTACCTGCTGAGCATCAGGCTTTCCTCTCACCGCAAACACAGCAACCGGAGGCTGGGCGAGTTTGTTCTTCTTTTCAACCCATGGTGTGCAGGTAGGAGTGGCCAAGTCCAAGGTAGAGGTGTTTCCAAAAGACATCCTCAGAGGAGGGCCTGCCCTTGGAGGGAGCCTGGGAGATGGGTTAAAGGACAAGACGGTGAATGCCAAGAGCTGGGCAAGTACTTGGCCTAGGCAGAGGTAGGCAATGGTCAGAGAAACCTGGTAGCAGGTGCTTCAAAGCCTGTGCCAGAGGACCCAGTGGGCAGGAGAGGCCCAGGGGGGGGTAAGAGCTAGGACTTGGGAATCAGATTGCCTTGGTTTAGTCCCAGCTCTGCTGAGCTGTTCCCCTCTACCAGTCTCCATTTCCTCATCTGTAATACGGGAAAAATAACAGTGCCTACCTCTTAGGACTATGGTAAAAATCCATAGAGGTAAAACTTGTAACCTATGAGATACATCATAAGGCCTTAGTAAAGAGTGGCCAGGATCTAAATTAATATTTAAGAAATATGGCCGGGCTTAGTGGCTTACACCTATAATCCCAGCACTTTCGGAGGCCGAGGCGAGTGGATCACCTGAGGTCAGGAGTTCAAGACCAGCCTGACCAACATGGAGAAACCCCATCTGTACTAAAAATACAAAATTAGCCAGGTGTGGTGGCACATGCCTGTAATCCCAGCTACTCGGGAGGCTGAGGTAGCAGAATTTCTTGAACCCAGGAGGCGGAGGTTGCAGTAAGCTGAGATTGAGCCATTGCACTCCAGCTTGGGCAACAAGAGCAAAACTCTGTCTCAAAAAAAAAAAAAAAAAAAAAGGAAAACAAAAAAAAAAGAAAGAAAGAAAGAAAAAAGAAATACGAGGCTAATGTGTCAGGTCCCATAAAACTCTTCAGTCCTGGGCTGTTTGGGGATTGGTCCCTGCTTGGATAAAGACTTGCCGGGAGGGATGGAGTTTGGCAAGGAGGCAGCACGGGAGCTCGCAAGCCCCCTCTTGACCTCTCCTGCTCCAGTCAGCCTCCGGGCGCTGTCCTGCTGCTGATCCCTGATGCAGCCCTTTCCCAGGCCAGCAAGGCCAGAGCCCCAGTCCACACCGGGCCTGATGACTGCTTTTCAGAGGACGATGTGTTTCTGGCCTCAGAGGAGGAGAGACAGGAGTACGTGCTCAACGACAGCGGCATCATCTTCCAAGGCGTGGAGAAGCATATACGAGCCCAGGGCTGGAACTACGGGCAGGTCTCCAGGGGCACAGGCCAGACAGGGACGTGGGCTGGGGCATGGGGAGGTCGGTGGGACTGGAGTCCCTCTGTCTGCTCACTCTTCTCAGGAGGGACAAGGGGGACTCACTCCTAGAGAAAATCCACTGGTTCATTCATTTGTCTACTATTCACTGGGCCAGGGTGTGCACTGCGTCCTGGGGAAGGGGAATTGCTTTGGACACGGTATGGACACAGAATAGGTCAGTATTGTTGTGGAAAAATGAATAGCTCTGATCAGTGGTTTTCAGACTCGAGCATACATCAGAATCCCAGGAGGGATGGCGTGCTGGACCCCACCCCCAGAGCTGCCCACTGAGTAGGTCTTGGGCAGGGCCTGAGAATGTGCATTTCTAACCAGTTCCCAGGTGATGCTGATGCTGCTGGTCTGGGACCATGCTCTGAGAGCCACTGGCTTAGATAAGTAGTTCCAATACCAGGGGAAGGAAAAAGAATGATAGGGATGGAAGCAAAGGGAGTTCAGAAGAGGGTGAAAGGAACCTCCACCTCAGCCATTGTGGAGGCTTGCATGATATTGGGGTTGGGTCTCTACAGTGAGGCAGGATCTGCCCAGGCATAGGGAAGAGAGGCAGAGCCACATGGAGGTGTGAAGTAGGGAGTCCTGAGTCTGCTAGAGGAGTTCTGTCTGCCTGAGCTCCGGTTGCCCAGCAGAAGGAAGATTGGACTTGACTGTCAGGCTGAGGAGTCGTGCACTGCCCTGCAGGCCAGGAGTTTAAAGCATTCGGGATTCGGGTGCTGGACAGGGAAGATATAGGGAAGAATTTAGGGTCCATCTAAGGGGTAGCCACTACTCAGCACCCAGTTTTTGTTGCCAGACCTTCCAAATTATCAGTGACCAGAAACCTAAATGTGTATGCAAAAATCCCCCAGCTTTTACATATTGTTAACTAATTCAAATGTGTTCGAAAACATCATGTAGACCAAATGAGCATATCAGTGAGGTAGATGTGGCTCAAGAGCCATCGATTTTAGCCCAGACTTTACTGTGGGTAGTCGGGAGGTTGTTGAGCAGGGGAGAGGCATGATTAAGGCTGAGGTTCTGATTCCCCAGGTGACTCTCTGAGGAAGGGTTTCCAAGACTAGGGGCTGCTCTGTGCTGCCCCTGGTGGTTGGAAGGGGCAGCAAACTGTCCTGCACAGATGGGGTGACTGACCTGGTGAGGGCTGTGGGAGGGCCTGGAATATGGGTGACTAAGCACAGCCTCTAAGCGCAGCCTCTCTGGGGAGCAGTTTGAGGAGGACATCCTGAACATCTGCCTCTCCATCCTGGATCGAAGCCCCGGTCACCAAAACAACCCAGCCACCGATGTGTCCTGCCGCCACGACCCCATCTACGTCACCAGGGTCATCAGTGCCATGGTGAGAAGCCCCTTCATCCCTGCACGTGTACTTCCTCAAGGATCCCCCAACCAACCCTGGGGCCACAACCTGTGATTCTTCCCATCACCCCTTGTTTTAATTTGCTGTTATTGCACAACCAACCACCCCAAAACTCAGTGGTGTAAAACAACCCTTTATTACGCTTACAGTTCTTTAGAATAGGAATTTGGGCAGGGCGCCATGAGAATGGTTTGTCTCTGCTCCAAGATGCTTCTTCTGGGGGTGTCTTAATGGCTGCATATGTCTGGGATGGTTTGACAGGACATCTGTCTGGGGCTTTGGTTCTGGTGGTTGGCAGTTCCTAGGTTGTCGTCTATGTCATGTCTCCTGGAACTGGAACGTCCAGGATGGCTTCCTCACCCTCATGTCAGGCCCTGGGCTGGGGTGGCTGTAGCAGCTGGGACTCACCAGTCATCACTCTTTCCACACAGCCTTTCTATGTGGCTATCTTGGGCTTCCTCACAATATGGCAGTCTCATGCATAGCAATGGCTCCCCCACCCCCACCTCCCTGACCCAAGCAATCCTTCCAAGAAAGAGGAAGTGGAAACTCCCAGTCTTATAAGGCCTAGGCCTGGAAACTGGCACAGCATCACTTCTGCCATAGTCAGTGGTCAAAGTAGTCACAGGCCAGCCCAGACTCAAGAGGACCCCTCCGTTGAGTGGGACATAGACCCACCTCTCCATGGGGGGCATGACAACTTTAACCTATCACAGGCCTCAGGCCATGGTGTTTCCTCCCGAAAGATGTCTGCAGGGCCCACCAGCTCCCTCTACCACATGCAGGTATTAAGGTTAGTGGGTGGTATCTGAGATTCCAAAATTGCACAAAGCTATATTTCTCCTATTTGATACTCTTAATTCCTCAAGACCTCAGAGAGCAGTTGGAGCAAAGAGAATTAACATGAGTGACAATCCCAAACAGCAGAGCATCACAGCCCTGAGGACAGTGAAAGTCCTGAACTCTAGGCTCCCGAGTCCAAGTCCTGGACTCATGGATCACCACTTGGACTAACTTGCTGTGTGATTTGGGCAGGTCCCTGAATGCTTCTGAAGCTCAGTTTTCACATATGAAAAAAAAAGGATAATCAAGCCTACATTGTAAACTTCAACAGGTTAATATAGTGTGCACAAAATTCTTGGCATAGTGGTGTCTGGCACACAATAAGCGTTGAATAAATGTTAGCTGTCCCTATAATTATTATGCCAACAGTTTCCCAAAACAGATCATTTAACACAGGAAATGCCCTAAAGTTGTAATGATTTTTACAACGCAGTATCCAAATGGAAGATAATCCAAGTGCTACCAAAAAGTAGGTATTTTAAGGCCACAGATGCCCCTAATTTTCAGACAGTTAAAAAGCAAGAGTGACCCCAATTGACCTGGTGGTCCAAAGTTGGAGAGGATTTTACCACGATGCGGTTCTTGAGGTAGGAAGCCCTGTCTGGTGGTGGACCCGTGCCCTCCTCTGCCCAGGTGAACAGCAACAATGACCGAGGTGTGGTGCAAGGACAGTGGCAGGGCAAGTACGGCGGTGGCACCAGCCCGCTGCACTGGCGCGGCAGCGTGGCCATTCTGCAGAAGTGGCTCAAGGGCAGGTACAAGCCCGTCAAGTACGGCCAGTGCTGGGTCTTCGCGGGAGTCATGTGCACAGGTACCCTGGGAGAGAAGGGTCCCTCCCCCAGCCTCCTCTATCTAAATGTATTTACATATATTTGCATATGCTGCAACCCATCTTCATTGATGGATTCATTGAGGAGGAGAACCAAGTCTGGCTAATGAAGAGAGAAGCCAGAGAATTTATTTCCTTCACATCTGATCTTTTATTTTGAAGAGTTACCTACCTCCCTCTGTCTCTCATTCATTGAGTGCCTTGGGCGAGCCCTGTGGCTCCCTTGGCCTCCAGTCCCCTAGGAAGATGAGTGGGCTCTATTAGGTGGCTTCCAAGTTCCTGCCAGTCTCAAAGCCTGTCTGCTCACATGAGGTGGCAGCAGCATCTCCTGAAGTCCTTGAGAGAATGTGCAGGAGATGGTGGCATTTCTGAGAGTGGAGATGGGAGTCTCAGCCCCACAATCTGCCGAAGTAGGCAGACAGACAAAGATGGCGGGTGGGGGGCTTTGGCCACAAATGAGCCAGGGCTCCTGTGGAAGCCAGGCCCCTCCCTCAGGGGCCGGGGTCCTGCCTGCTCTGAGCCTCCCAGTCTCTGCTCTGCAGTCCTCAGGTGCTTGGGGATAGCCACACGAGTCGTGTCCAACTTCAACTCAGCCCACGACACAGACCCGAACCTGAGTGTGGACAAGTACGTGGACTCCTTCGGGCGGACCCTGGAGGACCTGACAGAAGACAGCATGTGGTAGGTCCTGCCCCCAGTCCAGGCCCAAGGGCTCCGGAAGCTCTGCAGGTGGAGTAAGGCGTCATCTTCCATAACACCACCAGGGAGCGGCAGGCCCAGAGCCCAGCTCTCCTGAGTCTGAGCCGGCTCTGGAGGGAGGGAGAGGCGCCCTGCGGATAGAGTGGTACCTCTTCCAAGATATAAGGTCTGAGGTCAAGAGATGTAGACTCAGAGGTCAGGAGGGGCCTCAAGATTTGATTGCCTCAAACGCCTGGTTCTACTCTCTGGGAATCTGTGGCTTCCTGAGGTGGGGTGGGAACTCCATCCGCACAGGTAACTCTGGATCAGGCTCCTGCTTCCGTATCAGCTGCGGTTCTCCGTGCTGTGTGTCTCAGGTGGGAAACAGACTCCTTCCTCAGTTAAAACAAAATTCTTCACATAAAGCTTTAAAAAATTCATTCTAGGCTGGGCGCGGTGGCTCACAACTGTAGTCCCAGCTACTCGGGAGGCTAAGGCAGGAGAATTGCTTGAACCCAGGAGGCAGAGGTTGCAGTGAGCTGAGATCACCCCATTCCACTCCACCCTGGTCAACATAGTGAAACCCCATCCCTACCAAAAATACAAAAATTAGCCAGGCGTGGTGGCAGGCGCCTGTAGTCTCAGCTACTCTGGAGGCTGAGGCAGGAGAATCGCTTGAACCTGGGAGGCAGAGGTTGCCTCTATGAGCCAAGATCACACCACTGTACTCCAGACTGGGCGACAGAGTGAGACTCCGTCTCAAAAACCAAAAAAAAAAATTCATTCTAACTTAATTTTCTGAAATAGAAAATACATTTATGTGGTTTAATATTCGAAAGGTACAAAATGGGTTGCAGTGATGTCTCCCTCCCGCCCAGTTCCCCAGCCTCCCCATCCTCCTCCTGGAGGCAACACTATCACTGTCTCCTACATCTCCTATCAGAGAGATGCTCTGTAGACACGAGAACATATGTACCTGCAGTGCCTCCCTGCCTTTTCCCCACTTAAACAGTATTGGCAGCTTTATGTGATACTGTTCTTGCTGGAACATTTAACAATTCCACATCAATACACAAAGAGTTTTCCTTATTTTCCATAATATTTAAAGTAATAACGTAACACTCACCAAACATTTAGCCTGTGCCAGGTCTAGTTCTAAGTGCTGTATATACATTAACTCATGTATCTCTTCAAACAACCTGTGAATAAGTTAAGATCATTGATTCTATTTTGCAGATGATAAAACTGAAGCACAGAGAGGTTAAGTATAGCCCATCCAAGGCCACACAGCTAGTGAATGGAAGCATAAGGGTATGAACCCAGTCTGCCTCTCAGTTACATGAAAAAGCCATTGTTCATCTAACTATCCCATATGAATGGACATTTCAGTTGCCTCAGTTAAAAATAAGTTTGTTTTTACAAACAACACTTCAGTGAATAAACTTGTTCAAATGTCTGTTCACATGTGTGCAAGTCTGCCACTCAAAGCCAACTTTCTAAAGATTAGGAGAGACGGCCAGGCGCGGTGGCTCATGCCTGTAATCCCAACACTTTGGGAAGCCGAGGCTGGCAGATCACTTGAGGTCAGGAGTTTGAGACCAGCCTGGCCAACACGGTGAAACCCCATCTGTACTAAAAATAAAAAATAGCCGGGTGTGGTGTCACACGTCTATAATCCCAGCTACTGGGGAGGCTGAGGCGTGAGAATTGCTTGAACCTGGGAAGCAGAGGTTGCAGTAAGCTGAGACTGCACCATTGCACTCCAGCCTAGGGGACAGAGCAAGACTCTATCTCAAAATAAATAAATAAATAAAAATGTAAAAATACAGATTAGGAGAGACAGTGAAGAGAACACAACACAGAGACACAGAGAGCCTTGTATCCTTGTTCCCCAGGGGAGCCTGCCAGGAACCCTTCCCGAGCTGGCCTCCAGCTCAGACCATCTCTGCTCCCCTTGGTCTCTCCTCTTTTTTGTTTCTCTTCATTCCCTGGAAGCCCAAAATACTCACATCCTTCTCTTTTCTTCATGCAGAAAGCACAGACACTTCATTTTGATGTTGAGGACTCTGTCACCACCCAGGTTATCCGGGTCCCACTTTTAATCCCCAAATGCTAATCAAGATACTTTCCCCAAAAAAGACAGTTGCCCACCAAAGAGGAGTTCGGAGGCCCGCTGTAAAGATGCCAAGACAGGCAAACCAGGAATCAGGTTTCTCTCTGCTCCTTTCTTTCTGCAAGACCTTGAGCAAGTGATATCATGTTTCCTACTCATATTCTCATCTTTAACACAGGGAATTAAAAATAAGGCTGGAATTACCAGGGTCTATAGAGCTCTGCATAATCAGAACCCTACCTACCCTCTCTGCTGGCCATATCCCAGAGATACTTAAATACTTTCTGCTCCTTGAGCACACTAGGCTTTTTCTCATCTCACTCAGGACCTTTGCACATGCTGTTCCTTCTGCCTGGAATATTATTCCCTTCACTCTTCCTATAGCTTATTCTTCCTTACTTAAGTCTCATCTTCAATGTCATTTACCTAGAGTAGGTCTATAGGGGTTGTTCTGTAGCTCAAGCTCCTCTTCATCTTCATAATATTTATTGTCACTTGCATTTCTTTATCTGCTGACTTAGCTTTGCCTGTGTCCTTTGTTAGAATGTGAGCAGCATGAGAGTAAGGATCTTCTGTCTTAGTTACAGTACCTTGAACAACAGATTCTTGATAAATATACATACACATCTATATACACACATACACATATATACAAACATATATGAATGCCGTGTGCTCATTAGTGTGGTTGAATGAATGATTCACAAGATGCAGCCACAGTTCTTGTGCAGAGTAGGGAGCCCAGGGCCTGCCTCTCAGTAGGATCTTCCCTTCCTATGCCCTCACTCTAGGCAGCTTCACCCATCCTCTCTCTGTGACAGGAATTTCCATGTCTGGAATGAGAGCTGGTTTGCCCGGCAGGACCTAGGCCCCTCTTACAATGGCTGGCAGGTTCTGGATGCCACCCCGCAGGAGGAGAGTGAAGGTATGCTCAACTGGGTGGGATAGGTTCCAGACCTCTGCTTTTCCCTTACCCATGCTGCTCATGCCCACCCCTCCTGCCCAGGTGTGTTCCGGTGCGGCCCAGCCTCAGTCACCGCCATCCGTGAGGGCGATGTGCACCTAGCCCACGATGGCCCCTTCGTGTTTGCGGAGGTCAACGCCGACTACATCACCTGGCTGTGGCATAAGGATGAGAGCCGAGAGCGTGTATACTCGAACACGAAGAAGATTGGGAGATGCATCAGCACCAAGGCGGTGGGCAGCAACTCCCGCGTGGACATCACCGACCTCTACAAGTATCCGGAAGGTAAGGGCCACATGGAAGCCTTTATTACCTTTATTACCTTCCCCAGGATGGCCCATGTGCTGCAGAGATCCCACTGCGGGTAGCCTGGGGTCAGGCTCCGCCCCATGTATATGACACTGACAGCAGCTTCCATGCACATTGTCTCTGTGCTCTGAGCCAAGTGCCTTTATTTAGGCTACATTAATAACTTGCTCTGTTTGCTAAGCACCTCTTCTGCCTTAGAAGATTTCCTATATGTAATAATAATAGCTACATTTCCTTGAACACTTGCCATATACCAGGTACTGCATTAGGTATGTTCACATACAATAATAATCACTACTAGTAATAATGATGATAGTAGCAGGTATTATTTATTGAACACCTAGGACAAATGCATGGCACAGTCCCAATTCAGACTAATAATAATACCATCTCCTGTTTAGCATCTGCCAGGGCCTGTGCCATGATACCAATTTATGGCCACTGGTTTATTGAAGAGCCCTTACTTGTTAGGCTACAAAAACAAAACAGTTGTATTTTTTCTTACAGCTGCTTCCAACTATACACTTTAAAAATCTCCCTTTCCCACTGTGTAACAGTTTCCTTAGCAATGTTATGATCTGATTAACATATTTTCAACCATTTCTGCTTGTTAAAGCCATGTCACCAAGTAATTACGGCTTCAAGCTCAAACTTGAATTAGACCCTGTCTCCTCCTGTCCCCTGAGCACAAGCTAGAGCAATGACCCTGGAAGGTTGCTAAAGAGGAGACACAGTCTGCTCTGAACACCTCCTTACCTCCCTTTTCTACTCTCTAGCATCATATTTGACAGCTCTGGTTGCACGTTTTTTTTCCTTTGAGATGGAGTCTCACTCTTGTTGCCCAGACTGGAGTGCAATGATGTGATCTCAACTCACTGCAACCTCCGCCTCCTGGGTTCAAACGATTTTCCTGCCTCATCCTCCCAAGTAGCTGGGATTACAGGAGCCCACCACCATGCCCGGCTAATTTTTGTATTTTTAGTAGAGATGGGGTTTCACTGTGTTGGCCAGGCTGCCCTTGAACTCCTGACCTCAGGTGATCTGCCCACCTCGGCCTACCAAAGTACTGGGATTATAGATGTGAGCCACTGCACCCGACCCCTGGTTGCACATTTGAATTATCCAGGGAGCTGTTTCAGTTATGTATCTTAAACAATAATTACTTATTTGGTCAATTCTGTGGGTCAGCAATTTGGGCTGTGCTCAGCTGGGATGGTTCATCTCCAGGTAGTGTTGGCTGGGATCTCACATATGTCTGTCACATGGGACTGCTGAGATGGCTGGGTCTGTGTTCCCACTTGGCCTCTCCTGTCCCAACAGGCCAGCCCTTGCTATTGTCTCAACAGCAGCAACATTCCCGGAAGGTGAGAGATGAAGCTGTGAAGTTTCTAGAGGCCTGGCTCAGAATGTGCACCATGTCACTTCTGCCACATTCTATTAGTCAAAGCAATTCATGAGCCCAATCCAGATTCAAGGGGTGGGAAGTTGCAAGGCATTATGGCCATTTTTAATCTACCTCAGCAGTCCAGATTGCACCCCTGACTAATTGAATCATAGTCTCTACAGGATGTGGTTCTGGCATCGGGACTTTTTAAAGCTCCCAGGTGGTCTCTAGTGTGCTACCAATGCTGAGAGCACTGTTAGGCTAAGGGGGAGGAAAAGAGGAGAGAAGAGAGCAGATGCCTTTGTCTTAACTGGGTGAGGATTCAGTGCCGGCTAAGTGGGCGGGTACTGCTGCCCTAGTTTCCTATCTATGCTTGCTGAGGACAGATGGTGGCTCCATCACAACCTGCTGCCATCAAGGCTAATTTCTGTGCTGTTCTTATAGACACTGCTGATTTCTTGTGCTATTTGGGCCTTTTCAACACAGCTTCTTTCTGATGCGTGGTGACTTTTGTCCCCAAGTTCTGCCGAGGTTTTACAAGGCTGTGGTGCCCCACCTTAACTTCCACTGTCTCCCACTCCAAGGCTGGGAACTGAAACCTGACACTTGTGGGTAGGAGGAGCAGTCTTGACTGGCTGTCTCCCACCTGCTGTCTCTCTTCAGTTCTCTTCTCCCTGCTCAGGTAGTACACGGCTTAGTAAGTAAGATGGGATGAACAGATCTCCCACAGGGAGGGGAATACCAACTTCCCTTTCTGTAGGCACCCCCAATCTTGATCAGCCAGTCATTTCTTGCTGAAGATACCCCCAAACCTTAACACATTCTTTTTTTTTTTTTTTTTTT
>NW_012115366.1:2364781-2368880 GCF_000951035.1 Colobus angolensis palliatus | reverse complement strand
CTGGGGGGCGGAGGTTGCAGTGAGCCAAGATCGTGCCACTGCACTCCAGCCTGGGCAACAAGAGCAAAACTCCATTTCAAAAAAAAAAAAAAGCCACAGGAGAAATTAACATCCTATTACATGATGACAGTGATGGCAATCACTGTCACTGAGCGCCTGCTGTGGGCTGGCCATTTTCACAAGTTATGTAGTTATTTTATGTAACAAATGTTTACAAAGCCCTTACCATGAGCTTTTAAGTGAGACATGGATACAGCGTTTATTTTACAGAGGAGAAGACAGAGGCACAGAGAGGCAAGTTGACCCAGCCAGAGAAGATAGCTAGTAAGGGAGAACTCCCCTGCCGAATCCAGAGCCCATGCTCCTCACTCTGCACTGCACTGCCACTGTTTAATTATACTATTGTTTACTGTTTATTGACTGCCTACTGTGGGCAACGTGATTTCACCTCTAGGTTAACAAAAATAATAATAATAGTATCTAGAACTTGCTAAGCACAATGGTAAGCAATGTCCATGCATTAGTTCATTTAATATTTATTTTATTTTACTTTTTTAATTGTTTTTTTGAAACAGAGTCTCGCTCTGCTGCCCAGGCTGGAGTACAGTGGCCAGATCTCAGCTCACTGCAAGCTCCACCTCCCAGGTTTATGCCATTCTCCTGCCTCAGCCTCCCGAGTACCTGGAACTACAGGCACCCGCCACCTTGCCCGGCTAGTTTTTTGGGTTTTTTGTTGTTTTTTTTTTTTTTAGTAGAGACGGGGTTTCACCGGGTTAGCCAGGATGGTCTTGATCTCCTGACCTCGTGATCCGCCCATCTCGGCCTCCCAAAGTGCTGGGTTTACGGGCTTGAGCCACCACGCCCGGCCTTAATATTTATTTTAAAATCATTTTACGAACCAAGCATGGTGGCACACACCTATAATCCCAGCACTTTGGGAAGTCACAGTGGGCAGATCACCTGAGGTCAGGAGTTCAAGACTAGCCTAGCTAACATGGCAAAATCCCATCTCTATTAAAAATACAAAAATTAGCAGGGCGCGGTGGTGGTTGCCTGTAGTCCCAGCTGCTCAGGAGGCTGAAGCAAGAGAATTGCTTGATCTCAGGAGGCGGAGGTTGCAGTGAGCCAAGATTACGTCACTACACCCCAGCCTACAGAGCGAGACTCCATCTCAAAAAATAAAATAAAGTCATTTTATGGCTAATCAAACTGAGGCACAGGGAGGTTAAGTAACTCTCCAAGTTTTCAGAGCCCAGAAGAGCTGGAGTTCTAACGAGGCACTCTAGTCTCAGGGCCTCTGCCCTCCCCGCTATGCTAGACTGCCCCTCTTCACTGAGTGGCCTCGGTGTGCCACACACCATGCTAGGCTTTTTTCATGTGCTCTCAAAGTAGAGAGCCTCCTGAGTGCCAGGCATGTTTCAGAGGCAAAGGGACAAAGAGAAGTCCCCAGAGAACACACCACATGGTGAGCTGACAACACAGAACAATTCAGAGTGACTGCCACTGTACTGGGGTGTCCAGAGGCTAAAGGATCAGAGAGGAGGAGTCTCTAACTCAGCCAGGGTAGAAGGTATCAGGAAAAGCAGCCTATGGGAGGGAATGCTGAAGGGAGTAAGATTCAACCAGGAGATAAAAGGTTGAGAAGGCATTCTAGGAAGACAGGGTCCAGCCGAATTCCAGACTCATGCTGGGCAATACTGCTCATGGAAGCCAAGACATCCTTGACTTGCATGAGCAGTATTCTACAGATGAAATGACAGGGGCTTGTGCCTCTCTGAGTCATGAGCCCTTGCTCTGTCTGTGGAACCAGGACACATGCTAGAGCACAAAGATTCAGAGCCCCTGGGTACAATATGCTTTGTCCATACTCCTAAGACAGCCTGGAGACTAAGCAAACAGAGAATGAACCTTCCAAGCAAAGAAAATACAAAGCCAAGATCTTAGTTGGTAAGGCTGGTACCAGCAGCCAACAAGGAAGCAAGGCTGGTGCACCCTGTCTTCCTGGAATGCCTTCTCAACCTTTTGTCTCCTGGTTGAATCTTACTCCCTTCAGCATTCCCTCCCATAGGCTGCTTTTCTTGATACCTTCTACCCTGGCTGAGTTAGAGACTCCTCCTCTCTGATCCTTTAGCCTCTGGACACCCCAGCTTCTGGTCCTGTGGATTAGTTTCCTGGGCCTGCCATAATAAATTACCACAAACTTGGGTGGCTTAAAACATCAGAAATTTATTATCTCACAGTCTGGAGGCCAGAAGTCCAAAATCAAGGTGCTGGCTGGGCCATGCTCCATCCAGACGCTCTAGGAGAGATTCTTTCCTTGACTCTTCTAACTTCTGGTGGCTCAGGCTTTCCTTGGCCTGTAGTCATATCACTCCAATCTCTGCCTCCACCTTCTCATGGCCTTCTTTCCTCCTATGTGTTTCAAATTCCTATCTCCTTTCTCTTACAAGGACAAAAGTCATTGGATTTATAACCTACCCTAAATCCAGGATGATCTTATCCCAAGATCTTGAATTATATCTTCAAAAATCCTATTCACAGATTGTATTCACACATACCAGGAGTTAGGACTTGGGCATATTGTTGAGGAGGACATTGTTCAACCCACTGCAGCCTGTGTGGGAAGACCAAGCACCTGCTGCCCAGGGCCTGGCTGGCCAAGCAGACAGGAAATAGTGAGTGCAGTGGCTGTGGGGCTACAGCTGCTGAGAGGTTGATGCAGAGACCCTGTGACCAGCCCAGGACACTCTCCTTCCACACTCTCTGTCTGTCTCCCAGCCATTCTGCTCTCTGCCTTTCTACTGTGCCTTTCTCTCTCCCTCCCTTCTTGCATTTAGTGGGCACCCCCAAATACCAGGTGGGAGGGTGGACAGGAAGCACAGGAAAGCAGATAACCCCAATGCAGTGTGATAAGGTCAGGCTGCCGAGGTACAGAATGATCAGGTTACAGCAGCAGGGAGGACAGTGCTTGTTCAAGTAACAGCAAGAGGGAAAGGTCATTAGCAGCTCTTTTATACCTAAAGGACTTGGCACAAGACGCTTTCTTTGCCTGGGAAGGACCTGCTGACTTCACCCCAAACTTTTGCCTGGCCAGGGGTCTCAGCACCCTATTGACTTCCTTCTAAGCACATATCACAACTTGATGTTTGCTTGAATCTTTATTGTCTACCTAGAACTCTCCTAGACTGAGAGTTCTAGGATGGCGGGGAGCCTGACTGTTTTGTTCACTGCTGTATCCCCAACCCCTACAGCAGCATCAACTGCATAGTAAGTGCTCAGTACACATCCATGGAATGAATGAATTGGGGCCAACAACATATGAAGGGCTTTTAATGTCATAAGGAGTTTGAGCTTTATCAAGAAGGGCTTTGCTTTGTTGATTGTAGGACTGGCTTATGTGAAGCTACAGGACATGTAAGCCACTTTTTCACATTGTTTTCTGTGTTTATTGAGCATTTACCAGGCGCCAGCCAACCAGTGAGCAAAATGCATATGATCTTTATCTTAAAGGAGCTGACATTCTAGTGGGGCAGGTAAAAGTAAACAAATAAGTAAAACGACTAGTATTTCAGATAGTGATAAGTATTCTGGGGGAAAATAAAGAAGGGAAAGAGTTTAGGGACTGGTTGAGAGGCAGCGAGCATTTGTCATTTAAAATCAGGTGGACACTAACAGACACCTATAGAAGATTCCACATTATAGTAGCAACATATACACATTCTTGGAAAGTACAAGGGTAGCATTATCTAGAACTGACCATATGCTCAGCCATAAAATAAGCCTCCTTAAACTTAAGAAGATTGAAATCATACAAAGTGTATAATCGTATTGCAATAGAATTCAATTAGAAATCAGTATCAGAAGATAATTTGATATATTTATAATATGTGAAAATTAAACAACACATACATCTAAATATCCAATGAGGCCAGGCGCAGTGGCTCAAGCCTGTAATCCCAGCACTTTGGGAGGCCGAGACGGGCGGATCATGAGGTCAGGAGATCAAGATCAAGACCATCCTGGCTAACACAGTGAAACCCCATCTCTACTAAAAATACAAAAAACTAGTCGGGCGAGGTGGCGGGCGCCTGTAGTCCCA
>NW_012115366.1:2316728-2364731 GCF_000951035.1 Colobus angolensis palliatus | reverse complement strand
AGCTACTTGGGAGGCTGAGGCAGGAGAATGGCGTGAACCCAGGAGGCGGAGCTTGCAGTGAGCTGAGATCCGGCCACTGCACCCCAGCCTGGGTGACAGAGCAAGACTTCGTCTCAAAAAATATAAATAAATAAATAAATAAATATCCAGTGAGCCAAAGGAAAAATCACAAGTCAAATTAGAAAATACTTTGCAGTGAAAGAAAATGAAAACACAATGTGCCAAAATTTATAAGATGCAGCTAAAGCAGTACACAGAGGGAAATTTATAGCCATAAAAACCTATATTAAAGAAGAAAGATTTCAAACCAATAGCCTAATCTTCTACCTTAAGAACCTAGAAAAATGGCTGGGTGCAGTGGCTCACACCTATAATCCCAGCACTTTGGGAGACTGAGGTGGGCAGATTACCTGAGGTCAGGAGTTTGAGACTAGCCTGGCCAACATTAGGAAACCCTGTCGCTACTAAAAATGCAAAAATTATTTGGGTATGGGGGCATACACCTGTAGTCCCAGCTACTCGGGAGGCTGAGACAAGTGAATCACTGGAACCCTAGATCAGGCCCCTGCACTCCAGCCTGGGCCACAAAAAAAAATGACTCTGTCTAAAACAAAAAACAAACAAAAAAACCTAGAAAAGAAAGAGCAAAGTAAACCCCTAAAAAAGCGGAAAGAGAAAGCAAGAAAGATTAAAGTGGAAATAAATGTAAATGAAATAAAAAGCAGAAAAATCATTAAAGAAAATCAACAAAACCAGTTGATTCTTTGAAAAGATTGACAAAATTGATAAACCTTTAGCTAGACTAAGAGAAGAATCAAATTACTAAAATTAGAGAGGACATAACTACCAACCCTACAAAAATGAAAAGAATTATAAATAGTGTGGTTTTTAAAGAAAAGTATTTGGTTATCATCCCCAGTTCCTGGCACACAGCTCCTAAAATCTTGGAGTCTTCAGAATGAGAAGAGCATCAGCTATAGTATGTTAGTGAAATGACTATGTGCACCTAGATCACTTTTAGCATGGGGCTCGTTGCCTGAAAAATCAAGACATGATTAGGGATTTGGGACTTTAAACCCCACCTCTGACCTCCAGGGAGGGGAGAGAGGCTCAAGATTGAGTTAATCACCAAAGGCCTATGATTTAATCAGTCATGCCTATGTAATGAAACTCTGAACTGTTTTTCTGAGTTCTGTGAACCACTCTAACAAATTATCAAACCTAAGGCTGTGGGCAGTTGTGATAACCCCAAATCTGTAGCAAAGTTAGACAGAAGTGTGAGTAACCCTGGGTAACCAATACTTGTGACTGGAGTCTGAAGTCTCAGTCTTGTGGGACTGAGCCTTTAAACCTGTGGAGTCTGATGCTAACTCCAGGTAGTTAGTGAATGGAATGGAATGGAATGGAATGGAATGGAAGGAGACCCAGTTGGTGTCCAGAGAGTTGGAGAACTGGTTAGTATGAAAACCCCCCACACATTTGGAGTCAGAATTGCTATAATTAATGACAGTTTATTAGGGGATACTATGAGCAACTGCATGACAACATATTAGATAACTTTAGATTAAATGGGTAAATTTCTAGAAAGACACAACTTACCAAAACTCAAAAAGAAGTAGAAAATCTGAATAGATTCACAACAAGTAAAGAACCAGTAACAGTTCATATTGAACTACTAATATGAAAACTTCCCACAAAGAAATAATCAGGCCCAGATTATGTCACTGGTGAATTCTACCAAATATTAAAAGAACTAATATCAATTCAAAAATTAGAAAATGAGGGAATACCTCTCAACTCATTCTATGAAATCAATATTATCCTGATACCAAAACCAGATGACAACATCAGAAGAAAAGAAGACTATATATCTATCTCCCTTATGAATGTGAAAGCAAAAATCAATAATGAAAGCAAAAATTCATGAATATGAAATGAATTGAGTTGACTGATAAACTGAATTCAACAACATATAAAAAAGATTATATGCTATGAGTAAGTGGGATTTATCCCAGGAATGCAAGATAGGTTTAACATTGAAAATCAGCTAATATAAATACACTGTATCAATAGAAAAAAGGACAAAACCACATGATCATCTCAATAGATGCAGAAAAAGCATTTGACAAATTCTCATACCCCTTTATGATTAAAAAGAAAAAACATTCAGCAAATTAAGAATAGAAGTAGTCACCCATAAAAAAGCCACAGCTAAAATGATATTTAGTAGTGAAAGGTTGAACACTTGCACCCCAAAAGCAGGGCAAGACCAAGATGTCCTTTTTTGCCACATTGATTCATCATTTTGATGGAAGTGCTAACCAAGGAAATTAAGCAAGTAAAAGAAATAGATATCTTTTTAAAAATTGTGTTGGGAAAACTGTATATCTGTGCAAAAGACTGAAGTTAGACTCTTGCATTATATAGAAAAATTGACTGAAAATGGATCAAAGGTCTAAACGTGAGAGCTAAAATTATAAAACTCTTAGAAAAAAACATAGGAGAAAAATTTCTGTTGGATTTGGCACTGGTGTCTTGAATATGTTGCCAAAAGCATAGGCAACACAAAAAATATATAAATTGGACTACATCAAAATTTAAAATGTCAGTTCATCAAAGGATACATTCAAGAAGATGAAAAGATAATTTAGAGAATGAGAGGAAATATTTGCAAATGATATTTCTGATAGGGGACTACTATCCAGAATATATTAAAAACTCCTACAACTCAGCAACAAAAACCAAATAACTTAATTAAAAAATAGGCAAAGGGCTTCAGTAGCCATTCTCCAGAGAAGATATACAAATGTCCAATAAACACATAAAAAGATGTTCAAAATCACTAATCTTTAGGGAAATGCAAATTAAATCTGCAATGAGATACCACCTCATACCTACTAAGATGGCTACTATCAAATAAAAAAGTGTTAGAAGGAATGTGGAGAGAGTGAAATTGGTGGGAGTTGAGAATGTAAAATGGTGCTGCCACTGTGGAAAATAATATGGCTATTTCTCAAAATATCAAAAATAGAATTGTCATACAATACAGCAATTCAACTTCTGGGTATATACCCAAAAGAATTGAAAGCAGGACCTTGAAGAGATATTTGTACACCCATGTTCAGAGCAGCAGTATTCAAAGTAGCCAAAATATCTACGGCCATACCACCCTGAATGCGCCCGATCTCATCAAAATGGTCAAAAGGTGAAAGCAACCCAAGTGTCCATCATTGAATGAATGAACAAACAAAATGTGGTATATACATACAAAGGAATATTATTTAGCCTTAAAAAGAAAGAAAATATCAACAAATGCTGGAACACAGATGAAACTTGAGGACATTATGCTAAGTGAAATAAACCAGACATAAAAGAACAAATATTCTGTGATGCTGCTTATATCTATGAAGTACTTAGATTAGCCAGACTCATAGAGACAGAAAGTAGGATGGTGGTTGTCAGGGGCTAAGATCTGGGGAGAATGGACATTATTGTTTAACAGGTACAGAGTTTCAATCAAGATGAAAAGAGCTCTGGATAGATGGCAGTGATGGTTACACAACAATAAGAATGTACTTAGTGACACTGAAGTGTACAATTAAAAATGGTTAAGATGGTAAATTTTATGTTATGTGTATTTTATCACAATTTTTAAAATAGGAAGAAGAGAAAAGAAGGGAGGGAGGGAGAGAGGGAGAGAAAAAAGAAATGGAAATAGAGAAATTTCCAAATTAGAAAGATATAAAACTATTTCTATTTGCACACAACATAATCGTGTATATATAAAATCCTAAGGAATCCATTAAAAAGCTATTAGAAATGATAAACAAGTTCAGCAAGTTTGCAGAACACAAGATCAATATACAAAAATTAATCATGTTTCTAGATACTAGCAATGAATAATCCAAAAATGAAATTAAGAAAATAAATCCATTTACAATAGTATCAAAAAGAATAAAATACTTAGGAATAAATTCAACAAAAGAAGAGCAAGACTTATATGCTAAAACTACAAAACATTGTTGAAAGAAATTAATGATATAAATAAATGAAAAGGCATCCCATTTTCATGGATTGAAAGGGTTTATATTGTTAAAATTGCAAGACTCTCAAAATTGATCTACAGACTCAACAAAATCCTATCAAAGTTACAGCTGAGTTTTTTTTCCCAAAATTAGCAACCTGATCATTAAATTCATTTGGAAATGCAAGGGGACCCCAAATAGCCCAAACAGTCTTGAAAAAGAAGTTGGAGGGCTCATACTTCCCAAATTCAAAACTTACTGCAGCCAGGCATGGTGGCTTATGTCTGTGATCCCAGCACTTTAGGAGGCTAAGTCAGGAGACTCCCTCCAGGTCAGGAAATCTCCTTTCAGGCCAGCTGGGCAACATGGAAGACCTCATCTGTACAAAAAAATTTTAAAAATTAGCAGAGTGTGGTGGCATGGCTACCAGCTACTCAGGAGGCTGAGGTGGGAGGATTTCTTGAGCCTGGGAGGTTGAGGTTGCAATGAGCCATGATTGTACCACTGTACTCCAGCCTGGGTGACAGAGTGAGATTCTGTCTCAAAAATAAACAGACAAACAAAATTACAACAAATATATAGTAACACAGACAGTGTGATACTGGCATGAGAATGGACATATAGATCAAAGAAATTGAACTGAGAGTCCAAAAATAAGCCCTTAAAATTATGTTCAATTGATTCTACGAGAGTGTCAAGACAATTCAATGGAGAAAGAATAAGAATAGTCTTTTCAGCAAATGGTGTTGGGACCACTGTATATCCACATGCAAAAGAATGAAGCTGTTATACCTCACTGGTCACATGAAAAATTTTAAAAAGGAAAAGAAAAAGAATGAAGTTGGCCTCCTATCTCACGCGATACACAAAAATTCCTCAAAATGCTTTATAGACTTATATGTTAGAGCTAAAACTATAAAATTTTTGGAAGAAAACATAGGAGTAAATCTTCATAATCTTGGATTAGACCAAGACTTTTCAGATACAACACCAAAAGCACAAGTAACAAGGGAGAAAATTGGACTTTATCAAAGTTAAAAACTTGTCCTGCAAACAGTAACATCAGGAAAGTGGAAAGATAGCCCATGGAACAGGAGAGAATATTTGCAAATCATGTATTGAATGGATAAAGTACTCTTACCTAGAAAAAAAATTTATATATATATATATGTCACTCTTACAACTCAACCATTAAAAAAATAATTTTAAGAGCACTGGAAAGGCCAAGTGCTTCTCCCACCTTAGCCTCTCAAGGTGCTAGGATTACAGGCATGAGTCACCATGCTTGGCCCATCCTAGCACCTTGAGAGGCCAAGGACGGAGGAGCACTTGAGGTTAGGAGTTCAAGACCAGCTGGGCAACATAGTAAGACTCCATCTCTACAAAATGAATAAATAAATAATCCAATTTTAAAATGGCAAAGGATGTGAATGAACATCTCCCCAAGGACCATATATAAATGGCCAATAAGCACAGAAAAAGATGCTTAACATCATTAAGTCATTAGGAACATGCATGTCAAAACCACAGTGAGATGCCACTTCACATCCACTAGATCTACTGTCATCAAAAAGACAGACAATTGGTGTTGGTGAAGATGTGGAGAAATTGAAACACTCATACATTGCTGGTGGGAATTTACAATTGCACAGCCACTTTGGGAAACACTTTGACAGCTTCTCAAAATGTTAAACGTGGTGTTACTGTGACCCGGCAATTGCACTCCCAGCTACATGTCCAAGAGAAATGAAAACAAACACCCACACAAAAACTTTACATGAATATTTATAGAAACATTATTTAAAATAGATAAAAGGTAGAAACAGCCCAAGTACCCATCAATGATAAATAAAGTGTATATCCATCTGATGGAATACTAGTCAGAAATAAAAAGGAATTCAGTACTGATACATGCTACAACATGAACGAACCTTGAAAACATTATGTTAAGTGGAAAAAATTTCACAAAAGACCACATGTTGTATGATTCCCTTTATATGAAATGTCCAGAATAGGCAAATTATGAATTAAATTAGTGGTTGCCTAGGGCTGGGGTTGGGGTGGGAAGGAATGGGAAATGACTCCTGATGGTTACAGAATTTTTTTAGGGGGAGTGACCAAAACGTTCGAAAATTAGATTGTGGTGATGGGTGCACAATTCTGTGAACATACTAAGAAACATTGAATTGCACTCTTAAAATGGGTGAATTGTATGTTATGGAATTGTATCTCAATAAAGCTGTTTAAAAAAATCAGGTGATCAGAGAAGGTCTCCATGAGAAGGTAGCATTAAATTCTTCGGCAGGGAAATGAAACAGTGTCATAGTAAAAATGTATTGTGCAGTAGCAGAATTCACACACATTTTAATAATAAAACATGGAGTGTTAAAGAACTTTGGTGTCCACAGCAACACCAAGCGATCACCAAGTGATCTGACCAGGGTCAACAGTATCAGGGTACCTTTTGGGGAGAGTGGTGTGAAGACCACATGCCGCAGGTTTCAAGTAGGGAAGGGGAACCATCAGAATTGGATTTTGGAATCATCAGAGTGGAAACAGAACTGGAACAGGATGGATCCTACATTCCCAGGAAGGGAGGGGACGTTCTTGATTATCGTGCTCAGTGCCTTGCCTGTGGGCCTCTTGTCCCCACTTTACAGAGAGGAAAACTGAAGCTTGCAGGGACAGAGTAATGAAAACAGTAATAAAAGTTCACATGCTGACCTCATGGTGAGGTTGTTTGTATGGTGATCTGATGGGGGAAGAGAGATGAGAGAAGAGGACAGATTCCAGAGCCTAAGGAGGATGCTCAGCAGGACCTGGTGAGGGCTCTGTTGTGAGTGATGAAGGTGAAAGAAGAGTCAAGAACACCCCCAGGCTTCTGGCTTGTACACCTGGGCTCATGGCTGCACCATTGGCTGGGATGAGGAATGATGCTGGGCAGTTGGTAGGTTTGGTTGGATTTGAGGCACCTGTGGGACACCTGGGGGGTGCTGTCCAGTTCTTCGTATTGTTCTGGAGCTCAAAAGAGAGGTCTGTGCTAGCAGCGGGGAAAGTGGTGTATCAGGGGCCCTAAACTCACACGTCTCTATAGAGCCCCACAGATAGAACCCGGTGAGTGAGAATCACAGGGTGAAGATCATGGACAACCAGAGAGTACATTCCCTCTAGGGGGCGCTGCTATTGCTCAACTCTAGACTGATTTAGGGCATGCAGGCTTAGCCCAGGAGGGTTCCTGGCATCACCCAGGAAAGAATTCAAGGATGCGCCAGTGGTGTTAGCAACTTTTCTTAAAGGAGCAGTGTGCAGCAACAGCGAAGGTGATGCTCCTTGTGGGCCAGGGCTACCACATAGGCAGTATGCCCAGCATAGCAGCTCTGGGTGACAGAGTGAGATCTTGTCTCAAAAACAGACAGACAAAAAGTACTACAAATATACAGAAACTCAGACAGTGTGGTATTGGCATGAGAATGGACATATAGATCAAAGAAATTGAACTGAGAGTCCAAAAATGAGCCCTTAAAATTATGTTCAATTGATTTCTACAAGGGTGTCAAGACAATTCAATGGAGAAAGAATGAAAATAGTCTTTTCAGCAAATGGTGTTGGGACCACTGTATATCCACATGCAGAAGAATGAAGTTGTTATACCCTAGAGTTTTGTAATCATATTTACACTCAGTTTCCATTACGTGCAAATTAAGGGGCAGATTATGCAGAAATTTTTAGGAAAAGCGTGTTAACTCCCAGGTGATTGCCTTGAAAAGGGGTAGTAAGTTCTGGGTGTTACCATAGCACTGGTGGGCATGTCTTATAGAGAAGTGCTTTTGCCTCCTCCCTGTTTCCATTAGTCTTTAATCTAGTCCTGAGTTTGAGCCCCAACTCCGGAGTCAAGTCCCGCCTCCTGCCTCAAGACCATTATTGCTATGTGGAGAGTGGTAAGGGAGCATAAATGGAATTTGGAGCTTTACTGCCTGGTGTAAGTCCCAGCTCCCTCACTTAACACATAAGCTGTGTGACTGAGGAGTTACTTCTCCGTGTCTTGGCTTCCTTGTCTGTTAAATGTAGGTGATGATAATACCTCTGTAGTACCTCCTAGAGAAAATAAACACAGCACCAAGTGCTATAGTACACATAGCAAATCTGCAAAAGTGCTAGCTATCATTACTATATGAGGCTTTTGACCCAGCTGTCAGAGAAGCTGGAAATTTGCATTTTTATGTGAAAATTCTTGACCTGAAGTTGTTGGCAACTGATTTAAAATTTTATTTACATAGAGAATCAAACACAAGGCATGTGGCACCGATGTGTATATGGCTCTTGAACTGCCAGTTTGGCTTCCACGAGCCATGGTAAATTAAAAGAGCAAGGGGGTGCCTGCTGCTGACGTTGTGTGATGCCCTGCAGGGTCCCGGAAAGAGAGGCAGGTGTATAGCAAGGCGGTGAAGAGGTTGTTCAGCCTGAAAGCTTCTGGAAGGAGAACCTGGATCCGCAGGGCTGGGGGGCGCTGTCTCTGGCATGATGACCTCCTGGAGCCCGCCACCAAGCCCAGCATCACTGGCAAGTTCAAGCTGCTAGAGCCTCCCATGCTGGGCCACGACCTGAGACTGGCCCTGTGCTTGGCCAACCTCACCTCCCGGGTCCAGCAGGTGAGGGTCAACCTGAGCGGTGCCACCATCCTCTACACCCGCAAGCCGGTGGCAGAGATCCTGCATGAATCCCATGCCGTGAGGCTGGGGCGGCAAGAAGGTAAGTGTACCCTGGCTTGGTGGAATCAGGCCAAGCCACCTCCTTTTTCAGGAGAGTTGTGGAGGTCGGGGGTATTTCCCAGGATCTGCATTCATCCCCAGGAAGGAAAGGGATATTCCTGGGCATTGTGCTCAGTGCCTTGCCTCTTGTCCCCACTTTACAGATGAGAAAACTGAGACTCGGAGGGGCAAAACAATAATAACAGTAATACAAGTCCACATGCATCTGGTGGCAATCTGATGAAGGTGTGATTTATAGTTTCTATTTGTTTTAATTAGAATGAATATTTACACACCAAATAAATACATGCTGGGGGTATTTCAGCATGTATGGAATATGCCATGCATTACTTTTCTAACATCAAAAAAAAAAAAAAAAATTCTGGAGCCCATTTGGCTCCAGATGATCTGTGGGAGAGGGCTGGACTGGTAACAGATGGTTTTCTTTGTTTTGGTTTTCGATTTTTTTGAGACAGAGTCTTACTCTCTCACCCAGGCTGGAGTGAAGTGGTGTGATCTTAGCTCACTGCAACCTCCACCTCCCAGATTCAAGGGATTCTCTTGCCTCAGCCTCCTGAGTAGCTGGGACTTCAAGCATCCACCACCACACCCAGATAATTTTTGTAGTTTTAGTAGAGAAGGGGTTTCGTGATGTTGCCCAGGCTGGACTCAAGTGATCTGCCCGCCTTGGCCTCCCCAAGTACTGGGATGACAGGCTTGAGCCAGGTCAGAGATGTTTATTAAGTGCTTACATGTGCCAAGCCCTGTCCCAAGAATTCTGCATGCGACAGCATAATCCCTGCAGCCACGTTGTGTGTGGTACTAGTGCTAGCTCCATCTTTGAAAGGAGAAGACTCACACCAAAAAAGGTGAAATCACTAGTTCAGAGTCACACAGTCAGTGTGCATAGTTGCAGGACCCAGATCCAGGCAGTCTGGCATGAGAGACAGTCCTGACCAAGGCCAGGAAGGGGCAAAGCCAGGGTTCAAGGCCAGGGATGTTGACCACAGTGCACATTTACTCAGCTGATGCAATTGCTTGACTGCAGGTTATGGAATGGTCAGAGCCCACACCAAATATGCTCAACACACCTAATGGTACATTTGCCTAAAATTTATCCTTAGTATTTCATAGCAGAAGAGAATGGCTTCAGTCTTTTTAAAGGGTTTTGTATTTTTTTAACTGACCTTATTCCAACTGCTTCTTAAAGAATATATCGAGGTCAGGCGCGGTGGCTCACGCCTGTAATCCCAGCACTTTGGGAGGCCAAGGCGGGTAGATCACGAGGTCAGGAGATCGAAATCATCCTGGCTAACACAGTGAAACCTCGTCTCAAAAAAAAAAAAAAAAAAAAGAAACCTCGTCTCTACTAAAAATACAAAAAATTAGCCGGGCCTGGTGGCACATGCCTGTAGTCCCAGCTACTCAGGAGGCTGAGGCAGGAGACTCACTTGAACCCAGGAGGCTGATGTTAAAGGATTTTTTTCATGATCTTTGAACACATAGCACTTCATGGATGATTTATTAAATGTGTCCTCTTTGATTATTCTTGCACTTTTTTCCTAGTCTGTCTGTCTTTTTGCCTGTGTCTCCCTCTCCATCTGTCTCTCCTTCCCTGTCTCTCTCTCTGCCTCTGTCCTTTTGGCTTTTTCGCCTGTCTGTCTCTCTATCTCTCCTCTCTCTCTGTCTCTCAGTCTATCTCTATATCTCTATCTCTCGTTTGCCTCCCTCTCCTTTCACATACTTTCTGAACTCTAAGGATTCAATTAAACGAAGAAGTTGTTGCTCTGGGCCAGTTTCTGGTAAGTGAAGCTTGTGGATTTTCACAGGGTGTGAAAATGTATGAAGGAGGTGTCACACTTTTTTAGCTTTTTTTGTCATTTATTTTTCACAAAGTCTAAATCACAAAATAACACTTCATCATAAAATTTTAATTAACATACACTTCCCTCTGGCTTTTAGCAATTTTTTTCATATTAAAAGTAATACATATTCATAAAAATTTGGAAAGCAAAAGAGAAAAATCACCTATGATTCTGCCACCCACCTACAAACTGTTAATGTATTTTACTTCCAAATTTTTAATGCCTGTTTGCTTTTTGAAAAACAGTTCTAGTTAAAGATTGCAAATAGTCATTATTGCCCTGCTCTTTTCATATTACATTGTATTTTAAATATTTTTATGAGTTCCTCACAAATATCATTTTAATAGATGTTTAAATAAAATTTAATAGATCTTGAAATAAATATATAGTGACCTATCTTTTCTCTTCTTTTAGGTAGTTATCAGCTTATTGCTATTAAAAATAAAACTAAACTTTTGTTTAATTTATTTACAGAGTGTCAGGCAAGCAAGTAAACATTTTGATGCAAAAATAAATCTTTTTTTTCCTCTGGATTTTGGACTTTTGTTAGACTATATCACAAAAGTGAAATTCTTGGGCGGGGCACGGTGGCTCATGCCTGTAATCCCAGCATTTTGGGAGGCCGAGGCTGGCGGATCACGAGGTTGGGAGATCAAGACCATCCTGGCTAACACGGTGAAACCCTGTCTCTACTAAAACTACAAAAAAATTAGCCGGGCGTGGCGGCAGGTGCCTGTAGTGCCAGCTACTCGGGAGTCTGAGGCAGGAGAATGGCGTGAACCCGGGAGGAGGAGCTTGCAGTGAGCCGAGATCTCGCCACTGCACTCCAGCCTGGGCGACAGAGCAAGACTCCGTCTAAAAAGAAAAGTGAAACTCTTTGGCCAAATGATAGACTATTAAAACCTATAATTTTTTAAATTATTGGGTTTTTAAGTAGTTTTAGGTTTTCAGAAAACTTTCAGTGGGAAGTACAGAGAGTTCCCATATCCCTGCCCACCACCACACCTCTCCTTCTGTTACTAACATCTTGCTTTAGTGTGGTACATTTGTTACAATTAATGAGCCAATATTGACACAGTATTATTAACTAAAATTCATAGTTTACATTAGGGTTCACTCTGTGTTGTGCATTCTATGCCTTTTGACAAATGTGTAATGGCATGTATCTAATATTCCACTATTATACAGAATAGTTTCATCCCCTCTCCAATATCCCCATGTTCCACCTATTCATCCCTCCTTTCCTTGCCTGAAGCCCCAGTAACCACTGATTTTTTTAGTGTCTCCACACTTTTGCCTGTTCCATAATGTCATCTAGTTGAAATCATACAGTATAATTAGGTTTTTTCAGACAGGCTTCTTTCACTTAGCAATATATATTTAAGGATCCCTTATGGTTTTTGTGTCTTGATAGGTCATTTCTTCTTATTGCAAAATAGTATTCCATTACATGGATGTACACAGTTTATCTATTCACCTACTTAAGGACATCTTGGTTGATTCCTAGTTTTGGCAATTATGAATAAAGCTGCTGTAAACATCCTTATGCAGGTTTTTGTGTGGGCTTGAGTTTTCTTTTTTTTTTTATTTTTATTTTTTTTGAGACAGAGTCTCACTCTGTCACCAGGCTAGAGTGCAGTGGCGCGATCTTGGTCACTGCAATCTCCGCCTCCCGGGTTCAAGCCATTCTCCCGCCTCAGCCTCCCGAGTAGCTGGGACTACGGGCACACACCACCACACCTAGCTAATTTTTGTATTTTTAGTAGAGACAAGGTTTCAGCATGTTGGCCAGGATGGTCTTGATCTCCTGACCTCATGATCCACTTGCCTCAGCCTCCCAAAGTGCTGGGATGACAGGCATGAGCCACCGCACCAGGCCCGAATTTTTAATTCTTTAGATAAATACCAAGGAGCACACTTGCTGGATCTTATGGTAAGAGTATGTTTAGTTTGGTAAAAAACTGACAAACTGTCTTCCCAAGTGACTGTATCCTTTTGAATTCCCACCAGGGATAGATGAGAATTCCTGTTGTTCCCTATTCTATCCATTGTGTGTTTTGGATTATTGACATTGTAATAGGTGTGTAATAGTGTATCAGAGTTTACTATTCACTAATGACGTATGACATTGAGCATCTTTTCATATACTTATTTGACATCTGTATCTCTTCTTTGGTGAGGTGTACAGATCTTTTGCCCATGTTTTAATTGGGTTGTTCATTTTCTCATTGCTGGTTTTTGAAAGGTCTTTGTGTATTTTGGGTAACAGTCTTTTGCAAATATTTTCTCCCAGTCTGTGTCCTCTCTTCTCAGTCTCTTCACAGTGTTTTTGCAGAGCAAAGTTTTTAGTTTTAATAAAGTCCAACTTATCAAGTTTTTCTTTCATGGATCATGCCTTTGGCACTGTATCAAAAAAAATTATTACCAGCTGGACACGGTGGCTCACGCCTGTAATCCCAGCACTTTGGGAGGCTGAAGCAGGTGGATCACTTGAGATCAGGAGTTTGAGACCAGCCTGACCAACATGGTGAAACCCCATCTCTACCAAAAATACAAAAATTAGCTGCGCATAGTGGTGGGTGCCTGTAATCCCAGCTACTCGGGAGGCTGAGGCAGGAGAATCGCTTGAACCCGGGAGGTAGAGGTTGCAGTGAGCCAAAATCATACCACTGCACTCCAACCTGGGCAACAGAGCAAGACTCCATCTCAAAAAAAATATTACCAATCTCAGGTCATCTAGATTTTTCTCCCATGTTATCTTTAAGAGTTCTGTAGTTTTGCATTTTACATTTAGGTCAATGATTCAGTTTAATAAATTTTGTAAAGAATGTTAAGTCCTTTGTCTAGATTTTCTTTTCCCCGTGTGGATATCCAGTTGCTTCAGCACCATTTGTTGACTATCTTTTCTCCATTGTATTTCCTTTGCTACTTTGTCAAAGATCAACTGACTATATTTGTGCAGGCCTATTTCTGAACTCTCTTCTATTCTATTGATCCACAGGCATACCTCAGAGATATTGCCATAATAATAGGAATATTAATAGGAATATTGTAATAAAGGAATATTGCACCATAACAATAGGAATATTGCAATAAAGCAAGTCACACAGATGTTTTGGTTTCCCAGAGCATATAAAAGTTATGTTTATGTTATCCTGTAGTCTATAAAGTGTGCAATAGCACTATTCCTTTGAAAAAAAGTGTAGACCTTAATTTTAAAATACTTTATGGCTATAAAATGCTAACAATTGGGGCCAGGCACAGGTGGTGCACACCTGTAATCCCAGAACTTTGGGAGGCTGAGGCAGAAGGATCACTTGAGCTCAAGAGCTCAAGACCAGCCTGGGCAACATGGTGAAACCCCATCTCTACAAAAAAAAAGAAAGAAAACAAAAAAATTAGCCAGGCATGGTGGTACACACCTGTTGTCTCAGCTACTCAGAAGCGAGGTGAGAGGCTCATTTGAGCCCAGGAGGTCAAGGCTGCAGTGAGCTGAGATCCTGCCACTGCACTCCAGCCTGGGTAACAAAGGGAGACTCTCAAAACAAAATTTTTTTTTAAATAAATAAATAAAAGCTAAAAATCTGAACCTTCACTGAGTCATGGTATTTTTGCTGGTGGAAGGTCTTGCCTCAGTGTTGATGGCTGCTAACTGATCAGGGTAGTGTTGCCAAAGGTTGGGGTGGTTGTGGCAATTTCTTAAAATAAGACGACAATGAAGTTTGCCACACTGAATGACTTTCTTCCTTTCATGAAGGATTTCTCTGTAGTATGTGATGGTTCTTGACAGCATTTTACTCACAGCAGAACTTCTTTCAAATCTGGAGTCAATCCTCTCAAACCCTGCCACTGCTTTATCAACTAAGTTTATGTAATATTCAAAATCTTTTGTTGCCATTTCAACAATGTTTAGAGCATCTTCACCAGGAATAGATTCCATCTTTGAAAAACACTTTCTTTGCTCACACATAAGAAACAACTCTTCAACTGTTCAAGTTTTACCATCAGATGGAGCAATTTAGTCACATCTTTAGGCTGCACTCTAATTCTCTTGCTATTTCCACCACATCATCAGTGACTTCCTGCACTGAAATCCTGAATCCCTCAAAGTCATCCATAAGAGTTGGAATCAACTTCTTTCCAACTCCTATTAACGTTGATATTTTTACCTCCTCCCATGAATCATGAATATACTTAATGGTGTCTAGAATGATGAATCTTTTCCAGAAGGTTTTCAATTGAATTTGCCCAGATCCATTAGAGGAATCACTATCTATGGCAGCTATGGCTTTATGAAATGTATTTCTTAAATAAAAAGACTTGAAAGTTAAAATTACTCCTTGCTTCATGGTCTGCAGAATGGATGTTGTGTTAACAGGCATGAAAATAACATTAATTTCGTTGTACACCTCCATCAGAGTTCTTGAGTGACTAGATGCGTTGTCAATGAGCAGTAATACTTTGACAAGAATCTTCTTTTCTGATCAGTAGGTCTCAACAGTTGGCCTAAAATATTCAGTAAACCATGCTATAAACAGATGTGCTATCATCCTGGCTTCGTTGTTCCTTTATGGACCACAGGCAAAGTAGATTTAGCATAATTCTTAAGGGCCCCAGGATTTAGAAATGGTAAATGAGCGTTGGCTTCATCTTAAAGTCACCAGCTGCATTAGCTCTTTAATGCACAGAGTCAGCCTGTCCTTTGAAGCTTTGAAACCAGGCATTGACTTCTGTCTAGCTGTGAAAGTCCTAGATGGCATCTTCTTCCAATATAAAATTATTTTTTCTACATTGAAAATCTGTTGTTTTATGTAGCTGTCTTCACCAACGATCTTAGCTAGAGTCTGGATAACTTGCTGTGGCTTCTACATCAGCACTTGTTGCTTCAGCTTGCGCTTTTATGTTATAGAGATGACTTCTTTCCTTAAACCTTATGAACCAATCTGTGCTAGCTTCAAACTTGTCTTCTGTAGGTTCCTAACATCTCTCAATCCTTATAGAATTGAAGAGAATTAGGGCCTTGCTCTGGATTAGGCTTTGGCTTAATGGAATGTTACGGCTGATGTGATCTTATATGCAGATCACTAAAACTTTGTCCATATTAGCAATAAGACTATTTTGCTTTCTTATAATTCCTAAGTCACTTTTAGTTTCCTTCAAGAGTAGCACTTTTAATTTCCTTCAAGAACTTTCCCTTGCATTCAAAACCTTGTTGTTTGGCACAAGAGGCCTAGCTTTTGGCTCATCTTGGCTTTCTATGTGCCTTCCTCACTAAGCTTAATCATTTCTAGCTTTTGATTTAAAGTGAAAGACATGTAACTCTCATTAACTTGAACACCTAGAGGCCATTGTAGGTTTATTAATTGGCCTAATTTAGATATTGTTGGGTATCTGGGAATAGGGAGGCCCGAGGAAAGGGAGAGAGATGGGGAAATGGCTAGTGAGTGGAGCAGCCAGAACTCACACAACATTTATCAATTAAGTTCAACATCTTATAGGGCATGGTTTGTGGTGCCAGCAAAGAGTTACAATAGTAGCATCAAAGATCACTGATCAAGGGCTGAGCACAGGGGCTCATATATGTAATCCCAATCCCAATCACTTTTGGAGGTCAAAGTGAGAGAATTGCTTGAACCTAGGAGTTTGAGACCAGCTTGTGGAACACAGCAAAACCCCATCTCTACAAAAATTAAAATAAAAAGTATCTGCTGGGTGTGGTGGCATGCTTCCATAGTCTTAGCTACTTGAAGGCTGAGGCAGGAGGATTGCTTGAGCCCAGGAGTTGGAGGTTTGCAATGAGCTATGATCACACCACTGCACCTACAGCCTGGGTGACAGAGCAAGACCTTGTCTTAAAGAGAAAAAAAAAAAAAAGATCACTGATCATAGAAGCAAACACATGTTCTTGGAAAAATGGCTCTTATAGACTTGCCTGACTCAGGGTTGCCACAAACCTTCAATTTGTAAAAAATGCAATATCTGCAAAGTACAATAAAATGAAGCACAATAAAATAAGGTATGCCTGTCTTTGTCCATTCGTTCACTAATACCACACTGTCTTGATTACTGTACCTTTATAGTAAATCTTGAAGTCAGGTAATACCAGTCCTCTAACTTTGTTCCTCTCCTTCAATATTTTACAATTGTACAATTGTGTTGACTCCTCTGGGTCTTTTGCCTCTTGACATAAACTTCTTTTATGTCATGGATCTTTAAAAAAATCTTAATTGATATATCATAGTAGTACATATTTTGTGGGTACACATGATATTTTGATACATGTATAGAATGTGTAACAATCAAGTCAGGGTAACTGGAATATCCATCACCTTATACATTTATCTGTATCTTTTGTGTTGGAAACATTACAGTTTATTTTAGCTATTTAGAAACATACCATAAATCACAGTTAACTATAATTTCCCTACTGTATTATGAAATATTAGAACTTATCCTTTCTAACTATCTTGTACCCATTATCCAACTTCTCTTCATTCCTGCCTCCCACCCACACATAAAGTTTGGAATCAGTTTGTCAATATCCACAAAATAACTTCTTCAGATTGCTTTGAATCTATAGATCAAGTTAGGAAAAATTGACATTTTGACAATATTGAGCCTTTCTATCCATGAACATGGAATATCTCTTCATTTATTTAGTTCTTTCATCAGAGTTTTACAGTTCTTCTTGTGTAGATCTTATATATATTTTGTTAAATTAATGCCTAAGTTTTCCATTTTTGGTGGTGCTAACATAAATAGTATTATCTTTTTAATTTTAATTTATAGTTATTCATTGCTGGTATATAGGAAAGTGATTGACTTCTGTATATTAGTAATCTTATACCCTGTAACCTTGCTATAACCACTTGTTAGTTCCAGGATTTTTTGTGTGTTGTGGTTGACAATTCTTTTGGATTTTCTACATAGACAATTATATCATTTGTGAACAAAGAATGTTTTATTTCTTCCTTCCCAATCTGTATACATTTTATTTCCTTGTTTTATCTTATTGCATTAGCTAGGACTTCCAGTATGATGTTGACAATGAGTGGTAAGAGGGGACATCCTTGCCTTGTTCCTAATCATCATGGGAAAGCTTGCAGTTTCTCACCATTAAGGATAATGTTTGCTGTAGGTTTTTTGTAGATATTCTTTATCAAGTTGAGTAAGTTCCTCCTCTATTCCTAGTTTGCTAAGAGCTTTATCAGGAATGGGTGTTGGATTTTATCAAATTCTTTTTCTGCATCTATTGATATGATCATGTCATTTTTTTCCTGTTGATTTGATGGACTATATGAATTGAACTTTAATATTGACCCACCCTTACATGCCTAGAGTAAATCCCACTTGATCATGGCATGTAATTTTTTACACATTGCTGATTCAATTTACCAATATTTTGTTGAGAATTTTTGCATCTATGTTCATGTTGGTCTGTAGTTTTCTTTTCTTGCAATGTCTTTGTCTGGTTTTTTGCATTAAGGTAATGCTGGCCTCATAGAATGAATTAAGAAGTGTTTCTCTGCCTCCATTTTCTGAAAGAGATTGTAGAGAATTGCTATAATTTTTTATTCTTAAATACTTGGTATGTTTCACCAGTGAACCCATTGGGCTTAATGCATTCTAGTTTGGAAGGTTATTAAGTCCTGATTCAATTTTTTAATAGATATAGGCCTATTCAGGTTGTCTTTTTCTTCTTATGTGAATTTTAGCCGATTTTTTCTTTCAGGAACTGGTCCCTTTCATCTAGGTTTTCAAACCTGTGGGCATAAAGTTGTTCATAATATTCCTTTACTATCTGTTTTTTTCCTAACTCCCCAAACTTGTTACCTTTACTATCTTTTTAATGTTCATGGAATCTGGAGAGATGTCCTCTCTTGCCTTTATCATATTAATAACTTGTGCCTTCTCTCTTTTTTTTCTAAGTTAGCCTTGCTATAAGCTTATTGACTTTGTTGATCTTTTCAAAGAACAGTTTGGTTTTGCTGATTTTCTCTATTGATCTCTGATTTTCAATTTTACTGATTTCTGCTCTAATTTTTATTATTTCTTTTCTTCTGCTTAAGATGAGTTTAGGCCGGGCGCGGTGGCTCAAGCCTGTAATCCCAGCACTTTGGGAGGCTGAGACGGGCGGATCACGAGGTCAGGGGATCGAGACCATCCTGGCTAATACGGTGAAACCCCGTCTCTACTAAAAAATACAAAAAACTAGCCGGGCGACGTGGCAGGCGCCTGTAGTCCCAGCTACTCGGGAGGCTGAGGCAGGAGAATGGCGTAAACCCAGGAGTCGGAGCTTATAGTGAGCTGAGATCCGGCCACTGCACTCCAGCCCGGGTGACAGAGCAAGACTCCGTCTCAAAAAAAAAAAAAGATGAGTTTAACACTTTCTCCTTCTTACAGTTTCCTAAAGCAGAAATTTAGATTATTGGTTTTAGATCTTTCTTCTTTTCTATCATAGGTATTTCATACTGTAGACTTCTCTTTAAGCACTGCTTTTGCTGCATCCTACAAATATGTGTGTTGGGGGAGGGGTGTTTGTTTGTTTTGTTTTGCTTTTCAGACAGAATTTCATTCTGTCACCCAGGCTGGGGTGCAGTGGCACAATCATGGCTCATTGTAGCCTCAACTTCCCGGGCTCAGGTGATTCTCCCTCCTCAGCCTCCCAAGTAACTAGGACTACAGGCATGTGCCCAGAAATTTTGATAAGTTGTAGTTTCATTTTCATTTACTTCAAAATACTTTTAAATTTCTCTTGAGACTTCTTCTGTGTCCCATGTGTTCTTTTAGAAGTGTGTTGTTTAATCTCTAGGTATTTTAGATTTTTCAGCTCTCTGTCGTTGATTTCCAGTTTGATTTCATTGTGTTCTGGGGGCATATATTGCATAATTTCTATTATTTTAAACTTGTTAATGTGTCATTTATGCCACAGAATGTGATCCATTTTTGTGAATGCTCCGTGTGAGATTGAGAAGAATGTGTATGCTGCTGTTGTCGGACGCAATATTCTACAGATGATGTCAGTTACATCCAGCTGAGTGACGGTGCTATTGAGAACCATTGTTCTAGGGAAAGGAGTCTCAGCTTTTATTAGATTGTTAGTGGAGTCTGTGAGTCAAAGGACTTCAAGAAGCCCTGATCCAAACATTTTAAAGGGCAACTTTTCTCCTCCTTTCTCCCAGGGTCTGAGCTGATGCCCAGAGCTCTGCTCATGTGTATCATATGGTGGCATATGGTGGTTCTTCATGGTGGACACTGAGAATTTACATTTCTAACAAGTTACCAGGTGACACTGATGCTGCTGGTCCCAGGACCACACTTGGAGAACCACGGTCTATCAGTATGCAAGGAGTAAATGATATAATGTATGTAAAGTATTTGGCATCATTCCTACTACCTGACGAACATTCAATTTATGATGTTTATTATCAGTGTTTTTGATATTGTTATCAACAATAATATATTATCAATAAAATAATAAATCAATCAAATAAAAATAATAATGCCTGCTCATGGAATTGTTGTAAGGTTTAAACAAGTCAGTCTGCGAAAGCACTTCCAAGTGCAGTACACTTTACTCCCTTAGTAAAAGTTAGCTTTTATATTTATAATAATTATTGTTATTGTTATTGTTATTTTGAGACAGAGTCTTGCTCTGTCGCTCAGGCTGGAGTGCAATGGCCCAGTCTCAGCTCACTGCAACCTCCGCCTCCTGGGTTCAAGCAATTCTCCTGCCTCAGTCTCCCAAGTAGCTGGGATTACAGGTACATACTACCACACCCTGCTAATTTTGTAATTTTTTTTCAGTAGAGACAGGGTTTCTCCATGTTGGTCAGACTGGACTGGAACTCCTGACCTCAGGTGATCCACCCACCTTCGCCTCCCAAAGTGCTGGGATTACAGGTGTGAGTCACTGCACTGGCCTACAATTATTACTTATTACTGTTATTGTAATAAAGTTCTTCCAGTAATGACCTACCGAACTAAGGAAGCCCATAAAAAAAAAATCATGCTTTAACACATGAATCGGCCTACTGGCATTCAGGAGAATCTATGATACGCAAAGCCCCGGGGTAGCAGAACGCATGAACCATGTTGAGCCCTTTAAGGACCTTTTCCGTAAGTTAAAAACTCGAATGCCTTCAGAGTCAGGAAGAAAACAGAAATAAAGGAAGCAGTGGGAGTAGAACAATAGGGAATGAGGGGGCCTGAGAGCAAACCAGAAAAAGCACATTGAACCTAAAAGAAAGAATACATAGTAGTCAGGAAAAAAAAAAAACAAAAAAACAAACAAACAAAAAAAAAACGCCTATAACTCCAGCACTTTATGAGGCCAAGGTGAGCGGATCATGAGGTCAAGAGATTGAGACCATCCTGGCAAACATGATGAAGCTCCATCTCTACTAAGAATATAAAAATTAGCTGGGTGTGATGGCATGTGCCTGTAGTCTCAGCTACTCAGGAGGCTGAGGCAGGAGAATCGTTTGAACTCAGGAGGTGGAGGTTGCAGTGAGCCAAGATCATGCCACCACTGCACTCCAGCCTTGCAACAGAGCAAGACTCCGTCTTCAAAAAAAAAAAAAAGACGGAGGTTTGTGGTGATCCATGCTTACAAGAAAAGAATACCTAGGCAGGATGTTTGTGACTGGTCAGAGGCAGATAGAGATGGCCAGGACCACAGGAGCTCAGAGAGCATGAGAGCACTGGCTGGAGGCGTCAGTGAAGACTTCCCTCAGTTGGTGGGGCTGACCAGGACTGGGCCTTCATGGAGGAGGGCATTTGGAAAAGTTGTAGGGAAATTGGCCTCACAGGATTGGAAGATTGAGGCAGGCCTTTGGTATTCCTCTTCTCTACACCTAGCACATAATAGGTGCTCAATAAACAGTGAAGGAGGGGATGAATGGTTGATGGGCTGAGAGACTTCCATCTGGAATAAGTAGGGAAAGTTTGGAAACATCTCTGGGGGCCCTTGGAGAAATAGTCTGGTATTGTGGTAGCTCCCTGACCTGAATTTGACTCCCACCTCATCCTAATTTCTTGGTTTACTTCCTATATGAGTTTGGACAAGAAAATACCCGCTCTGGGCCTTAGGTTTCTTCATCTGAGAACTGAGGAGAATAAAGCCTGTCACAGAATGGTTGCAAGGACCAGAGAGAAAGGAGCTATTAGTTGGGCATTCCCTTCCTTCTTCCCAGTGCCGTTGAAGAAAGACGCCAAGCCCCAACTCCCACCTCTGCTTTCCCTTCCAGAGAAGAGAATCCCAATTACAATATCTTACTCTAAGTATAAAGAAGACCTGACAGAGGACAAGAAGATCCTGTTGGCTGCCATGTGCCTCGTCACCAAAGGAGAGAAGCTTCTGGTGGAGAAGGACATTACTCTAGAGGACTTCATCACCGTCAAGGTGACCTCAGCCTGCACCTACCATGCTGTTCCAAGCAGCACCTGCTCCCCAGAGCTGGGGGAGAGCATCAGAAGCTGGGCATTTTGTGCCTTTAACTCCAGCTTTAGCTCTCCAAGGTGGGAGGAGTGGGTTGGACATAAGGGGATGAATGCAATGGTGGCATTCAGTAATGGGGTATATGGAGGCAGGGGTGGACATGACTAATGATCCATCCTCTAACTCAGCCAGGACCATCGGTTTCCTGCAGGGAGGAGGGGTAGGCACGATGGCTGATCCGTGTTGTCCCCTTTCAGGTTCTGGGCCCAGCCATGGTGGGAGTGGCGGTTACGGTGGAAGTGACAGTAGTCAACCCCCTCTTAGAAAGAGTGAAGGACTGTGTGCTGATGGTGGAGGGCAGCGGCTTTCTCCAGGAACAGCTCAGCATCGAGTAAGTGCCAGCCTGGGGAGTTGGCAGGGAATGGGGCTCCCTTCCTTATGGATGAGCCAGAGAGAAGTCGCCAGGGATGGGGAGTGTGGGAGAGATTATGGACCCCCCAGGAACCAGCCCACAACCTATCCATATCAGCCTGCATTCACTTATTTATTCCTTCATTCATTCAATCATTCATTTACTCAAATCATATAACTCATTCACTCAGTCATTCACTCACATCATTCATTCATATTTTCACTTATTTATCCATTTACTTATTCACTCACTTTCATTCATTTTCTCTCACTCATTCAGTCATGCATTCCTGAATTTGCTTACTCATTTATTCACTCATTTGCTCATTTTTTCATTCATCTATTCCTACATTGATGCTTCACTCATTCATTCACACATGTTCCTGTTCGTTCATGGATTCGTTTATTTACTTGTTGATTGTCAATCATTCATTCACTCCTTCTTTCTTCCATTCATCTGCTTGCTACTTATGTGGTCTTTGATTATACTGACCTGTGCTCCGGCCCATGTGTAATTGTTAGGAACACTAAGATGGACAGGAGTTTTGCCTTGAGAAGGGCTCTCAGATACAGATGGCCCTTCACATGAGGACAGTGTGATTTGTGAAAAAGACCTTGTCCAAGGTCTGGGGAAGCAAAAGCAGCCCTTAAGTGAGTGTGGGGCCAGGAAGAAGTCCCAGTGGAGCTGGTGTTTGAGGTGAGCCTTAAATGATGAATTGAGATTTTCAGGTATCAAGAAGGAAGGACGGTTTGCCAGGCAAAGGTCTTGGTGTCAACACCTGATGCCTGGTGTTGTCAGGGAAGGTCTCCTGGAAGAAGAGAACTTGATTTGGGCCTTGGGTGGATTGGAATAAGAAAGGCATCCTAGGTGGGAGGAACAGAGCCGATGAAAGCCCAGAGGAGGGAAGTTCAGGGCACAGACAGAAAACTAGCCTGGCTGGATGGGAAGACTGCAGGTGGTAGAAGAGAAAATTAAACTGGAAGCATTTTTTTTGTTGTTTTTGTTTGTTTGTTTGTTTTTGAGACAGAGTCTCACTCTGTTGCCCAGGCTGGAGTGTAATGGTGCAATCTCAGCTCACTGCAACCTCCCCCTCCCAGATTCAAGCGATTCTCCTGTCTCGACTTCCTGAGTAGCTGGGATTACAGGTGTGCACCACTGCTCCCGGCTAATTTTTTGTATTTTGGTAGAGATGGGGTTTCACCATGTTGGTCAGGTTGGTCTCGAACTCCTGACCTCAGGTGATCCACCTGCCTCGGCCTCCCAAAGTGCTGGGATTACAGGAGTGAGCCACCGCACCTGGCCTGGAAACATGTTGATAAGTCTTGAATGTCAAGCCACAAGGTGAACTTGATCCTGAGGAGTTTGGGGAGCCGTAGATTGGCAGGTCAGACTCAAAATGGCAAGAGGACTGACAGTCTGCCTTTCTCACCTCCTTTTCCCCAGCGTGCCCACCCTGGAGCCTCAGGAGAAGGCCTCAGTCCAGTTTGACATCACCCCCTCCAAGAGTGGCCCAAGGCAGTTGCAGGTGGACCTTGTAAGCCCTCACTTCCCGGACATCAAGGGTTTTGTGATCATCCATGTGGCCACTGCCAAGTGATGGATCATGAGGGACTGAGAGGGGGCAATTCGGCCCCTGTCCTCCTCCTGCCCATTCTTTGTCTCTTCCACGTGGGAGCCAGGGGGCCTCAGTTAATCCTGCTTCAATCCCTGCCCTACTTGGTAAACTTAGGCAAGTTCCTTCTCCTCCTGGGCCTCAGTTTACTCTTCTGTAAAATGAAGTGTTGCACTCAGTAATCCTTAAACTTTTGGACAACCACAGATGATGTAAGAACCTAGGGAGCCTCTCCAACCTTCATGTCTCATCCCCCATAGCTGGGAGGCTGACAGACCCAAGCATCACAGTAACCCTGGCCCACTCAGCTCTGCTGTACTCCGCCCTGCCAGCTCACCGTCACCCTGGCTGACCCTTGGACTCTCCTTGCTTCTCAAATGCCCTGGCCACATCAAGAGCCAAGGATCCTCCCCGCAGTCCTGACAGAGAACCCAAAAGTGTAAGAGCTGGAACCTAACTATCCCTCAACACTCCCATTACAGAGAAGAAGGAAACTTATTGAGGCCACAGGGTGAGCTAGAGGCAGAGTTGAGGCCCGTGTGTGTGCCATTTATACCTCCTAAGTCCCTATCCTAAAAAGCATTAGATTTTAAGCAAAGGGAGATTTTCCCTCAGTGAAGACACAGGCCCAGGATCTGAGGCGCGACTGCTGCCTGGGATAATCTAAGAAGATAAAGGAAGGGCCCAAACTGGATTGCATTCCCCTAAAATCTGCAGCTCCAAATCTGAAGAGGGCCAGTGACTAACAGCACAAACAACAGCCAACACCTCACCGGGCTCAGCTTACACAATTCTGACTGAACAATTAAAGTTGAGAAAATGCTTCATTCAATGGGTGCCAAAACTATTGCCCTTAGATCAGCTGCAAACAAGAACAGAGCCTTCCGTGGAAATTGTAAACAAGGGATCAAAATCCCGAAGCATTTCTTCAAAGAATTGTAACAGGATGGAACGTGGCTTTACCAATACAGTCCTGAAGACAAAGCACAATCGAAGCAATGGCTACCAAGAGGGGGAAGTGGTTCAGTCAGAGCAACAGTGGACCAGCCGGCCAGGTGTGGTGGCTCACACCTGTAATCCCAGCACTTTGGGAGGTTGAGGTGAGTGGATCACTTGAGGTCAGGAGATTGAGACCTGCCTGGCCAACATGGTGAAACCCCATCTCTACTAAAAATACAAAAATTAGCCAAGCGTTGTGGTGTGTAATCCCAGCTACTCGGAAGGCTAAGGCAGGAGAATCACTTGAACCCAGGAGGTGAAGCTTGCAGTGAACTGAGATTGCACCACTGCACTCCAGCCTGGGCAACAGAGCAAGACTGCCTCAAAACAAAAAAAGTGGACCGGTCAGGCACAAAGGTCATGGAAACTGTTTTTTGGGATGCTCAAAGCATTCTGTTTGTTGGCTTTCTGGAGAACCAAAGAGTAAGAACTCCTGCTTATTATGAGTGTTTTGATAAAGTTAGCTGAAGCTTTCAGAAAAAGCCCCAGAAAAGCTTCACCAGAGAATCCTTCTCCACCACAGTAGTGCTCCTGCTCATTCCTCTCATCAAACAAAGGCAATTTTGTGAGAGTGTTGACTGGAATTCATTAAGCATCTACCAGACTGTCCTGATTTGGCTCCATCTGACTTCTTTTTATTTCCTAATCTCTTTTTTTTTTTTTTTTTTTGAGACAGAGTCTTGCTCCGTCACCCAGGCTGGAGTGCAGTGGTGCAATTTCGGTTCACCACAACTTCTGCCTCCCGAGTTCAAGGGATTCTCCCTCCTCAGCCTCCTGAATAGCTGGGATTACAAGCGTGTGCCACCATGCCCAGCTAATTTTTGCATTTTTAGTAGAGACGGGGTTGGTCAGGCATGTCTCAAACTCCTGACCTCAAGTGATCCTCCTGTCTCGGCCTCCCAAAGTGTTGGGATTACAGGCATGAGCCACTGTGCCCGGCCTGTTTCTTAATCTTAAAAACAAAATCTTTAAAGGTGCCCATTTCTCTTCAGTTAATTGTATTTAAAAAAAAAAAAAAAAGACTGTGTTAACATGGTTAAATCCCTTGGACCCTCAGTTCTTTAGGGATGGACTAAATGGCAGGTATTATTGTTTACAAAAATATCCTGAACTTGACAGAGCTCATGTTGAGAAATAAAGTTTCTACTTTTTATGTTTATGTTTTAACATTACTTTTCCATGAATCTTTTGAAGTCCCCTTGTAGGTGTTTAGGGAGGGGAACGTAGCTGAAGGTGGTGAGGGCCACCTGCCACATAGCTCTGTTTCCAGTACAATGCTCTTGCCCTTGGCGCCTTCAAGTAGCACTTTGATGGGACAAAACTGGCCTCACTGGTTATTCCAGCCCCAGTGGAAAGCAGAAGCCGCCTCAACAGCCAATGAGAAAGCCCTGCTTGTGAGTGGGAGAGGTGGAGAAATTAACAGAAGACAGCTTAGAAGTCCAAGGGAGAGTGTGAGTGGGAAAGTGGTTTTGGAAATTACTAAGAAAAATGTGCAGGTAGAGAATACCTTTCAGCTGGTAGGGCAACACCCTGACCATGCCCTTAACAGAGGAAAGGCAGAACAGGTAGATCAAGACTGAGAAAAGCCTTAGAGTTGGCTGGCCATGGGGCACTCAGAAGGATACCAGCAACAGGGCTTTACTGAGATTCAGGACTCCTGCTTCCATTGAGTCCCCCTGTCTCTTAAACACCATCTGAAACTTCATGAAGGCCCTCGACACCAAGTTAGGTCAGGGATCCGGGCTTTCACACACCAGAGGGGCCTCCAAACCTTTAGAACACAGGTTGGCAAACTTTTCTGTCAATGAACAGATAGTAAATATTTCAGGCTTTGCAAGCCATAGAGTCTGTTACAATTACTCAACTCTGCTGCTATAGCATGAAAACTGCCATACATAGTGCATAAACAAATGAGCCTGGATGTATTGCAATAAAGTTTTATTTACAAAAACAGGTGATGGGCCAAGTTCGGCCCACAGGTTGTAGTTGGCTGACCTTGCCGTAGAACAACGCATTGCCTCAAATCTTGCTCCAGGACTGAGCTCCAACACCAGGCTACACCCTGCCCTAGGATCAAGCCCAAACCCGGACCAAGGCCAAGCCCTTAACAAGCCCCAGACTGAAACTAAGATGAGTCTCCAGCTTGTGTTTGTGACCCCAGAGACAGCCGTGACTCAGAGGCTGACTAGGTCATGACTCTGAGCCTAGATGAGCCCTAGACCTTGGCCTCCCACTAAGCCCTGGATCCTACCATAGCTAAATTCTGACTTGACTCTGGCTCTAGACAGAGCTCTGGCTCCACATGGAGCCCTGGTCCAGTCCCAGACAGTCCTGATGCCAGACTGAGCTCCAATCCTGACTAAGTGAACCCTGACCCCAGACTAAGCCCTAACCTCAAACAGAGCTCTGATCCAAGACTGAGCTGTGAGCCCACGCTGAGCCCTGACCTCACTCAGACCCCAGATGGATCTGGTCTTAGCTTTGGATTTCCATTCTGATCTGAGTTCCCCATATCCCTGGTCACTGGGTGAAGATAGCCTGTCCCTGAGCCAGGGGTCTGTGCTCACCTTCCTTTCCCTTTGAGACACTTGGGTAGAAATATTTGAGAAGCATGGTGACCCCCTGGATCCTTTAGCTCTGTCACACTGTGAGAATCTGCGTTCATGGCCTAATCCTCATGGAGCATCTGACCACGGATCCCTCCTGTCATCATGAGGGTTCCTTTCTCCTCTTATGCATCTGCCACAAATGAAAGGAACCCTGTAGGCATCTTCCGTGCCACTCCATGTATAAAGATGCTCCTTCCCACAAGGAGGCTCCACGTGGGGAGAGATCCGTTCCCCCTTGTGGTGGTTCCAGACACCTCATCCTTCCAGCAAATGCCAGCTATCTGTATGTCTCCAGCTCGGTTGTTGGAGGTTGAGTTCCTAGGAAGCTGATTGTGAGAAGGAGTTTAGGATGCAGGATGTTGATCAAAGAGTGATCTAGGGTTCAACACCCATGAAAGGGAGTTGGGGAGCATGAGTGTTCAGAGGGAGGAATCAAACCATGGTACAGGCCCAGAGACAGCCTGTCCTGATCCCAGGCAGCTCTGGAGCTAGAATGGCCTATCTGAGTCGTCCAGTTTGGGTCAAGATGCCTGGGCCTTCCTATGCCTGCCTCTGTTAGTGATTCACCCAGGAAGGGGCATGACTTTGGGCGAAACAGCTCTCTACAGCAGGGGCCAGCCCTGGAGCAGCTGACAGCTAAGGGTCATCTGCCTGCAGCACTCACAGCAGTTTGGGGAACGAGCCCTCCATCGAGGGGGCTCTGAGCCATGTGTCTCCATGTCCCCCACCTACATTCTGTCCAACCCCAAGAACAGAGCAGTGACATGGCAGGTTGCCTAGGCTCGTGCCCACAGGGATTATCCTCTAGCTGGTGGAGACAGGTGTTCAATCACATTTGAAAAGATATGAAAAGTACAATGAGAAATAAAAGTAAACAAGTAGACAAATTCGTAAATAAATAAGCTAATTAAATTTAGTGAATAAGTGCCAAAAAGAAAATAAAAGTGACAGCCACCTCTCCCTGAGTGGTAGAGTTAAGAAGGCCCTATAGCCTTACTTTATTTATTTTTATTTATTTTAGACAGAATCTTGCTCTGTTGCCCAGGCTGGAGTGCAGTGGTGCAATCTTGTTTCACTGCAACTTCTGCCTCCCAGGTTCAAGCAATTCTTCTGCCTCAGCCTCCTGAATAGCTAGGAGTACAGGCACACACCACCACGCCTGGCTGGTTGTTGTTTGTTTTTCTTTTTTTCTTTTAGTAGAGACAGGGTTTCACCGCATTAGCCAGGCTGGTCTCAAACTCCTGACCTCAGATGATCTGCCTGCCTTGGCCTCCCAAAGTGCTGGGATTACAGGCGTGAGTCACTGCGCCCAGTCAAGATAGCCCTACTTTGGATGGAGGTACCAGAGAAAGATTCTCTGAGGAAGTGATGTTTGAGCTGAAATGTTAATAACTACAATAAAAATAATGATTAAAATTTAACTTAATTAATGTGCTTCCTACCTGCCAGGAACTGTTTCAGGTGCCTTACATATATTTATTTAATTTTCATAGTAATGTAAGAAAGTAGGTGCTATTATTCTTTCCTCTTTCCAAATGAGGAAAGTGAGGCACAGAGAAATGAAGCCACTTTATACACAATTAATTGCACAGCACATAAGATGCAGACCCGAGATTTGAACCCAGGCCAGCAGAGACTGCACTCTCGGCTGCTATGCTTTACTGCATGTGAAGAGCCAGCTGTGCAAAGACATAGATAGCTGTGTTCCAGGTAGAGGCCACATGCATCGATTTGAGGCCCTTCCAATAACATTTATTGGGAATCACTTTTCCCACACAGTCTTGTGGGAGGGTGACCCTTGGCTCCCATTTCCCACTGCCCCTTTCTCTTCCTCAGGCTGAGGAAGACGGATCCTTCTGCAGCCTGTCTTCAGTACAGCCCACAGTGGGCGCCTTGACTCACACAGTGCGTATGCTCCCTCCTAGAACTTGGATCTTAAGAGATCAGAATGGAGAAAAGCTTCAGAAGGCACTAAAGGTGGTGGTGGTGGTAGAGCCCTAGGCAGTGTTCTAGCCAGGTGCTTTCTGCTGATACAGTTGCTGTGTTCCAGTTACCAATTGCTGGGTAACAAGCAAATGATAACTTAAGGCTTAAAATAATGATAGTTATTGGCCAGGCACGGTGGCTCATGCCTGTAATCCCAGCACTTTGGGATGCTAAGGAGGGTGGATCACCTGAGATTGGGAGTTCCAGAGCAGCCTGACCAACTTGGAGAAACCCGTCTCCACTAAAAATACAAAATTAGCTGGGTATGGTGGTGGGCGCCTGTAATCTCAGCTACTTGGGAGGCTGAGGCAGGAGAATCACTTGAACCCAGGAGGCAGAGGTTGTGGTGAGCCGAGATCGCACCATTGCACTCCAGCCTGGGCAACAAGAACGAAACTCTGTCTCTAAATAAATAAATAAATAAATAATGACAGTTATTTTGTTCTTGAATCTGCAATTTGGGTGGGGCTTGGTGGGGACATGTCATCTCTGCTCAACTCAGCAACAGCTGGTGTGGTTCAAAGACTGGAGGCTGGAATCATCTGAAAGCTCATTTACTCACCTTGCTAGTGGTTGACGCTGAGCCCTAAGCTGTGGTTGTCAGCTAGAACACCTACCCATGACCCCTCCACATGGCCTGGGCTTCCTCACAACATGATAGCTGCGTTGCAAGGCCAAGCATATGCAGAGAGAAGGAGCACCAGAGGAAAGCCATCTTGCCTTTATGGCCTTGTGTTGGAAGTCACCTAGTGTTGCTTCTGCCACATTCTATTCATTGAGGCAGTTCCTCCCCATTCCAGTAGACTCCAACTCATCATAAAAGGTGGAAAGATTTTGGAAGAGCTTATGGGACTGGAAATATTGCTGTAGCTATTTTTGGAAGTATACAATCTGCCATGCTTTTCTTGCTGGCTGCTTCTTGACTCTCTGGAAATTCATGGGATCCAGTATTCCCTAGGTCTGGTCTGTCTCTTAGCATCCTCTCCAGTGTTTGCTTAATTTCCACTCCCCGTCCCCTTTTGCTTAAGCCATCAAGAGTCAGTTTATTTTGCTTGTTACAAAGAACGCTGACCCATGTAGGCGCTGATGTAGAGACGAACCAGATGCATCTAAGGAACAGAGTGAAGTCAAAGTGTCCTGCAGCTTATTACCCTCTTCTTGACAATAGTCAGTTGCCCTAACCTTCAATCCCTAGATGGTAACCAAAGAAGGAGATTCAGAGGCCAATACCTTGACTCTGACCACTCCAATATCCTCTCATTCAAGTCATCTTTGTAGTTTCTTCAGGCCTAAAGGGATGTCCTTCAGAGAGATCCCTGGCCTCCTGTTCATTGATCAGCCAGAGGAGGTTATGACTATTTCTTATGTTGAAACAAGCAAAAGACAGGGGTGGTGTAAGTGATGGGAGTTCTTGTATTGGAGTTCTCCAGAGAAACAAAACTAACAGCATGTGTATACAGACAGAAGAGATTGATTACAAGGAACCGGCTCACGGAATTATGAAGGCTAACAAGTCCTAAGATCTGTAGTTGTCAAGCTGGAGATCCAGGACAGCTGGTGGTGTAGGCTCAATCTGAGTCCGAAAGCCTGAGAACCAGGAGAGTCAATGGTGTAGTTTTAGTCGAAAGGCCAGCAGGCTTGAGATCCAAGAAAAGTCAACGTTTCAGTTCAAGCCCAAAAGCAGGGGAAAGCTGAGTTTGAAGGCAGTGAGGCCGGAGGAATTACCTCTTAGGCAGAGGAAAGTCAGCCAATTATTGTCCCATTCAGGCCTTCAATTGATTGGATCAGGCCCACCCACAACCCGGGGGGGGGGGGCAATCTGCTTTACTGAAAGTCTACCAATTTAAATGTTAATCTCATCCAAGAAACCCTCACAGAAGTGTCCAGAATAATGTTTGACCAAATGCCTGGGCACCCCATGGCCCAGTCAAATTGACACATTATAACTGACTATCACAGTGCTGAAGTTGGCCATGGAATAGACCTTAGAAAGCAGTGGCAGTCTAAGTTGGCTGTTGCTATTTATAAAATTGGTTTGCATCAAACATAGGCATGGGAGGCAGGGAGTTAATATTGTCCAATAACAACAATATTTAATGAGCTCTTATCATGTGCGAAATAGATAGATAGTATTGTTATTTCTATTTTACGCAGAAGGAAACTGAGTCCCTGAGATGTTGAGTAGCTTCTCATAGATTAATAAGTTAGTAATGGCGAAGCAGTCAGTGAATTCAGGCAGTCTAGCTCCAGAGCCCTCATGTGCACAACCATCACAGAGTACATTTCTTTTCCTTGCCTGGGACATTTCCCCAACGTCTTTCTGGAATGAGAAAAGGGCAGTTCGGTGAACATGCCATACAGTGTATGTTTATGCATGTATGTGCATGTGTGTTGCTGGTATTACAGCAACTGTTTGACACTTGCACACTATGTGACACTGACTTCATTTCTTCCCTCTTTCAAAGGCATTTGCATTTTTAGAGAAGTATCTGGAGAAGGCAATACTTAATCCAGATTACAGGATTAAGTATTACTCTCTTGGGGGAATTTAAAGTATTAGCATGGGAACCTATTTGGATTACAGGACTTCCCAATAATCCCTCAAATTTTAGGATGTCTCCAGAACTGGGTGACATTCTAGAATCCTGTCTCACTAGACCAGGTCAAGTGACACAGCCCAGCCTAGAATTCTGACCCTCTTTAATCCCCCTTCTCTCCAGAGAAGTTGTCAGCCAAGATGCCAACAGGGAATGTGTTGATCTTCTGAGCTGTGTGAACCCAGGGAGGTTATGCTTAGGGGAGACTGAGGCCTTTTTAATCTCCAGACAAGGGCTAAACCCCATTTCCATAGCCTCAGAGCTGACCTGGATAGATGAGAGGGTGGTATTGTGATGCACTGGCATTTACATTTCTTCTTCTTCTTCTTCTTTTTTTTTTGAGATAGGATCTCACTCTGTTGCCCAGGTCTGGAGTACAGTCACACAATCTCAGTTCATTGCAACCTCCACCTCCTGGGTTCAAGTGATTCTCCCACCTCAGCCTTCTGAGTAGCTGGGACTACAGGCATGCGCCACCACGCCCACCTAATTTCTTTTTTTTTTTTTTTTTTGGGTAGAGATGGGGTTTCACCATGTTGGCCAGGCTGGTCTCAAACTCATGACCTCAAGTGATCCACCCACCTCAGCCTCTCAAAGTGCTGGGATTACAGGCATGAGCCACTGTGCCCGGCCAGAATTTACATTTCTTGAGTATCCAGAGGCAGGAAGTGGGAGTGGTGATTGCGAATACGGAAAAGATGTTCATTATTATTACTTCCATTTGGCAATGTACTGGAGCTTCCAGTGCAATAAAGTAAGAAACAGAAATTAAAAGGATAAGGATTGGAAAAGAAGAACTAAAATTGTCTTTATTCACAATCAACATGATTATGTACAATTATAGAAAAGTCCAAAAGTATCTAACGTTAGTAGGATTAATAAGTGAATTTAGTAAAATTACTGGATATAAGGTTAATATAAAAGAGTAATCATATTTCTATATACCAGCAACAAAATTTTTTAATAAATTTTAAAAGATACCATTACAACAGCATCAAAAGTCATGAAATACTTGGAAAAAAGAATATAACAAAAGATGTTTTAGGCCTCTATCCAGAAAATGATAAAATATTAATGAGAAAAATGAAAGATCTATGTAGTTGAAGAAATATACCAGGTTCATGAATTGGAAGACTACAAATTGATCTATGGGTGCAGTGCAATTGCAATAAAAATCACTATCTATCTATCTAGCCTAAAATGTATATGGAAATGCAAAAACCCAAAAGTAGCCAAGAGTGTTTTAAAGAAGAACAAAATGAGAAGACTATCCCTACTAGATACCAAGAGTCATTATAAAGCTATATTGATTAATATGATGAGGTATGACAGGAGGAAGATAAGGCCAATGGAACAAAATGGAGGCCAGAAATAGATCCATGGATGGATATTTGATTTATAATAAAGATAAAATGAAAGTTTTTAAAATAAATGATGTTGGGTCAGTCGAATATCCATAGAAAAAAACTTAAAATCCGGCTGGGCTCAGTGGCTCACGCCTGTAATCCCAGCACTTTGGGAGGCTGAGGTGGGTGGATCATCTGAGTCCAGGAGTTCGAGACCAGCCTGGCCAACGTGGCGAAACCCCATCCCTGCAAAAATACAAAAATTAGCAGGCATGATGGTGGTTGCCTGTAATCCCAGCTTCTGGGGAGGCTGAGGCAGGAGAATCACTTGAACCCTGGAGGCAGAGGTTGCAGTGAGCAGAGATTGCGCCACTACACTCCAGCCTGGGTGACAGAGTAAGACTCTGTCTCAAAAAAAAAAAAAAGAGAGAAAAAAAATTAAAATCCAAACTGTACCTGCGAAGACAAACGTGACTCCATCTTAGATGCTAATACACCTTGTTGACTTCTGATTAAACCCAGTCTCATGAATGCCTCCTGATTTCTATTTTATTTACTGTCCTTAGTGTGAGAACATGTACTCACTATAAATCCTGCCTTTAAATCAAAGCAACCTTGATGTTATCATACAAATTATAGGCTATGACACACACAGCATTCTTGCCTGTTCTGCAGGGTTGCCTTTCATAGTCTTTACAGAACATATACACTCTTTCCCTATGGTATGTAAGCTCTGATTTTAGGGAGTAACAGTGGGGAAATCTACCTGTATTGCTGCCGCCTAATACTAGGCTTCTGTACATAAATTCCCTAATAAACCATCCCCTACTCACAAACTAGATTTGTCTGCCTCATTCTTTGGTTTATTGGCTCCTTCTGCATTTGTGGGTCACTTTGCATATCCATATCCAGCCCTTTCACAGAACAATCAGGGATCACTTTACCTATATGGTCCTTTCTGGAACACTACCCCACAGCATTCACAAAAATAAATTCCAGGTGGATGGCAAATCTAACTGTGAAGGGTAAAGCAATAAAGATAACATAGAAAAAACTGCTACCTTAGAATAGGAAAGATTTATTAAACGGTGCACACAAAAAAGCATCAACCATAAAGGAAAACATTAATAAATTGAACTACATTAAAATTTAAGACATTGTGTTAACCAAAAAACACCAGTAAGAAAGTAAAAGGGCAAACCATAAAGAAAGAAAATATCCATGACACATAAAATGGACGGAAGTTTATATCCAATGGATGTCTACAAATCAATAAAGAACAGACAGACAACGCAATTAAAAATAGGTTAGACACTTAAAAATGCACTGTAAACAAAATTTCTTAGAAAAAGAATTTGGAGGAAAGATACTTTATTCCAGTGAAAAGTTTGCAAACTGGGAAGACACAGCCTTCATGTAAAATGAAGATGCTTTCCAAAGAACAAAGGGAAAGCTCAGGTTTTATAGCAAAACTTGCCACCCCAGTTCCCAATTAGGTTCATTTATGCAAATGAAGGATTCAGTCTTGCTCTGATTGGTCAATACAGTCGAACCCTGATTGGTCAAGGCAGGTGACCTCTGACTGGTTGGTTCAGGTGAGATCTGTAAGTCCCAAAGTTAAAAAGCTGTGAGCATTCTGGGAATGCAGAGTACACGTATAACCTCTAGTCAGCAAATGGCTGCTTGGCTGGATTTTATTTTATTTTATTTTATTTCATTTTATTTTATTTTAGGATGGAATCTCACTCTGTTGCCCAGGCTGGAATGCAGTGGCGCAGTCTCAGCTCACTGCAACCTCTGCCGCCTGAGTTCAAGCGATTCTCCTGCCTCAGCCTCCCCAGTAGTGGGATTACAGGTGCCTGCCACTGCACCTGGAAAAGAGGGGGAAAGGGGAGCATCCAAATGTCCACACTCCCAGGATGTCATCAGGAATGACAGAGTACTAACCCCCGAATTCCCCTCCTCCATTAAAGCAATAAGAACATTGACAAAAATTGTCAAAAACAACATGTTCAGAACTCTGTAAATTAACCAAAGGCTTCCAACAATCTGAGGAGTGCTTTTTCAATTTAAAAAAAAAAAAGGCATGAATATTAGTTCAAATGGTAAGAGCTTTGTAGTGGGTTTTTTCTTGTTTGTTTGTTTTCTGAGTCTCACTCTGTCACCCAGGCTGGAGTGCAGTGGCCCAATCTCAGCTCACTGCAACCTCCACCTCCTGGGCTCAAGAGATCCTCCCACCAGCCTTTTGGGAAGCTGGTAGTATAGGCACATGCCATCATGCCCAGCTAACTTTTGTACTTTTTGTAGAGACAGGGTACCACCATGTTGCCCATGGTGGTCTCAAACTCCTGGGCTCAAGAGATCCACCTGCCTCGGCCTCCCAATGTGCTGGGATTACAGGTATGGGCCTCCCTGCTCGGCCTCTTTGTAGTGTTTTTACTTCCCATCTCCTTGATTGTCTTGAAAACCGACATCCCTGCAGTTATAGTGAAAATCAGTAGCTTGGCAGACACTGGAAAGGGAAGAACAGGTTTCGAGCTCCTCCAAGACATCATTCCCAGTGAATTATTATTATTTGACCTCTCTGGTGGTTCCCTAAAATCTTCACTTGTAGGGTTTCTTTTTATTTGAGCGGACTCAGAGCTTGCTCAGTACAAATAGACTCTTTCCCCTAGGAGTTTGTTGAAAACAAGCAGTGGAAATTGTTTACCATCAAAACTACCAAAAGTTGGGGCAAATAGGGTAAACAAAAAGCTAACTAAAAATATTAAAAGATGAGAAATGAGATGTCCATAGGGAACTTTGAAAAGCTCCAATATACATTTGGAAATCTAGGAGGACATTTGCATGCATAGGACTGTGCACCTGCCCAGGACTTCCTAAGATATTCCTGTACACCTGCCTAGGAATAACTTAGGATGACCTAAATTTTCACCTCTGGCTGCTACACAGTAAGGAAGTGGAGGATAAGGAATAGCTGTAACTTCCTGCCTGAGAATTGAAGGTATATCCTAACATACACAAGGAGCTCCTCAACTAAGGCTGGGGGGCTTATTGGTTCAAGACATTTAAGGGAATCTGTGTTCAATAATTAGCTGACTACCAAACTAATTGAGCAGAGACTCCATTGGCAATACACAACTTGAAAGAATTAATACAAGAAAGTCACTAAATGAACAACAAAAATAACAAGCCCTTGGGGAGCAGTGAACTTTGGCTTCCAGAGTCGCCACATTATTTTCAACATCCAATTTTCAAACAATATATGAGACATACAATGAACTAAGAAAATATAGCCTGTACCCAAGAAAATTTTAAAAACTCAATAAGAACTGTTCCTGAGGAAACCCAGATATTGGATTTACTAGACAGTTTAAATAGCTGTTTTAAATATGTTCAAAGAACTAAAAACAAAAGCTATGTGTAAAAAAAGTTTTTATGAGGAAATGGCTCACCAAATAAAGCATATCAATAATAGATAGAAATCATATGAAAGAACAGAACTTCTGGAGTTGAAAAGTATAATAAATAAAATAAAAAATGTAATAGAGGGACTCAAGAACAGATTTGAGCTGACAGAAGAAAGAATAAGCAAACTTGAAAACAGATTAATTTGAGGTTAGAGACCAGCAAGTCTTGTTTTCTAGTCACAACCCTGCTAAACAAAATAGGATCTGGTCCAGACAGGATGAAATGAAGACACTGGCTGAAACCAGCAGGTGATGACAAAAGTAATCCTCAGCTGCCCTCATTGCTCATTAGCATAAATCACTTCCACCAGTGCCAAAGCAGTTTTACAAATGCCATGGCAACAACGCAGAAGTTACCACCCCTTTCCTGCAAAGTTCTAAATAGCCCACACCCTCAATTTGCATCAACCTGCCCCTTAATTTGCATGTAATTGTAACTGGGTAAAATACAGTTGCCAACACCTTGCCGACTCTGGGTGCACTGCCTATGAGTTAGCCCTGCTCCACAAGGAGCAGCACCATTCAATAGATGATTGCCGTCTGGCAGGGCACAGTGGCTCATGCCTGTAATCCCAGCACTTTAGGAGGCCAAGATGAGCAGATCACTTAAGGTCAGGAGTTCAAGACCAACCTGGCCAACACGGCAAAACCTCGTCTCTACTAAAAATACAAAAATTAGCCAGGCGTGATGGTGCACACCTGCAATCCCAGCTTTTCAGGAGGCTAAGGCAGGAAAATCACCTGAACCCAGCAGGTGGAAGTTGCAGTGAGCCACTGCACACCAACCCGGGTGATAGAGCAAGTGAGACTCCATCTAAAAAAAAAATAACTATATATATATATATATATATATACACACACACACATATATGGTTTTTTATGAAAAATACAGTCTACGTTAATCAGTTGGAAACTGAACAACACATTTCCAAGTAATTCATGGATCAAAAAGGAAGTCTCAAGGAAAAGTAAAAGATGTACTGAATTGAATTAAAATGAAGATAACCACATATCAAAATTTGTGAGACACAATTAAACAGTACTGAGGGGAAAATTCATAGAATATTTACATCAGAAAAAATGATAAGCCTCAAATCAACAATCTAAACTCCTACCTTAAGAACATAGAAAAAGGGTGGGGCGCAGTGGCTCACGCCTGTAATCCCAGCACTTTGGGAGGCCAAGGCGGGCAGATCACCTGAGGTTGGGAGTTCCAGACCAGCCTGACCAACATGAAGAAACCCCGTCTCAACTAAAAATACAAAATTAGCCAGGTATGGTGGCACATGCCTGTAGTCCCAGCTACTCTGGTGGCTGAGACAGGAGAATCGCTTGAACCCAGGAGGCGGAGGTTGCAGTGAGCCGAGATCGCGCCATTGCACTCCAGCCTGGGAAACAAGAGCAAAGTGCCATCTCAAAAAAGAAAGAGCCTAGAAAAAGAGGAGCAAATTAAGCTCAAAGGAAGCATAAAGAAAAGAAATAATCACCAAAATCAACGAAATAAGAAACAGTAAAACAGGCCGAGTGTGGTGGCTAATGCCTATACTTCCAGCACTTTGGGAGTCCAAGGCAAGCAGATAACTTGAGATCAAAGGTTCGAGACCAGCCTGGCCAACATGGTGAAACTATGTCTCCACAAAAAATACAAAAATTAGCCAGGCATTGTGGTGGGCGCCTGTAATCCCAGCTACTTGGGAGGCTGAGGAGGGAGAATTACTTGAACTCAAGAGGCAGAGGTAGCAGTGAGTGGAGATCGCACCACTGCACTGCAGCCTCAGTGGCAGAGTAAGTGAGACTCTGTCTCAAAAAAAAAGAAAGAAACAGAAAAACAATAGAGAAAATTAATGAAACAAAGAGTTAATTTTTTGAAAACATCAATAAAGTTGATAAACTTCTAGCAAGACTGATCCCCCAAAATTGAGAGAACATATAAATTACCAATATGAGGAATGAAACAGAGGATATCACTATAGACCCTGAAGACATCAAAATAATAATAAGAAAAAATTCTAACTTAGAAGAAATGGATCAATTTCTTGAAAAATATGCTACTGCAAGTCACTCAGTATGAAAGATCATTAAAATAGCCCTATTATTATTAAGGCTTTAATTTGTAATTTTTTAACTCTCAAAAAAACCCTCCAGGCCCAGATTATTCCGTTAGAGAATTCTACCAAATATTAAAGAAGAATTAACACCAATTCTACACAATCCCCTCCAGAAAAGAGAGGCAGGTGGCATTCCCATCCCATTTTATGAAGTTAAAATTACCCTTATATCAAAACCAGTCAAAGACAGCACAAAAAAGAAAACTATAAACCAATAACCCTCATTGATATAGATGCAAAAGTCCTTAACAAAATGAAGGAATAGAAGCTGAGAGTAAAGCAATGAATAAAGGTTCCAATATTCCATTAACATATCAAAAGAGGCTCAGAGCAAAAGGTGACAGTAAAAAACAATCTAATTAAGAAAATGGCCAGGCCCATTGGCTCACACTTATAATCCTAGCACTTTGGGAGGCTGAGGCAGGCAGATAGATCACTTCAGATCAGGAGTTCAAGACCAGTCTGGCTAATATGGTGAAATCCCATCTCTACTAAAAATACAAAAATTCGCCAGAAATCACTTGAACCCAGGAGGCGGAGGTTGCAATGGGCCAAGATCGTACCACTGCACTCCAGCCTGGGCAACCTCATCTCAAAAAAAAAAAAGAAAAAGAAAAAGAAAATGGCCAAAAGACATAAACTTTTCACTGAATTGAATGTGCAGATGGCAAACAAGCCATCTGCCATGAAAAGATGTTCAATATTATTAGTCATTAGGAAAATGCAAATTAAAACCACAATGAAATGTCACTATATAAGAACAGAATGGCAAAAAAAAAAAAAAAAAAAAATAGTGACAACACCTTCCTTCCTGGCAAGGATGAAAAGAAACTTGGTTACTCATCTATTGCTAATGTAAATGTAAAATGTTATAGCCACTCTGAAAAATAGTTTGGCATTTTCTTAAAACAACTAAACCCGCAACTAACATACAACCCAGCAATTGCACTCATGTTCATTCATCCCAGGGAACCGAAATTTGTGTTCCCACAAAAACCTGTACATGAATGTTTATAGCAGCTTTATTCATACTAGCAATAAATGAAACCAGTTGGATGTCATTCAACCTGTGAGTAGTTAACCTGTGGTACATTCATACCATAGAATACTACTCAGTGATAGAAAGGAATAAATTATTGGCACCTGCAACACCTGGAGGAACTTCCATAGAAGTATGCTGAGTGAAACAAGTCAGTCCTAAAAGGTTACATACTGTATGATTCCATTTATATGACATTCTTGAAACAACAAAATCATAGATCTAGAGAACAGATTAGTGGTTGCCTGAGGTTAAGGAGGGTGTGGGAGTGAGAATGAGTGGGCGGGTTATAAAAAGACAACACAGTTACACAAAGAACCTTGTTATGATGCAAATGTTCTCTATCTTGACTGTATCAATGTCAATATCCTTGTGATATATCCTGGTTGTGTTGATTTACTATAATTTTGCAAGATGTTACCATTAGGATGAATCGGGTAATACATAAGTATGTCTCTCTATTGTTTCTTACAAAGGCATGTGAATTGATAGTTACCTAAAAATAAAAAGTTTAATTTAAAAAGTTTAATTAAAATAGTTACAGGCCAGGTGCAGTGGCTGACACCTATAATCCCAACGTTTTGGGAGGCCAAGGCAGGAGGATCACTTGAGCTCAGGAGTTCAAGATTAGCCTGGCCAACATAGCAAGACCCTATCTCTACAAAAAAAAAAAAAAGTTCAACTTGAGGCAGCTGATTGAAAAGTAAAAATATAAATATAACAAAATTAATTGAGATTTGTTGTATTGCCTAGCATGTGTGTTCTGTGTATTCTTGAGAATGCTCAATGGGTGCTCGAGAAGAGTGTATTCTGCTGTTGCTGGGAGTTGGGGATGTGTATACATTTGTTAAGCCAACATATTTATAACAGCTGTGGTGAACCCTGTGTCTGCTAAGTCTAACATCTGGTGCCCTCAGAGATGTTGTGTATTGACTGCCTTTTTCTGTATATGAGTCATACTTTCCTGGTGTGCATGTGTGTGCGTGAGAGAGAGAGAGAGAGAGAAAGAAGAGAGAGACATGCCTCTTAATCTCTTGTGGAAGACTGGACATGTCACATAATATATTGTTGCAACTCTGAATTCTGATTCCCCCAGGAGAGGTGGTTGTTACTGCTGTGATTTGGCTATTTCCTGGATTTGGCTGGATTAATTCTGTGGAGCCTATCTCCCTAGCACTGGGTGAGGGCTGATGTTTCTGTAGTTTTTTGTTTTTTTTAATTCTTGTTTTTATTATTGTCTGACTTCCTAGAAGTCACCCCTGAATTAGCATATGATTAGTCAGAGGTTGTGCTTAATCACCTTGAGCAAATAAGCTTTCCATCCTTTGGTAGATTTTCTTAAATTAATGTTCCTCGATTTGTTGTGTGTAATTAATAAATCCAAAATGGAATTCCTGATTCTTGTCCCCTTTCACTGTCAATGAAAACTCTATCACTTTAGCTTTTTAGGTCAAAACCCTTGAATTATTCTTTATCCCTATTTTTCTCCCTCACCTCATTAAATCCAACTTCAAACCCTGCCAGTTTGACCTTCAAGAGGTACCTAGAATCCATCTGTCTCTCAACACCATCAACAACCCCAGCCTGATCCAAGCCCCCATCATCTGTTGTTTGCAATATGGCCGTAGCCTCCTCACTGGTCTCACCGCTTCTGCTCCTACCTCACTTTCTGTCCCTTCTCCTCCTTTTAAGCAGCCACAGGGAGCCTCTGAAAAAATCTAAGTCACATCATATCATTCCTTTGTTCAAATCCCCTCCACGGATGACCCGTCTCACTCAATGTCCTCCAGGAACCCTGGCTCCTCTCTGACTTCATCTCCTACCCTTTATTCTCTTGCTCCTTTAATGCCAGAGTGACTATATCAGTCAGGGTCTACTAAGATAGAAACCATACAGTAATTTGTGGGAGGGAAATTTAATATACAGAATTATTTACCATAACAGGGGGTTGGAAGAAATGGAAGGTGTAAGGTGTCGAGGTCAAAATAAAAATACAGAGATGAATCTCTACATTTAAAACATTTGATTTGGAAAGCAAGAATTGCAACTCAGGGCACACACATAGACCAGGGTGTCTTCAGCATGTCCAAAGAACAAAGAGAAGGTTGGGAGTTTAACTGGAAAAAGCGATGTTACGTATTGTTTTGAAAGAAAGTTCATTGGCATTAGAGGAGCTTTTGGGAGCTGGCAAGCTCTGACTGGTGAGTGGCGGCTGTGGGTAAAACCAGTCTTAGAGGCATGGCATGCTGTTTCAGCAGCTACTAGGTAACACTGGTCTTAGGGTTACAACAGGACATTTAGCAGCTGGGTGTGTGGAAAATTTAATTCTTGGAGTAGGTGCTATGTGCCCAGTGTGATTTTTTTCCCCCTGGCCCCTCAACTCTGATTTAGTTGGATATGACAAGAATGACCTCAATTTGTATAGTCAATTTTCACAGGGGTGAGCTAATAAGAAATAAAGAGAATGCCAAAGAATGCAGGAATTGCAGAATTAAGGAACATCTACTATCCCTAGAGTGCCCAAGGCAGAGCACACTCCCCTCACCCCAACAAGGTTGAGGGCCAGGCTTCGTTGGACAGGGTATGCTGTGGTTCAGTAGATCTCAGAGAAGTCACTGTGATTCTTCACTGGTGGAACTTGCTGGAAATACGCCCATTGGGATAACAGGGAAAGCCATTCACGGTGAGCCATTTCCCCAGAGGCACTCTGTTGCAAACATCATCCCAGAAGGTGCCAAAAGCAGCTGCTGGTTGCTGGGTGCTGATGGCCACCATGCATTGCAAAAGCCATCTTCCTTACAGAAGTCTGGTGCTGGAGAAATCACTGAGGCTGTGAGCCAGGCCCTGGGGAAGCAGGGCAGGCTGCAGAACTGCTAAGACCTGGAACTCCCGACTCCAGAACCTGGAAAGCAAGCCTGTCTTCCTCCAATGTCTCTCCAGCACCCTCTACCGGCCAACCTTAACATTGTGCCGGCTGACAAAAACTATTACGAGGCTTATCTATTCTACAAAGCAGGCGCTGAAGGGTGGATCTGGAGCTGAGATGCAATAAATTGGTAACTGGCATTGTACTTTCTTGATAGTCTTTGAAAAATAAAGCTAGTTCTCACCTCAATGCCTTTGCCGTTGCTCTACCCTCTACCTGGAATTCTTTTTCTCAATTCCCAACCATATCTGCGTGGCTTTTCACCTTGTCTCCTACAGGTTTCTGCTCAAGTTACTCTTTATCACTAGAGCCTTTCCTGACCACCCTAATGAAATAGATCCATGTTGACAGCACTTTCCATCTCCCTCTCTGTTTACTTTTCTCCATAGCGATTATTACTATTTGGCATCGTTTATTTACATGTTTATTGTTTACTGTCCATCTCCCCTTTCTAGAATGTAAACTATCAAGGACAGGGAGTTCTTCTATTTTGTTCCCTCTTATACCCAGGAGGGCTGAACAGAACAGTACCTAGCACATATAGGCGTTTACATATGCCTTGGATTAATGAGTGAATTATAGTAAACTGGAAGCATACAGGAAGAGAAGGGAAACTCCCAGCCATAGTCTCATCACCTGGACACTACCACAGCTAACATGATGGCAACTTTTCCTTTAGGTTTTTCTCCACTGAGGAATTTTGCTTTTTTTTAAGACTAGTCAAGATCAGTAATGAGAAGGGGGGAAAAAGTAGACCAAAGAATTCAATCTTTGACTGTGAACAATCAACGGAGATATCTCACTACCTTCAGACTAGTCCATTTTAGCTTTCTTTTGTTTTTTAATTTTTATAGGGGCTTAACATATACACTGAAATGTATTTATATCAAAAATGTGCAGCTCACTGAATTTTTTCCACAAACTGAACCCAACCGGGGAACCAGCCCTCAGATCAAGAAATAGAACATTATCAGCACCCTGGAAGTTCCCTTTGTGCCCCTTCCAGGGTAACCATTATCCTAAATTGTAGAAGCAAAGATGAGTTTTTGTACTTTGTATAGGTGGAATGACATAGTACGTACGCTTTTGTGTTTGGCCTTTGGCTTCTGTCATTGACATTTTGTATAGTATATTCATTCATATCGCTGTGCGTTATTGTGGACCTTTTGTGCTCTTTGATGTGTAATATTCCATTGTTGGAAACACTATAATTTGTCCATTATACAATGCTGTTTGGGCAGTTCCCAGTTTGGAGCTATTATGAATAGAGTTGCTACACATATTCTTGTACTTGTTTTTTTCATGAACACATGTCAGTATTTCTGTGGGTATGTATCTAGGAATGGAATTGCTGGATCACAGGATATGCAAATGTTCAGCTTTGCCAACCAATCCTTCCCCCAAGGATATATTCTTTCCTTCATGTCAACTAGTATTTGCTGACATAACCTACATGAAATATTGTATGTGGCCTTCAATACGAGGCATCACTCCCTCAAACAATTTTGGACCTGCTAGGGAGCCTGCCCTGCTCTCCCTAGAAAGCCTCATGATGTCAGCCTTTTCATGCCTCTTGGTACATGTGTAGAATCCTCCGTGGCAGATGACCAATCACATTTGGATGGAGAGGGAGGGTCAATGCCACCCTCAGGTGAGGCAGTGACAAGACATGCCCCCATTCTACAGCTGAGGAAACTGGAGCTCAGAAAAGTTATTTATCATTCATTCATTCAACAATATGTATTGTCGGCACAGAGCAGTGGGAACAACATAGACAAATTCCCTGCCCTCGTTGGAGTGGGGGAAGTAGTTCACAGAAAAATACTGCTTTTTAACTGCATAAAAACATAATTAGCCTCCCTTATAACTAAACATATACAATTAAAACAAGGAGATATTTTTTATCAGATTGAACAAGACCTAGCAAAATAACAATACACTGTATTGGCAAGGATGTTGGGAACAGGCATCGGTATACACTGTTATTAATAGCATAGAATAATACAACTAGAGAGCTATCTGTTTGGCATATCTACCAATATTTATTGTATTTTATCTCTTCTTTCTTTTTTTATTTTGAGATGGAGTCTCGCTCTGCTCTCTCACCCAGGCTGGAGTGCAGTGGCACAATCTCAGCTCACTGCAACCTCCACCTCCTGGGCTCAAGTGTTTCTCCTGCCTCAGCCTCCCGAGTAGCTGGGATTACCGGCATGTGCCACCATGCCGGGCTAATTTTTGTGTTTTTAGTAGAAATGGGGTTTTGCCGTTTCGGCCAGTCTGGTCTCAACCTCAAGTGGTTCGCCCGCCTCGGCATTGCAGGCGTGAGCCACTGCGCCCGACCCTCTGCCAATACTTTAAATGTAACCCCGCCCCCGCTCCTCAGAATTCTACTTTTAGGAATTTAAATACAGAGGGATGGCTACACGGCTAAAGATGGACAGGGCCTGACACTTCCTCCTCTCTTTAAATAAAATGTATTTTATTTCTATATAGGTCTTAGTAGAAAATGGGGACAATACAGAAAATAAGAAAAAAATGTTAAGTCACGATTCCAGCACCCATGCTAAGGCGGAGCCCACGCACTTGCGGCTCCCTTCCTCCCTGCAAAGCAATGCTGCCCCCTTGTGGATTTGATGGGGTTTTTAAAAACACATTATTTCACACTTAAATTTTTTTAATGCAATTAATTTTTTTAACTAGGTAAGGCACTTAATGGTTTAATATTTATTTATTTATTTATTTATTTATTTATTTATTTATTTATTTATTTATTTATTTATTTTGAGATGGAGTTTCACGGTCTCTGCTCACTGCTACCTCCGCCTCCCGGGTTTGCTACCTCCGCCTCCCGAGTTCAAGCGACTCGCCTCAGCCTCCCGTGCAGCTGGGATTACAGGCATGCACCACCACCCCAGCTAATTTCGTATTTTTAGTAGAGACGGGGTTTCTCCATGTTGGTCAGGCTGGCCTCGAACTCCCGACCTCAGGTGATCCACCCGCCTCGGTCTTCCAAAGTGCTGGAATTACAGGCATGAGCCATCTGCTCCAGACTCAGTATGTAAAAGGTTCTAACTGGTATTCAGCGAAAATTCTGCCTATCTATTCTGCTTCTCTCAAACCAGGTTCCTTTCCCCACAGACAATCAAACTGTCCAATTCGTTATAAACAGACTTCCAGAGATACGTCATGCACATGCCTCGGTTCAATAAATGACAGTTTCCTTCTTTCCAGACCCTGCCTTTGAATCATGACTGTTGCTCCTAAAAACCTAGAAATGCCAAATAAAAAATACTTTTATGCAAATTATCCAGCATTGCCTGATTTAGTTATGAAAAATCAGAAATACGAATTCCCAAAATAAGAGCAATGCCCAAGTTAGATTGCATTAAGTAATCATTAAGACTTGTGTAACAACATGGAAAAATGTCTATCACAAGTTGTTTTTTTTTTAAGACAATATACGAAAGAGGCCATAGGTAATTTAAATGTAAAAACAAGAAGCCTGGGCAAAAAAGTGAGACCCTGTCTCTACCAAAAAAAATAAAAAGAAAAAGAAAGGAAAGGGAAGGGAAAAGAGAAAAGAGAAGAGGAGGGGCAAGGAGAAGAGAGAAGAGGAAAGAAAAGGAAAAGAGGAAAGGAATGAAGGAGTCAGGGAGGGAGTGAGGAAGGATTAGCTGGGCATTGGTGGGGTGTGCCTGTAGTCTCAGCTATTCCGGAGGCTGAGGCAGGAGAATGGCTAAAGCCCAGGAGTTCAAGGCTGCAATGAGCTAAGATTGCACCACTGCACTCCAGCCTGGGTGACTGAGTGAGACTCGGTCTCTCAAAAAAAAAAAAAAAAAGTCGGCCGGGCACGGTGGCTCAAGCCTGTAATCCCAGCACTTTGGGAGGCCGAGACGGGCGGATCACGAGGTCATGAGATCGAGACCATCCTGGCTAACACGGTGAAACCCCGTCTCTACTAAAAATACAAAAACTAGCCGGGCGAGGTGGCGGGCGCCTGTAGTCCCAGCTACTCGGGAGGCTGAGGCAGGAGAATGACTAAACCCGGGAGGCGGAGCTTGCAGTGAGCTGAGATCTGGCCACTGCACTCCAGCCTGGGCGACAGAGCGAGACTCCGTCTCAAAAAAAAAAAAAAAGAGTCAAAACTATTCCTTAAAAACAATGTAACAATGTAACAGTGATGTACCATTTTTCAGCTGTTAAACTACAAAAGTGTGTTTCTTAATGAGAATCATTAATTCTGAGTAACATGTTGTGAAAAGTGTAGTTGTGACCAATTTGTAACAGGGCAAACTGACTCAAGCTTTTATGAAAGCTTGAGTTTATAGCTTTTGACTCAGAAGTTCCGTTTTTAGTTATTTAAAAATAGAACAATCTTTGCAAAAATGTGGTTATCACATTACTTGTTGGTGAAAAAAACTAAGCTAAATGTTCAACTACAGAAGATTGGTTAAGTAAACTGGTTAAGTGTTTCATTTAATGAGATACTAAAGTCATAATGTTTGCAAAGATTTGGGGATATATTTTTGATGTTTTGATGTAAGAGAAATAGATAGTTGAGCATATAGTAAGATGATGAAACCCAACAAGTAGACAAAAAGCTAGCATTGAATATTTGGGGAGCTGGGACACAGTACTTTATTTCTACAACCATTCTTTAATTAGCATGTTTACGTATTTTTTTTGAAAAACAGAATACATGAACTACGGAATAGCATGCCTGTGGGCCTGACCAAGCAGAATACAGTTTTTTTTTTTTAAGACAGTCTTGGCCGGGCGCGGTGGCTCAAGCCTGTAATCCCAGCACTTTGGGAGGCCGAG
>NW_012115366.1:2285493-2316436 GCF_000951035.1 Colobus angolensis palliatus | reverse complement strand
ACAGTCTTGCTCTGTCGCCCAGGCTGGAGTCTACTGACACGATCTCGGCTCACTGCAACCTCCCCCTCGCAGGTTCAAGCTATCCTCATGCCTCAGCCTTCTGAGTAGCTGGGATTATAGGTGTGTACCATAATGCCCGGCTAATTTTTTATGTTTAATAGAGATGGGGTTTCACCATGTTGGCCAGATTGGCCTCAAACTCCTGGCCTCAAGTGATCCACCCACCTCGGCATCCCAAAGTGCTGAGATTACAGGCGTGGCCACCGGTCCTGGCCAGAATACAAATTTAAGTTCAACAGCAAACTTAGTGCCTTCACTCTCATACTTAGTCCTCACAGTCACAGACCAATATACTGACGTGAACTAAGGTTATAGATGCTTACTATGAAAACTGGAATAGTCCATACAGGTGAGAGCACATTCAAATTCTCCATCCAAACTTCTTTCACCACCAGAGACTTGGGAGTTACCTTAACGATACAATGGACAGAATACCCAGATGTCTGATTAGACTTTTCCTTTTGTTCTTTCTCTGTCAGTGATTCTCAAAAGCCAGCGTGCCTAAGATTTTTCTATGAAGGGTTGTACACACAGAACCACATAGGCTGTACTTCAAGAGAGTGTGAGTTGATTTTCAAGAGTAGTTTTGAGGATAGAGAATTTTTGCTGTGCTAACCATTAGCCCACATGTGACTATGTTTTCTTCTTTTGTGTGATTATCCTTATTATTTGCATAATAAAAATAAGAGTACTGGCCGGGCATGGTGGCTCACACCTGCAATCCCAGCATTTTGGGAGGCTGATGCAGGCAGACCACCTGAGGTCAGGAGTTCAAGGCCAGCCTGGCCAACATGGCGAAACCCCATCTTTACTAAAAATACAAAAATTAGCCAGGCGTGGCAGTGCATGCCTGTAGTCCCAGCTATTCGGGAGGCTGAGGCAGGAAACGGAGGTTGCAGTGAGCCAAGAGCACACCACTGCACTCCAGCCTGGGCGACAGAGCAAGACTGTCTCAAAAAAAGGAAAAAAAAAAAAAAAAGAGTATTGCCTTTTAGCTCAGGCTGGGAGTATAAAACCCTTTTGGATCACACCTGTCAGGGAAGGGGGAGGCTAGCTGACTTTGCAGTTTGTGCTGCTCAGGGTTCCTGTGACACTGCGCCAACCATCGGTTCTTCTACCAAAAGCTGATGCCAAACTCACCTCCCTGATGTCCTTATTCTAATAAACCTGGACCAACTTCATCTTTGCTCAGCCGTTTCCTCCACTGGGAATATCCTTTCCACAACAAAAAGCCTTACTAAACTTTTTCTGTGAAGAAACTTTTTTTTTTTTTTTTGAGATGAAATTCACATAGCACAATGAACCATTTTAACAACTCAGTAACTTTAGTGTATTCACAAGGTTGTGCAACCACCAGCTCTCACCCTACAAAAGTATCCTATTCCCATTAAGTAGGCACTCCATTTCCTGCTGCTCCCACCCCTGGAAACCTCTAATCTGCTGTCTCTACAGATTTGTCTATTACAGGTAGCAAATATCCATATAAAAGCAATTATATAATAGGTGATATTTCGTGTCTGGCTTTTTTCACACTGCACAATGTTTTCAAGGTTTATCTACATGGTAACATGTATCAATATTTCTTTCCTTTCGGCTCTATTGTATTCCATTATATGTATTGTGAAAGTTGTCAGAACCAAAATGGAGTCACCTGTATGTCTTAAAAATCCCTGACAAAGCCCAAAAAGGCTATGGAGGATTCTAATGCATAAATAACAAAAACTATCACAAAAGACTATAAAAACACAACCTTGCACAAAGGCCACTGCAACCTTATATACATACAAAAATATTTCTGCAAGGACTTCTGCTCGGCCACCGCTTGTCCAACCTCAGGCTGGTGCCACCAGGACTTATTATTAATCCTTGGAGTTAAGGATAGTTATCCCAAGACAATTACATAATCCTTGTTTTTCCTTTTAATCTGTCTTCTTTTACCTCCCTGAACACGCATAGTTTACTATGGCACACGGACTCCCATTTTAATGCCCTGTTCATGAATAGGTATGTTTCTTTTAGAGCCTCTGTTTATTTAGGTTGACAGTATATACCACAATTTGTTTATCCATTATATGTTGAATATTTTGGGTTGTTTCCACCTTTGGGCTGTTACGCATAATTCTGCTATAAACACTTGTATACAAGTTTCTGTGGATGAAACTGCCTTTGCAAAAGTGACAGTAAGATAAATCTGACATGGCTGACTGTCTTGCTTCTGAACTCACAGGCCTACATCTTAGTACAATTCAGGCCCCTCTCATCCTCCTAACTTTAGGGCCTTTCACTACTTTTAAAAGGGCAGTTTAGCTTTTGGGAAGAGCTCATCAAATCTCATTGTTGACGAGTTTTTAGAGCTTTATCTCCAGCCACCTCTACTCCAGGAGGCTGGGGGTGGTTGGGAGTGAAAGTTCCAACCCTCTCATCACTTGGTCTTTCTGGTGGCTTGCCCCATCGTGAGGCTAGCTAGGGGTCCCACTCTAAGTCACCTCATTAGCATGAATTCACATATTACCAAATGTTCTGATTACAAATAACAGATACTCCCACTACACAGGAAATTCCAAGTGTTTTTTAGGTGCTGTGACAGGAACCAGGAACAAAGGCTAAATATATTTCGTATTATTACCACAGATAAAAATGCCTAGGAGTGGAACTGCCATATTATATGGTAATTGTTTAGCTTTCAGGAACTGCCACTGTTTTCCGTAGAGGCTACACCACTTGACGTTCTCACCAGCAATGTATGAGGGCTCCTGTTTCTCCACATCCTCACCAAGAGTTGTTTTTTTTTTGTTTGTTTTTTTAATAAATGAGCCATCCTCGTGGGTATGAGCTGGCATCTCACTGTAGTTTTGATCTGCATTTCTTTAATAACCAATGATGTTGAACAAGTTTTCATGTACTTTTCGGCCATTTGTGTATCTTCTTTGGGGAAATACTTGTTCAATTCCTCTCATTTTTGAAAAGGGTTTTTACAAGAATTCTTTTCATAGTTCACATAGCAAACTATAGATATCAGACTATCAGATAGTTTGCAAAAATATTCTCCCCTTCTGTAAGTTGTTTTTCACATTCATCACCACATTCTTGGATGTACAAGTTTTTAATTTTGATGAAGTCCCATTTGCATATTTTTTCTTTTGTTGCTTGTTTTCAGTGTCCAATCCAATAATCGATTGCCAAATCCAAGATCATGAGGACTTACTCATTTTCTAATAGATCTAGCTCTTATAGATTGTTTACCAATTTTGAGTTAATGAGTGATAAATGAAGGTATATGAGGTAGAGCTCCAACTTCATTCTTTTACCTGTGGTCATCCAGTTGTCCCAGTACCATCTGAAAAGATGACTCCCCAATAGATGGTTTTGGTACCATTGCAGGAAATCAATTGACCACTTATGTAAAGGTTTATTTCTGTACGCTCATCTATCCATTGTCTATCTTATGTCAGATGCAGCTTTGATTACAGTTTTCTAAGTTTTGTGACTTCTACTAATGTGATCAAGATTGTTTTGGCTATTTGGGGTCTTTTGCAGCTTCATATATATATGAGGATTAGCTTCTCCACTTCTGCAATGACCACTGCAATTATTATAGGATTACATTGAATGTTTGGAGACTATTATTTGCTACTATAATAGTAAGTCTCAATCCATAAACATGTTGTCTTTCCTCATCTACTTAGTTTTCTTTCAGTATTTGTAGTTTTCAGTAGTCTCACCACCTTGGTTTGATTGATTCCTGGGTATTCTGGTATTGCTTGCTTTGATTCTTAGGTATTCTTTTGGTTGCTATTCCAACTGGAATTCTTTTCTATTTCCTTTCAGATTGTTGGGGTTGTATGGAATAGTTTTTATGTGATCTTGTACCCTAGAACTGCTGAATTCATTCATTAGCTCTAGTAGCTATCTTGTAGATGGTTTCCTACACACAGGACATCTTCTGCAGAGATAGTTTGACTTCTTCCTTTCCAATTCCTTCTTTTTCTTGCCTAATCGCTCTGGCTAGAACTTCCAGTACAATGTTGGAAGTGGCCAAAGTGGGAACCCTTGTCTTATTCCTAATCATAAGGGTAAAGCTTTCAGTCTTTCACTATTATGTTAGCTATGTTTCACAAATCCCTTAATCTTGTTTAAAAACTGCCTTCTGAGCTGGGTGCAGTGACTCATGCCTGCAATCCCAGGCACAGGCAGGATACCTTGAGGGCAGAAATCTTGAGACCAGCCTGGGCAACACAGTGAGACCCCACCATCTCTTAAAAAAAAAAAAAATTCCCTTCTATTCCCAATTTGCTGTGTGTATTTATCATCGAAGGGTACTGAAATCATCTCAAATGTTTTTTTCTGCATCTGTTGAGAAGATCCTATGGCTTTTTCTTCTTCTATTAATGTGGTAAGTGCCGCTGATTGCATTTACAATTATCTCCCCTCTATACAGCAACTTCAGAACAGTGTTCACCTTATTTTTGTACCCTTAGAGCTTGATGCACTAAGTACTAGAGTGCTGCTCACTGAACACAGGCTTTGGGTGGAAGAAATCATGAAGATACCACAACTCAAAAGTTAGGTTATATGTTATGTGTGTGACCCTGGCAGAAAGTTATGCCAAAATTGTTCCTCTCCCAGTAGAATTTTCACTGTTAGCATTTGCTTCATGGAGGAGCTATCCAGATAAGTGCCTTCCCAAGAGGATATTATCGGTACTGATTTCAAGAAAACGGATCTTTGAATCTGATTAAGTGAAAATGTCAATTTTCAATTGAAAATGTTCAATTTTTAATTATCTTAGTGTACAAGGATGTACAGATGCAAATGGGTAGTAAAATGTTTTATAGGGAAGAAGCTAAGATGAGGGATTTTTCCAAGGCAACCCTTCTTGACTCTATTAAGCACCCAATATATCAAAGATTTTTCTAAAAACAAAGATACATAGGTGCAATTATAATGTTCTCTTAAGAGTTTATTATAAACCAGTTTCATAGGCCACAAGGAAATAAAAGGACTATGTACAGCCTTACGGGAAACAGGCAGGGAGCTGAGGAGGGCCAAGATGAGTCTAGGGCCTTGGTGGGCGCATTCCCGGGGGAGGGGGCCCTGTAAGGGAAACCAGACAATCCCGTGAGACTCCGCGAACAACAGCATAAGAAACAAACAGGTCTGTGGTAACGTGGCCCTGAGGAATCGAGCCCACACCTCTGCGGAGCTACTTCCATACTCTGTGGCCAAGGGTCAAAGAAGGCCTGAAGTAAGAGTAAGAAGTTTAGTCAGTGCCTGATCCGCAACTTGAATCCCCAACCCTGCCCCAGCCTCCCAGGCCCTGCAGTAATCAAGTGAGGAGAGGGGTATATGTGGCATATGTGCTAACTAGGGATTTCTCTGAGGCTGACTGGGTTCCTATGCCTATAAAAACCCATAGAGGAATAACCCAGACTAAAGAAACAGGGGTCACCAAGTTTGCCAATGGGTTATCTTATGGGGAAAGAACACTGGGCTTGGAGTCCAAACTCTCTGAGGGCCTATTTTCCAATCCATGTGGGGACTCATCTCCAAATTTCTCCAATGGAAGTTAAAGAGAAATCCATAGTAATAATATAGCAAAGCCCAGAGCCCCCTCTTAATTACTAGGCACTGTCAAACCAAAGAGCAATAAGACAATCTCATAACTTTTGTTAGGGATCCTCAGAATGCATTATTTCATAGTGTCCTGAGGCCGCTGCCTTAGATATTGAGAAACACCTTGGGTACAGGGCTGCTCTAACTGTTCTAAGAGGGGTGGTAAGCTCAATTTAAGAAATTCATGTTCCCTCTTCTCTTTCCTTTCTGGATTTCCCTAGACTTAAGGCTTGAAAGCCCATGGGATATGGTCTAAATGCAATCTTCCCTCCATTTCCTATTCCACTAGGCTCTAGGGAAAGAAGCCAAAGTTACCACTGCAGGCACTTACCTCGCATCCCAGGGGGAGGAGGCCGCATTCCCGGAGGGGGCATGCCCATTGGAGTCCCTCTTCCAGGGGGGATCCCCATTGGGGGACCCATAGGAGGCCTCATACCAGGAGGTGGGCCCATCATGCCTGCAAGAGAAAAGCCCCAAGAATATAGCTCAAGTGTCTATCTTGAAAAGGTAGCAAAAAAACTACCAAGCTTTCCATCAAGTTCTGAGAAAGATGGACCATTCCACCCTCTCAGCAGCTCCCAGAAAACTGACATTGGGAGCACCTAGGGCTCCCAATGGCTCTTGTCCTACTAGTTTCATCAGTCAGCCATGCTGGATCTCAGAGTAATCCTGCTTAATTATACAAACTCATCATCAGTTTCAGTGAAGTTATATCTCATCATGAATCCAGCTAAGGCATCTTCTATCAATTAGCACTGGTCTACTTATGGGCTCTTCACCTGGAGGGGGTGCTCCTCGGCCCATTGGTGGGGGAGGACCCCCACGGCCAGGTGGGTACTGAGTCGGGGCCCCGGCAATACTGGCTGTGGCAGCAGCTGCAGCGGCTGCAACAGTACCTCTTCCTTGTGGGGTCATCACCTAACAGGACATAAGAAGAAAGAGTTAGAAGAGTACACTACAACGTAGCTTCCCACTCTCCTCCCCAACTTGGGGAAGGACAGCGGGAAACAGCAGACACCAAATCCCTTAATGCTGCAACTCTCAGCCATTAGACTTCCTATCCAAAACCACATGTCAGGAAAGATCAAGCTTGAATGCCCAACTCCCATCTTCTAGACCTGAATGTAAGGATGTCCAATCCAAGTGAGAGAAGGCAACTGCCTTTTCAAATATGACTCATGATTTCAAATGTTGTCATGAAAATATTTTCCTTAAGTACAGTTGGCTAATTCGTACATCTCTTTGATAGCATCAACATAATTTACAATGGCAAATTATCATTTTCACTTAATTCTAGGGCCATGTAGAAACCACAGTGAAACATTGATAGTCTGACAATCATAGGTTGGTCACTCTGGACCCTTCTGAAACTATGGGCCCTCCCCTTTATCCTTTATTTTAGCCACCAGGAGGTGGTACCCTTTCCCCAACCCCTCACCTGTTGGGATGGCCCGCCAACCCCACGGACTGGCCCAGCAAGTCCTGCAGGAGCCTGTGGCATGGGAACCCCAGCTGGGATTCCTCTGCCAGCAGCCCTGCCGATCCCTGGGCCCCCGGCAGCTCCAGCAAGCGGCACTCGAGCAATACCAGTCTGAAAAATAAACAAACACGCTCTGACGCCCAGCGGCCTGAAGATCAGAAGCATACTTTGGAATATCATTGCCAAGAGAGCCCCTCAGATTTAGAGGGCATCGAAACAGCTTATAAATACTACCTCTCCATGTGTGCCAACACCATTCTTCCTCCATCAAGACTATGAGTGATCCCTGAAGCAGGGTAGAACTTAAGAGTAAGTCTAGAGAAACCTGCCACAACTCAACCACCTATATGCACTCCTGTGAAAGTTCAACCAAGAGCAAAGGGCCAGGGTTCCACTCAGGGTTCAGCAGGCAAGGCATTAAAGGGACATGACATCCATTCCCAGCTGATTCTAATCCGCTAGGTGACAATGGGCAAATAATCCCACAATCCCAGGCTGAGTTGCCTTATCTGCAAATGACATGGTTATGGTAAAACTGGTTGTGATCACAAAGGTTTACAATGGGTTATGTTAGACCAGCCAATTCTATTGGAAGCAGGTACTAAGAAATTTGAATATGTACATGGGCTTTGAACTAAGATATGCTAACATCCCTTGCAGACATTTGTAACTGGAAAAGGCAGAAACGTAAAAATCCCCAAAAAAGAAAATGACGAGGATAAACTACTCTGTACTCACTTGAGAAAATCTTTTGGTCATTAACTTGACTTGGTGTAGAGCAATTAGAAAAATGCTAACATTAAGTGAAAACACAGAACAACATAATATATGCACATTATGTGTTAGGTACAAAAAAATTCAGATAATCTACGTGGACTTGTAAAAAGTTAAAAGGATTATTCTCTTTTGATTAAAATAATGTCTTGGCAGGGCATAGTGGCTCACACCTATAATCTCAGCATTTTGGGAGGCCAAGGTGGGCAGGTCACAAGGTCAAGAGATCGAGACCATCCTGGCTAACATGGTGAAACCCCATCTCTACTAAAAATACAAAGATTAGCTGGGCGTAGTGGTGCACACCTGTAACCCTAGCTACTCGGGAGGCTGAGACAAGGGAATCGCTTAAACCCGGGAGGCGGAGGTTGCAGTGAGCCAAGATCACGCCACCGCACTCCAGCCTGGTGACAGAGTGAGACTCCACCTCAAAAAAAAAAGCCTTCAAATGCAAAAGGGAAAACAAATTTCACTAGGTCTCTAAAGCCTGCTCTATTTCTATGTGTAGCTTGGTGTTTACAGAATCAAGATTGTCGGAGATCAAATGTCAGTTTCACCTATCAGTAGCTGTGGCACCGTGGGCAAGTTACTAAGCCCTGTTTTACTCTATTTATAAGGTGAGAATTTATCTCTAAAAGACTTACGAGGATCAAATAAAATACTGAAGTGGCTGGCGCAAAGCAGATTCTCAGTAACTATGAACTATAACTGTACAAAACAAAATACACACATATTCTACTGTTTTGAAGTTACAACTTTTTAAGATCCACCTAGGCTTTATCATCACATTAAGAACTGACCCAGATGGCCTCAGGTGCTTCCTCCACTGACTCACTATGTACATCAACTGAGAAAGAGGCAGAGTTTTAAAGTCAGAGATACCCAAATTCTAGTTCCCTTTTTCCACTTCTTTCTTGCAGGGTAACCTCTTTAAGATTCTATTTATTATCTGAAAAAAGGGGCAAAATCCAGAGGATACCTGTGAGAACTACCATGATACAGAATCTAACACAGAGCCTGGCTCACGGTAGGGCCTCCCTCCTCCACAAGGCTTCCTGCTCTGACTTACATCTTTGGGAGGAGGTCCCTCTACTGTCATTGAGACCAGATTCTCCCCTCGCAGCAGCACCAGACCGAGGACTCGCTTCTCTTCCCTTTCTGCTTGTTTGGAGTTCTTTGGCCTAGAGAGGTTTAGAACAAAAAAAGTGTTAGAGGTGGGTAGTTCACCTGCCTAGTGGCCTCCAAGATTTGCTTACACTGCATCTCCTAACAAACAGTACACAAACTTTCCCAAGATAGCCCTCCTGGATAGTCTCTGCAGGCTGAACACATAACCTCTTAGGTGGCTAAGGTGGCTATCTACCTGTTTCCTACCACGACAAGAGGACACACTGACCAAGAGATAGGACAGGGTCAACAAAGCCCAGCTCTGGCCCATATACTATTCCACAGCAACTGTGAAGTCCCTTCCCTCGGCTAAGTCTTCTTTCTTATGACCCTATTACCTCCCTTCAGCTTAAGGCCTTGCCAACATCAGGAGGCTGCCTAAACAATTCCAGTCAAATGACTCCCACTCACCTCACTTACGTGCAGTGTCCTTCTAATATCAATTCAACCTCACAGGCCTATAATTCTGCCCCTCATCTTACATCAGAAATAGAAGCCATAGAAGGAAAAGGTTAAGAGAAATTTCACATACACAGAAATTGAAATTTCATATCTGTTCCTCAAAAGCACAAAAACAGAAACCCCCAAAAAGCAACAACCAGAAAAAGATGAAAATATAAATGTGAAGTAGGAAAAATAACTGCAACAGGATAGGAAAGTGGGGAAAAAAGCTAAAGCTAAGATCCTAAAAATAAAGGGGAAAAAATAGCCTGATTTAAAAAAAGAACTCAAAAGACTTTGTTCTGATATTTTACAGTATATCAGCTGGTTGTCTGCGGATGGACAGTTTTTCCCTTTTTCGGCTCACATTTTCTTATTTTTTAAAATAACAACCATGTATTGTCCTTTCATAATTAGAAAAAAACCCTTCTGGGTATTTTAGTTTCTACTCATAGACTTCTTTGTATTTTCAAAAATATTTTCCAATAAACATTTTTTATTATCAGGAGGGAACTTTGGAGTAGCTCCACACTCATCTGTTGGCCCCTCTAATATGTACCTGGCACCCAGGCATCCCTACCACATTTTTAAACTATACTTCTTGACTTTGGGCCACAGAAGAAATCAGACCCAAGGAGAATCAAAGAGAATTCAAAGCAAGGGACAACATAAAATGGACACTGCATATGACAAGAGCTGATAACCATGGAAGTCACATCATCTTTTAGTGCCTCAAGTAGCCTTGAATGTAAAACATGATGGGAAGCTAGATCCTATCTTTTAATGGGCCAAAAGCTTAACATCTGTGAGACTCAAGACAAGGGAGTTAGCCAATAACTTATGGAATTGTAGCAAAGTAGAAAATATCTCCAATTGTTTGTATAAATGCCAACAAAAATCACTGGCCCCAAACCCACATGGGGAGCTGAGCACTTACCCTGAAGAGGGTCAGAGGCTTCTTAAAGCAGTTTCAGACCAGGCTGCATTGGGAGAGCCCTTTAGGCTACAGCTTTACAAATAGGCAATGAGGCCAGAAACTCAAGCTCTCCCCCCTCACACACCTGTGGGGAGAACATGAGATCCCTTTACCCCAGTACCCAGGGGCACACAAAGTCAGAGAAACAAAAAGCCTAGCAGCCCTTCACAACTTGTACTTTGCTAGACCTAGAGAGCAAGGTTTGCTGGACTGAAAAAGATTTCTTAGTGTTCAATGTTCCCATTTAAGTCTGCCCTCTAAAACTAGAGAAAAAACAGAGAAGAACCAACTAGCTACATCACCACCTCTACTGCTTGGCCCACCCACTCAATCCATTCCCATCCTCCAGTCTCCACCCCTCACAGTCCACTCCTCACTTGATCTTCCTGAATTCATCACAGTCACAGAGGATCAAATTCATGTGCTTGTCAAAAGCCTTGAAGGTGCCGATGAAGATCCGGCCGTCCTGCAGGATGCACCTCATCCTGTAGTCAATATGCTGCAGCATCTTGCTGCTCTTGCCCACCGTCTGCAAGGAGAAATGGACAGCGATGAGACTCTGCTCTTTTGGACAAAAGCACCTCTGGCCGTCCCCAAAACTTCCCATGGCCTTCTTGTCCATGTGTCCATCTTTCTCAATAGATTCTTAGCTCAGTCTTCTACCCATAGCCCTCTCCTTGGAATTCTCCCATGCCACCCTGTTTTAGGCCTGACCTCTACCCAGTAATCTGCTATTCTCTCTTCCCTTAAAATCGGTCTTTCTCATATTATAATTGCCTTTGTCTATGTCGTGTCAGTTGCAGGGATGAGAGTATATAGTGTGTCCCCAAACGAATCCAATCCATACATACTAGAGCCATCTACCATTGTGCAGATTATAGGTATGTGACTCAAGTGCTATGGAACATCCAAATCTTATTAAAAAGACTGAGTAAAGGAGGAGCTAGAATGGGGCTGAAACTAAAAATCTAATCAACAAGAAGCTTGTTATCAGGAAGGAGATGAGCTTCAAGCTGAAAAATGAAATCCACAAATCAAGAATTTGTTAGTGTGCCTCCAATAGTACATTTGGCAGAGGGAAACTCTGGTGGTTAGGGTGCGAATCGGTTTGGACATACAATGGTCTTTAACCCAACAAACATTTCTGTCTTTATAACCTGGGTTCCAATGTGCTAAAATAAAGAAGTGACTATATAGGTATCACTTTGTGAACTGTCAGGTACCCTAAGCAGTTGTATTTCTCTCTATAAACAAATCACCTGGCATTTGATCTGTGTATCATCCTCCCATCAGTCTGACTGCTATACCCCAGTCCTACCCCCAAGTGCCTTCTATGGACTTCTGTTCATCTCTTTGAGCTCAGACAACCAAGTTCCGAACCTGCAAATATGCAGATCAAAACCTTGACTCCATGGCTGGGCTCAGTGGCTCACTCCTGTAATCCCAGCATTTTGGGAGGCTGAGGTGGGCAGATCACCTGAGGTCAGGAGTTCGAGACCAGCCTGGCTAACATGGCAAAACTCCGTCTGTACTAAAAATACAAAAATTAGCCAAGTGTGGTGGCACAAGCCTGTATTACCAGCTACTCGGGAGGCTGAGGCAGGAGAATCGCTTGAACCTGGGAGGTGGAGGTTGCAGTGAGCTGAGATCACGCCACTGCACTCCAGCCTGGGTGACAGGGAAAGACTCCATCTCAAAAAAACAAAAACGAAACTTGACTCCACACAAAGATACTGGAGCCACCCTCAGGTTAGGTGGTTCAGTTTCCCTTCAATGACCATTTTAACCAGCTTCTAACCACAAGGGATCTGAACCTTCAGGGCAACATTCACTGGTCCAGTTGAACTAATGTTCAGTGTGTATCTGGCACTGTGATAAGCACTGTACATCTCATTTAATCCTCAAAATTGGACCCATTATTATCCCTATTTTACAGATGAGGTCACTGAGGCTGGGAGAGGTTAAGTAACTTGCCCAGTTTCACAGCTGGAAAGCTGTGTTGGAACCTAGACAGAATGAATCCAGTGCCTATTCTAACCAATTATCCAAACAATATCCTACCAGGTTTTCCTGCTTCCAGTCCCATCGAATATACATGCCAGAGCTAGAGCAATCTTTCTAAACACCACTAAGTTTACGTCATTTTGCTGGTTAAAATCCTTCAGTGGGCAGGGCGAGGTGGCTCACGGCTGTAATCCCAGCACTTTGGGAGGCCGAGGTGGGTGGATTAAATGAGGTCAAGAGTTTGAGACCAGCCTGGACAACATGGTGAAACCCCGTCTTTACTACAAATACAAAAAAATTAGCCAAGCGTGGTGGCGGGCGCCTGTAATCCCAGCTACTCGGGAGGCCGAGGCAGGAGAATCGCTTGAACCCGGGAGGCAGAGGTTGCAGTGAACCGTGATCCAGCCACTGCACTCCAGCCTGGGAAACAAAAGCAAAACTCCATCTCAAAAAAATAAAAATAAATTAAATTAAATCCTTCAATGACATGCCTCACCACCACCAAGGTAAAATAACATGCAAGGCCTTTAGTAACTAGCCTCCTGACAATTCTTCCCGTCTTCCCTACTCTTTCTTCCTTTCTCCTCCAGCAACTTTTTCTCAGTCAACAGAGGCAGAAAAATCCAGTAACTTTTAAAATCTTGCTACCCTTCAGCCTTTGTTCCTTCAGTTCTCCGGGTCTGTAATACTCCCCCCATCTTCGCCGGGTACATTCTTGCTAATCTTTTAGGAATCTGCTCAGGAACCATCTATTTGAGAAAACATTCTTACCCCGCCCGCCGCCGTTACTTTTACCGAACGACCACAAAATTATAGTGTCCCCAACTACCTCTGTGAAGGAAGCAAACGTATTTCAGAGAGTAGCCCCAGCGCCTGAGAAGTCAGGCACAGGCAAACACAGAAATATGATGAACAACTGAGTGGAACTCTTCCTCCAAACATTCCCTATCCCCTCCTCCTCCCTCCTCTCCAAGTAGACCTAGCAAGACTCTAGCGTGGTCCACAAACCCCTTCCACCCACGTCCGCAACTCTTTCTCAGTCTCACAACCTTTCACAAGTCTGAGTCGTTTACCGGGTCCCCCTGCGGCTCCAGTGCCTGCTCCGAAGCCCGGGACATATATTTATTCGGCAAAAGTTAACTTAGTACCTACGGGGTCCCAGGCATTATGGCTACAACGGTGTCGAGAGCCGCGGTTCTACCCTCGCCCCTGCCGAACGACCTCGGCCTCCGTCCCCGGTTCCAACCTTTTCCTCAACCCCATGCCTAGCCGAACCGCCAAGGTCCTGGTCTTTCCCGCCCAGACCGGGCGGCCAAGGCCCAGGCCTTCACCGCCGTAAGTAGCTCTAGCCCACGGCTTCCTCCCCGATCAGTCGCGGTTCCCACTCCACAACAGACTCGAAAGTTCCCGCGCTGCCAGCCTGTGCCCTCCTCACCATGGTGGCGGTTCTGATGGCTCGGATCTCCGCCGGATTCGCCTCCACAGAGGCCTAGCCTCTCTCTCGCAGACGATTTCCCGCCGCCGCTACCGGAAATGCAGCCGCACTTAAAATGCGGTCGGGTGGAAATCTACTTCCGGTCCGGCCCCGGAGCCCTAGAGTTCCGGCCCCGGAGCCCTAGAGTTCCGGCCCCGGAGCGGAGCTTGTGCCGAGCAGGGGCGGGGCCTGGGGACTGGGCGTTAACATCCCGCTTTGAAGTAATAGGAGAGCCTTAAGTTCCTGTTTGGACACCTTCCTAGCTTAACTCCGTGCTCAGGGCTGCTCTGTGTCACACTCATTTCTCTTCACCCCACCTTTCCCATTACACTCTCGGTCCTCACTTCCCATCACCCTCCCCGGGTGTCTCCTCTACAGCCACTGTTCTTGCTTTTCCCTCCACTGGCTGGACGTGCTCCTTTTCAGCCCCTCTGCATTTGCTTTTGCCTCTGCCTGGAATGCTAGTCCTCAAGGTATACCAAAAGGCTGCTGCCCTCACCTCTTTCAAGACTTAAGCTTAAATAACACTTTCCCAGTGAGGATTTCCCTAGCCATCCTGTAACCTTCCCACCCACCTCGTCCTCCTCTCTCCTGTATTTCCCTCTTGCTATCCCACACGCTGTATATTTTTGTTATTTTATTATCCCCTCCCCATTAGAATGTAAGATTCATAAGGGTGTGAATTTTTCTCTTTGTGTATTACTCATTGCTATAGTGCGTAGAACACTTTAGTAGCACAAAATAAGGGCTCTACCCATATTTGTTGATAATCGCATCCAGTCATATGACATTCTTTTTTCTATGACTTTTTTTTTCTTTTGAGACAGACTCTCAGTGTGTTACCAAGGCTGGAGTGCAGTGGCGCAATGTCGGCTCACTGCAACCTCCGCCTCCCCGGTTCAAGCGATTCTCCTGCCTCAGCCTCCTGAGTAGCTGGGAATACAGGCCTGTGCCACCACACTCAGCTAATTTTTGTATTTTTAGTAGAGACGGGGTTTCGCCATGTTGGCCAGACTGGTCTCTGAACTCCTGACCTCAAGTGATCCACCCGCCTTGGCCTCCCAAAGTGCTGGAATTACAGGCATGAGCCACCACACGGGGCCCTTCCTATGACTTTTAAATACAATATATACACCCAGGGTTTTCAAGTTTGTTCCTCTAACCTTGGCCTCATCATTTAACGCTTGGCCCTTTATATCCAGCTGCCAGCGTGATGTGAATGTCTAATAGGTATACCAAATTTAACATGTTGAAAACTGAATTCTTGATTCTATTCACTCTTTCTAAAACCACTTCAGCAGTGTTCCCCATCCCCGAAGTTTCTTGGATTAAAAAAGGGAAAAAAGAAAATGACAAATTGGAAGCATATTTCATTCTTCTCTTTCTCTACCATCGGATAATCAAATTCATCAGCAAATCCTGTGCTCCACCTTCAAATTATCTTGAATATGACTGTTGTCATCCACTCCATTGCTTCCACTCTAGTCATAGCCACCATCCTCTCTGTCTTGGATCATTGAACAAGCTCATAACTTGTCTCTTTGCTTCCTTTCTTGTTCTCACAGCAGCCAGAGGGATCCTTCTAAACGTACTGGGATATTAGATGATGTCATGCCCTGGTCTCCACTTACCAAAAACTTCCCAGCACACATGGAATAAAATCTAACTCTGCACTCCTCTCCAACCTCACTCATCTCCTTCAACATTCCCCTCATTCATCATTCTCCAGTCACACTAATCTCCTTGCTGTCCCTCAAACCCAGCAAGGAAAGCTTCCACCTTGGTGCTTTGTCATTTTCACACCATCTCTAAAAGGTATGTTCTGTTATCTGGTTTCTGTCACCTGTAGATGAAGAGGTGAAGCCTCACAGAAATGCATTATATTGCCCAAGGTGGCAGAGTCAGAGCGGGAATATAGGTCTGTCTGGCTCCTCAGCTGTTCATTTGCCCCCACCTTACCCAGCTGCCTAACACATCATTCATGCATACATTTAAAATAATTTTTATTTAGCATCTACTAAGGCCATGCACTGTTATTGGGATAAAGTCCTTTCCCTCATGGAGCTTTACATTCTAGTGAGAAAGACATAGTAAACCAAATAAATAAGTATGCAACGTAACATTAGAGTGATATGAAAAAAATAAATAAAGGCAGAGGACTGAGAGGGATGGGATACGATTTTGGCTAGGTGGTCAGGGAAAACTTCTCTGAGGAGTGGTATGTGAGCAGAGACCTGAACCTACACTCAGGTCTATCAGAAGGATGAATATTATGAAGGACATTCTAGGAAATGTATATAAAGGGAATCATATAATAATATGTGGTCTTTTGTGACTACCTTCTTTCACTAAGCACAGTGTTTTTAAGGTTCATCGATGTCATGACATGTATCAATACTCCATTCCTTTTTATGGCCAAATAATATTCCGTTGTATAGATGTACAGTGGTCCCCCCATATCCATCTTTCACTTTCTGTGGTTGCAGTTACCTATAATCAACTGCAGTATAAAAATGGGTGAGTAGAGTACAACAAGATATTTTGAGACCACATTCATGTAACTTTTAATACAGTATATTTTTATAATGGTTCTATTAGTATTGTTGTCAATCTCTTACTGTACCTAATTTATAAATTAAAGTTTATCAAAGCTATATATGTGTAGGAGAAAATTGTATATATAGGGTTTGGTAGTATCTGCCGTTCCACGAATCCACTGGGGATCTTGGAATATAACCTCCTCAGATAAGGAAGGAACTATCATATTTTGTTTTTCAGTTCATCAAATGATGAACATTTGGATTGTTTCCACCTTTTGGCTTTTAGAAATAATGCTGCTGTAAGCATTCATGTACAAGTTTTCATGTGGACATGTTTTAATTCCTCTTTGGTATCTAGCTAGGAGTGGAATTTCTGAGTCATATGATAATTCTGATTAATCATTTGAGGAACTGCTAGACTGTTTTCCAAAGTGGCTTCACCATTGTACATTCCCACAAGGGGCGTATGAGGGTTCTGATTTCTCCAAATCTTCACCCATATTTTTTATTATCTGACTTGTTGATTCAAGCCATCTTAATGAATGTGAAGTGCTATCAATTTCATCGTGCTTTTGATTTGCATTTCCCTCATGACTAATGATGTTGAACATCTTTTCATGTGCTTGTTGGCCATTTATATATCATCCTTGGAGAAATGCCCATTCAGATCCTTTGCTCATTTTTTAATTGGACCATTTGCCTTTTATTATTGAGTTGTAAGAATTCTTTCTACATTACAAGTTCCTTGTCAGATATATGATTTATACAGGTTTACTCCCATTCTGTGAGTTGTCTTTTTTTTTTTTTTTCTTGAGACAGAGTCTCGCCCCATCACCCAGGCTGGAGTGCAGGGGTGCGATCACAACTCACTGCAGCCTGACCTCCAGTGCTCAAGCAATTCTCCCACCTCACCCTTCCGAGTAGCTGGGACTACAGGTACATGCCAGCACACTGGCTAATTTTTGTATTTTTTTATAGAGACAGGGTTTCACCATGTTGCCCAAGCTGGTCTTGAACTCCTGGGTTCAAGTGATCCACCCACTTCAGCCTCCCAAACTGCTGGGATTACAGCCATGAGCCACCGTGCCTGGCCTTTTCACTTTCTTGATAATACTATACAAAAGTTTTTAATTTGGATGAAGTCTAATTTATCTTTTCATTGTTGTTGTTGCTCATGTTTTTGGTGCAATATGAAAAATCTCTTTTGCCAAATCTAAGATCATGAAGATTTACCCCTTTGTTTTCTTCTAATAGTTTTACAGTTTTAGCTCTTACATTTAGATTTTTGATACATTTTTAGTTCATATTTTATATATGGTATAAGGTGGGGTCAAACTGTATTCTTTTGTAAGTAGATAGACAGTTGTCACCACATCATTTGTTAAAAAGACTCTTCTTTCCCCCACTGAATAATCTTGGCACCCTAGGGGAAAATCATTGACCATTGACACATGGTTTTATTTCTGGACTTCCAATTCTATTCCTTTGATCTATGTGGCTATCCTTATACCAGTAATATACTATCCTGATTACCATTTGCTTTATAGTAAGTTTTGAAGTCAAAAAGTGTGAATCCGCCTCCCTTTTCTTTTTCAAGGTTGTTTTGGCTATTCTAGATGCCTTGCAACTCAATTAGTTTGCCAGTCTACAAATAAGAGAAAAGAGGTCATGAATTCAGAGCTGGGGATTAAACAGGCAATTCATTTGGTCTTTACTTGATAAAATGGTCCCAAGTTTCAGTCTAGATCGGGGCAGGCCAACTTTTTTTAAATATGTATAAGACTGGTTAGTTTCCAATACATTTTTTGTTAAGGGCCAGAGAGCATTTTACGGTTGGCGAGCCATTTGGCTCTGTTGCAATTACTCAGCTTTACCATGTAGCATGGAAGCAGCTATAGACAATACCTAGCAAATGAGTGTGGTTGGGTTACAATAAAATTTTATTTATGGATACAAATAGATGTCACAAAATATTATCCTTTAAATTCTTTGCAACCATTTCAAATGTAAAGACCATTCTTAGCTCAAGGCCACACAGAAACATGTGATCAGCAAGGATTGGTGTTTAGGCTGTAGTTCACCAACCTCTGATGTAGACCATCAGATTTCTGTGTCTAGATTCAGGATCACAGCCCCAGCTGAGTATTCATAATTAATAGTTTTGACTTGTATTATTTCTTTGGCTTATCTCTGGGCTCGCTAAATATATGCAGTCAAAATTCATGTCTTTGCCCTCATTTTAAAAACACACACATATACGTTCACACCTGTATCAATCTGGGTTCGACAAGGAGACAGAAACCATACAGTAATTTAAATTAAAGAATTATTTTGCCGGGGATGGTGCCTCATGCCCGTAATCCCAGCACTTTGGGAGGCTGAGGTCAGGAGTTTGAGACCAGCCTGGCAACATGGTGAATCCCCATCTCTACTAAAAATACAAAATTAGCTGGGTGTAGTGGTGGGTGCCTATAATCCCAGCTACTTGGGAGGCTGAAGCAGGGAGAATTGCTTGAACCGGGGAGGTGGAGGTTTCAGTGAGCCGAGATTGAGCCATCGCACTCCGGCCTGGGCAACAGAGCAAGCCACCATCCCAAATATATATATATATATATATATATATATATATATCAAACATAAATATAAATATGAAAAGAAAATCCTACAGCTGAGGGGGATTACCCAAGGATAAACTTGGAAGGAGGGTTCCCTCCCCAAGGATAGGGTTCAGACCTTCTTGGAGTTGTGGTTGCAGCCTATTGGATAGCAGAAAAGTTTGAGGGGGAAGGTTGTGCAGGCCAGAGTTGGTCCACAGTCACTAGGCAAGCAGGAATAACCCTCTGGGGCACAAGCAAGCCAAAGCTGGCAAATAGTACACAAAGGGAATAGGGAATAGAGAGAGAGCTGGGGTGTTGTTGATACAAGGCCTAGATCACATGGTGTCTGTGTGGGGAAGGCCTAAGGAAACAACAGGAGCCAAGGTTAATGGGTGGATGAGCAGAGGCAGCCAAGGCACTGCTGTGGGCACTGCTGGAAATGGAGGCTGGAGAGCTGCAAGAACCTAGTACACTTCTGTGCACAGCTTGGGCTGGGACAGCCAGTGGTGGCTACTGGGGCCCTAGTGTGCATGCACTAGAGCTGGGGAGAGGGTCAATGTGGGCTGGGGAGGCTCGAGCCTCTGCACAGGAGGAGGTCAGGTGGTCTGCTTGCTAGACAGCCAGTCCTGTGGGGCCCCCAGCATATGTACCAGTGGGACTACAGAGAGGGTATAGCAGTGGCCTGGGCTGGGGCACAGGCCTGTGCTGTTTAGGCTCCCAACTGAGCCACCAGTGCCTAAGTGGAGAGCTGGAGAAAACGTACTCCTTTGGTGGCCAATTGGTAGAAAAAGCTGTGTCCTGCAGGCATTTAGCATGGGAGAAAACCTCACTGGCCCTGGAGTGGAGTAAAAATGGGTACTTTCGCAGAGGTTGCAGTGAGCCGAGATCGCGCCATTGCACTCCAGCCTGGGCAACAAGAGCAAAACTCTGTCTTAAAAAAAAAAAAAGAAAGAAAAGAATAAAACAGGTACTCTCCAGGGACCTGGTGAAAGAGCCACCTAACCCAAGAAAGAGGGCCCTTCCCCCTGCAGTGTTGTTCTGGTGCCCTCTACTGATAAACCTTATGCCAGCTGGCAAAGGAAACACGTAAAGGGCCCAGATCCATTTTCACAGACCAGGCAACAAAAGGAGAATTTGAAGCTCAAACAATAAATTGATAATTGGCACAATTCCACATACACACACAGACACACTCTACCACATAGAGAGGCATAATCCTGGACGCAGATGGGAAAAAGAGGAGACCCAGTTTGACTTACCCTCTAGAGAAGAAACTATTCTTATGGTAAACACAGATAAGAGGGGTATTGACTTTCTGCTTGGATTCCTGGAGTGGTGAGAACTTTTTCTCTTTTGCAAATGCATTTACTGTTCGAAAGCTGTGTTTGTGGGAGTCTTCTTTTACATTCTCACCTGTCTTCTACATTCAGGCAATCACCATGTGCTTTGGAGACAAACCCTATGAAGTCTATCTTCTCTTTCAGTCCACTCTGCTATTGCCATAGCTTGTTATAAATTTTGCCTGGACAACTGCAATACTTCTGACTTCCCAAATTTATACTGGTCTCAGTGCTGTTTATCACACTTCCTTTCATTCTCTTAAGTTTCCTCTCAGATTCTCTGCAATATCTCTTCCAGATCTCCAACCCCATATGAAATTCCTTTGCCAATATATTCAGCAGAAAATCTGATTGGAAATGTTTTCATATTCTTACTAGCTATGTCAAGTGTACCTCCAATACTGCACAATTTATTTACCCTAAGATTTTTACAGGTTGAGCCTTTCTCTCAAGACAGGTGATCAGATACAATGGCTGATGCCTGCAATCCTAACACTTTAGAAGGCCAAGGTGGGAGAATTGCTTGAGTCCAGGAGTTCAAGACCACCTGGGTAACATAGTAAAAACCTGTCTCTATTTAAAAAAAAAAAAAAAAAGACAAATAAGCTCTTTTAGTGGCCGTGACTTAGGAGAAGGTACAGGCCCTTCTTCTTTAACCTAGGTTTCAGGTTACTAGAACAGACACAGAAGAGAGGAAGCTAAGACAGAAACAATTTTAAGTAGCATTAAAATTCACAAAAGTCAGCTCTCTTTCTCCCCGCCAAAAAATCGCTTTCTAGTTCCCAAAGGAACTGGAAAGCAGGGAAAAGGTAAGAACTGATGGCTGGCAGCAGTAAGGGCACTTCTGAGCCAACTGCTCTGCCTGACAGTGGGCTGAGCTGGGGAAGCTGGACTCGGCCTTGGGGTCTGCATCAGTAGCAGTAGCAGATAAGAGCATCACCTATCATCATGTGTAACCTGGCTTTGTGAGATTTTTCTAGTCGCCAACTATTGCCCTGTAACTCACAGAAGGAATGCTTTTACTCTTTAAGAACACTAGTTAGGTAGAACTCCAAGAATCTTGTTTCACTATTTTTTATTTTTATTTTTTTTTAGGATTATAGAACGTCATGCTTCGACCAGTCCCAAATTTCTCTTTAATCAAAGAGCAGCTGACTGTTTGGCTATTCTCCAAAATGATTTCTAGGTTAAAATTAATGAATAAGATATGAGGTTAAAATTAATGAATAAGATATGGGGCTAGATAAAAATAATCTTTCCACAATGAGAATGTAGATTTTATCCCTTACACATTTCATGCATATTAGAGAAAATAAAAAAGCATAACATGATATTTACTCATGGAAAAAGATTATGCAATGAGAGAATCTCATGTCTGTCAAGAATCCTCTACCACTTGCTCTCTTTTAGAAAAAATGATTTTAAAAATTCTATGTGCTTACTTTGTTTTTGTTTGAAACAGAGTCTCACTCTGTCACCCAGGCTGCAGTGCAATGGCATGATCTCGGCTCACTTCAACCTCCATCTCCCAGGTTCAAGCAATTCTCCTGCCTCAGCCTCCCGAGTAGTTGGGATTACAGGCATGCGCCACCACACCTGGCTAATTTTTGTATTTTTAGTAGAGACAGGGTTCCACCATGTTGGTCAGGCTGGTCTCGAATGCCTGACCTCAGGTGATCCACCTGCCTCGGCCTCCCAAAGTGCTGGGATTGATTTCAATTCCATTTCCTGCTGGGATGGAGTGGAAAGGTCCTGATAGTGACCCTTCCTAGAAACAAAGGAGGGGAGTGAGCATACCGTGGGGAAGCCCCTTCCAGGGCTGGAAAGATGACATCTTTGCCCCTCTCCCTTTGCTGGGCTAGGGCGGGCAGTCTTTTCCCTGGGCCATGTCTGAGGTCGCTACAGGTTATGGGGGATTTCAGTAAAAATCAATAATAATTCTGCATCTTTTTTTTCTTTCTACTCATTTTTTCAAAGGTAAGAGCTGGTTTTCTTGTTTGTTTTTTCTTTTCCAGTGGTAGGAGGAATGTCGGGATTGTCTGGAATTGGGAGGGTCTACCCTTCATTCTTCAAAATCCTAGAGATTGTATACCTGCATATACTTTTCCCTCAGTGGCCTCCAATTCTGATCAGAAGTTGGTGTTATAGGGGTAGTTCTGGCAAAGGGTGGGGGCCCACACTCCCAGACATGCACATCCTTTTCCCCCATCAGACCTGACTCTAAGGAGCCATTGGAAAATTGATGCTCTGGTATGAATGTCTCCTCCAAAATTCATGTTGAAATTCAATTGCCATTATGACGAGATTTGTGGGTGGGACCTTTAAGAGGTGTTTAGGTTATGAGGGCTCAGCCCTCACAAATAGATTAATACCAATATCACAAGAGTGGATTAGTTATCTTGGAGTGGGTTCCTGATAAAAAGGGTAATTCCAGCCCCCTTTTTCTCTCTGTCTCACATACTCGCTTGCTCTACTGTCTTCACCATGGGATGATGCAGCATAAAGGCCCCCACTGGATGCTGGCATCATGCTCTTGGACTTCCCAGCCTCTAGAACCACAAACCATATAAATTTGTGTACATTATAAATCACTCAGTCTGTGATATTCTGTTATAACAGGAGAAAAGAGATTAAGACCGCTAACTTCATGCCTGGGGCAGGCAAGTGGGGAGAGGCCTTGGAGCCAGTAATTCTTTCTTTTTTCATCCTCTCCTTTAATGAGGTGTCTAAAACACTTCGTGCTTCTTCTGATTTTCCAAGCCTGATATGCATTTTATAGATCTTGCAAATTTCAGTTGGGCAAATAAATTTGCTGGAGCCTAGGAAGACCCTCTCCAGTGAATAGTTATTGACCCAAGACAGAGAATCAGAACCAGAGCATGCAGAGTTTATTCAAAAGTCTGGGCAATTTGGGCTCTGAGGGAGGAAGATTATAAAAGGGTGTGGGTAAAAGACAGATCCTTGGCCTGAAAAACAATGAACGGAGTATGACTAGGTTGTCTCAGACCAGTTATTAGAGGGATGATGTGTGGGTATCATTAGCAGGACTGGGCCCTAGAATTAGAGGGCCAAGGGGACATGGTATCGGAGCTATGCTTAGGAGTCTTTACATCTATTATTGTTGATCTGACATGGGGAGTAGCTAAGAGGCCCAAAGCAATGACTCATGACTCGAGAACAGTGTGGGCATGGTTAAAGGACCTGCCCCTGCAATCTGGAAGGCTGCAGGGGGGATGTGGTTAAAGGGTCCCTGGAACTGGAGGACTGAGCAGATCATTAAGAACTGCAAAACTTCAGTGGAGTAGAGAAGTATTCAGCAAAGACACCTGCAGAAAGAAAGAAAAAGAGAGAGGGCGAGGTGGGGAGAGAAAGAGAAAGACACAAAGAGAGAAAGAGAATACCTAGGGAAGGAAGCTTTCACAGAAGCTGAAGAAAGTGACCAGTCTGGAGAAGAGGCAACCCAGCCCCTGGAGACCTGGAAAATCCCCTCCCTGCAACTGGCCTGTCTCTAGAACCTAATCACTCCTCCACATGAAAAGGATCAGATTCTCCAAAAAATCTATTAGATTGATTCTCAAGGGTTGAATTCATGCAGGAAACCCTGACTGTGAATTTGAATTCCTTGCACCTTTCTGGTCAGCTGAGTGGCCAAGCCACACAGCCTGAACTTATTAAAGAAATATTGAACTAAAACAAAGGGATAAGAAAACATGGGAAAGAACTGCTGTATGAAAATAAAACGAGTTGATCATTTTTTGATTACTTAAATAAAGCCTACTTTTTTATTCCAATTCCAAGAAGTAGAAAAGAATGCTTATTTAACAGTTACTGCCACCTTTGCTCACATTCAGAGTACATGGGGGAGTCAAGACATCTCCTGAAAACCCCTCAGAGGTGAGTGAGGTAGTGACTTAGGGTGGCAAGATTCTGTCCTCCTAAGTCAGTTGAGGAGGGACATTGGGATGAAGCTCCACCCACAAGCCCTGCCCACATAGGTCCTCTCCCTGAGTGTGTCCTCCTTTAGTACAAGATGAGGTTTAACTTATTGCTAATATGTTTCACATTTTCCCTCCCCACCCATGTAAAGCTTGTCCCAAAAAAGCTGTTCTTTGATGAGGTGTGCCTTTTTCCTAAATCCCTGTCCATTCTCCCGACATGTGCAGAATTTCTATTCTATATACTCTGGGGCTTATTGAGGGGTGACTTGTGGCTGAAGCCTTATCTACACTCCTTATATACCTAACATGTCTTAGAATCAATTCTCTGGAGGGACAATGAGATGGAAAATTGAGGATTCACTGGGGAGTGAGGGCAGGACTGGGCAGAGGAAGAGGCTGATGTGCAACGTGTCTGCAATCCAGTGATCCTTCAGTTCGATGGGGATCTCCGGATCTGGAATGACCTTCTGGAGTTGTCCCCGTTGAGTCAAGGGTTGGGGCCAGAAGCTACCCCTGCAAAGATGCATAGCCCCTGTGGTGTGTGCGGTTCCCTGTGGCTGAGAGCGAGTTCCAGAGTGGAATGCATCACTGCCAGCAGCAACGCTGTTCTCTCAAGCAGCTGGGGTGTTAGCCATGAAAAGGTCATCTGGGCAGAGCTCCACAGTGTCCCCACATGCAGAGTCTCCCTGTGGTGTGTGATCACAAAAGCTTTGCCCATACATCCTGCAAACAAAGACCTCCTTCCGGAGGGCCACCTTGTGCCTGACTGTCCATTCTTTTGCTGATGCTCACCAACACTCCCCAGACAAGCGTGCTTTCCCCTGAGGCGGTCATTAGATGTTTGGTAAATGTTGATTATTGCTAAAGCCTTCCCACAGTCCCTACATGTAAACTTCTCTGCTAAGTGTGTCCTCTTGTGCATGCTGAAGGCTGACTGATGGCTACAGTTGCCCATACTCTATACTCATAAGGCTCCTCTCCTGAACGTGTCCCTCCAATGCCTGATAAAGGTCGACACATCTCTGGAACTTCACTCACAATCTGCATACACAGGGTCTACTCCCCATGTGTGTCTCTGGGGTAACATGAGGCTTGACTGGTCACTCAGGTCTTGTTCATGACCCCTGCATACACAGGTTCCTCCCGTCAGTGTGTCCTCTGGTGTCTGACAAGATTTGACTTATGACTAAAGCCTCGCCCACACTCCCTACAAACATAGTGCTTCTCCCCTGAGTGTGTCCTCTGGTGGACAAGGAGGAGTGACTTCCGGCTAAAGCCTCGGCCACACTCAGTGCACACGTAAGGCTTCTCTCCTGAGTGTGTCCTCTCATGTACAGTGAGGGTTGACTTGTCACAAAAGCCTCGCCCACACTCCCTGCAAATATAAGGCTTCTCATTTGAGTGTGTCCTCTGGTGTCTGATGAGATTTGACTTCTGGCTAAAACCTCTCCTACACTCCCTGCAGACATAATGCTTCTGCCCCGAGTGTGTCCTCTGGTGGACAAGGAGGAGTGATGTCCGACTAAAGCCTCGGCCACACTCACCACACACATAAGGCTTCTCTCCAGAGTGCGTCCGCTCGTGTATGATGAGGGTTGACTTGTCGCAAAAGCCTCTCCCACACTCCCGGCAAACGTAAGGCTTCTCATCCAAGTGTGTCCTCTGGTGTTTGATGAGATCTGAGTTCTGGCTAAAGCCTCGCCCACACTCCCTGCAAACATAAGGCTTCTCCCCCGAGTGTATCCTCTGGTGTTTTCTGAGGGTTGACTTGTCACAAAAGCCTCGTCCACACTCCAGGCACACATAGGGTTTCTCACCGGAGTGTGTCCTCTGGTGTCTGATGAAGGATGACTTCTCACTAAAGCCTCGCCCACACTCGCTGCAAACATAGGGCTTCTCTTCTGAGTGAGTCCACTGATGTCTCTTGAGGATGGACTTATTTCTAAAGCTTTGCCCACACTCCCTGCACAAATAAGGCTTCTCTTCTGAATGTGTTCTCTGGTGTCTGCTGAGGTTGGACTTCTGGCTAAAACCCCGTCCGCACTCACTGCACACATAAGGCTTCTCCATCGAGTGTGTACGATGGTGTCTGATGAGGGCTGATCTATCTTTAAAGCTTCGCCCACAATCACTGCAAAGGTAGGGCTTCTTCCCTAAGAGGGTTCTTGGGTTTGTAATAAAGTTTGATTCCAGGCTACGGTCCGGTTCACACTCTCTACAGTTGATTGCTCCAAATCTCAAAGTTTCTGATTCCTTCAAGCCTGTGTCTGGCTGCACGGGGTTTGGTCTTTGGGCTGAGCTGGGTTCTATTTCTAACACCATGTTGCCTTTTCTAGGACTTGCTGACTGTCTTTGGAGTGGGCTGGGGAATGCCCTTGAGGTTTCTCTCTCCTCTGTCCTTGGAGACCAGGGTTTGGAGCCACCTCCTCTCTCCTGACCTTCTGCATTTTCATACCAACAGCTTAGATGGGAATACTGCTGCCCCTGCTGTTTCCAATGCCCTGGGCTAGAATTCCCTGGATGGAAGTGATTTTCTGCACATAAGCCCAGGAAGATCTGAAGTACATGCTGGCTGAGGAATTGCTGACAGGAGAAGGCCAGAAGGCAGGAGGAACAAGGGTAGATGTCTGGCTTTGGTTCTGCTGAAGAATAAAAGTTTTCAGTTAGAGTAGCCATAAGTAGGGCTGCTGAGTTGTTCTGCCTTGTCTTAGGACAGAGAATGTTTTACTGCCATACCTGTAATTGATAATATAAGTACAACACAATTTGCTTCTGAGCAATGATTCCTTTACATTCCATCACATTTTCTAATGCGATCCAGAAAATCCACACCAAAAATATCTTGAGAAACCAGGAACCTCTCAAGTGAATATTCTGCTCTGTAAACAACTTCAATTATAGTTAGCCTGCTCCTAAGCCACAGACATTCACATTGGTATATACTGTCCACAACTCTTTGTTCTGCTTGGAGATAGTGGTCTCTATGACATGTGTGGAAATCCCCTTATGACTTTTCTTATTATATAAAAAAGGCTCTCATAGACATAAAAAGTCCCTCAGTCTGGAGGGCTTCCGAATGTAGGAGAAAGTGTATGGAATACTGGTTAAAGAAATTATTGTATATAAAACAAATATAAATTTCAGGCTGCCCACCTGTAAACAAAGACTTATTAGAAAATGTCAAACTATTAGGTTCTCTACTAAGTATTATGAATTCAACAATGAACAAGAAAGACATGGGCTATGATTTTAGGATTCTGGCACCAAGCCAAAACAACAAAATCTGCCTTTCTTTCCACTTTTCATAAATCAGTAAAAAGAAAAACTTTTCATTTACAGTAGCACCTGCCTACAAAATATCAAAACTAGATGTTGCATTTCATCACAACAGGATCTATCCAATTGATGCTGAGAAATGACCACGTACTTGGCCCCAGACCCTACTGGGCCTAATTAAAGACTTCTGCCTAACTAAGGAACACTGGAATCTTTATAATCAACTGTGTCTGTCCCTAAAAACTCATCCTATCCTATCCGGAATGCTAGTTTTCAAATCTTAATTAGCATAACCATCATGAAACTGCTCCCTAAGAGTAAAAGCTTTTATTATTTCCCCCTCACCAAACTATACAGTGAATTTCTTCACGGCTGTGTCTCCTTGCCTGTTAAGTAAATGATTTGTGCCATTTGATTTTTTGACCTTTTGTGGTCTTTTAGTTTTTGACAATGTGTCTTCCCTTTGGTTGCTCTGACAGGGCACTCACCAGGTGCTGGAACTGCTGGACTGCCAGAGGAACATAGCTGTGTGTAGACTGGTCCGTAGGTGCTCAAAGCTGCTTCTGGCAGCCTTGCCATGGGTGAGGCTCTCAGCAGCTGTCAGGTTCTGCTTGCTGTCACTGAGCACTCCCTGGGTTTATTTGGTTTACTTGGGTTCTCAAAGTAACTCATTATTTGTTTCTATTTCTGGCCAGTCATCTCTTATAAGACTTGTGGTCATTCTGGTATTTTGTGACATGAACTTTTTGTCTTGATATTTTGACTGTGATTCGCTGCCATCTTTTTGGCTTATCTAGAAGCATACCAGGTTATTCAGACTACAGTCTGAATATATATATGGCAGTGATGTAACACCCTACATCACTGAGAAGTATTTCAGTAGGAGAAGAAATCTCATTTGTGTCTATTTTGTGTTAAACACTGGAACCAAAAGCTCCTTACACTTAACACCCTGTTAAAGGGACCCCGTGTAATACTCATTATGATTCTAATCCCTACGCCTTACTAGCAAAGTGTCATCATTTCACTAAAGATAATCTAGATTTACTGAGGCCATTTTGAGGAACTCTGCTTTCTATCATGCCCCTTTGCTGTATAATAATTCAGTATATATTTCTTTTTTATTTTATTTTTTTTTTGAGACAGAGTCTCGCTCTGTCGCCCAGGCTGGAGTGCAGTGGCGCGATCTCGGCTCACTGCAAGCTCTGCCTCTCAGGTTTATGCCTTTTTCCTGCCTCAGCCTCCCGAGTAGCTGGGACTACAGGTGCCCGCCACCTCACCCAGCTAGTTTTTTGTATTTTTTAGTAGAGACGGGGTTTCACCGTGTTAGCCAGGATGGTCTCGATCTCCTGACCTCGTGATCCACCCGCCTCGGCCTCCCAAAGTGCTGGGATTACAGGTGTGAGCCACCACACCCGGCCAGTAATTCAGTATATATTTCTAAAGAACTATATAGTTGAGAGATCTGGCTTGCATCATCAATATATTACTCATTTGCTTAATCTTAAAATGCAAGGAATAAGGCCAGGTGCAGTGGCTCACGCCTGTAATCCCAGCACTTTGGGAGGCAGATCAGATCACCTGAGGTCGGGAGTTCCAGAACAGCCTGACCAACATGGAGAAACCCCATCTCTACTAAAGATACAAAATTAGCCAGATGTGGTGGTGCATGCCTGTAATCCCAGCTAGTTGGGAGGCTGAGGCAGGAGAATCTCTTGAACCCGGGAGGCAGAGGTTGTGGTGAGCCGAGATCGCACCATTGCACTCTAGCCTGGGCAACAAAAGCAAAACTCTGTCTTTAAAAAAAAAAAAAAAAAAAAAAAAAAAATGCAAGGAATATAGTTTCAGAATTGTTGACCCACATCCTTACAAAACACAATATACAAAATATAGTCCATATAGTTCAAGGTTTGTATGCAGTTCTTCTTTGTCAATAGAGAAGGAGTTGGCCAATTTTTTCTGCAAAGAACCAAAGAGTAAATATTTTAGGCTTTGTAGGTGACATGGTCTCTATCATGACTGCTTAACTCTGCCATTGTATAACAAAAGCAGCCATAAATAATTCATTGTTCCAAAAAAACTTTATTTACAAAAACAGGCAGTGAGACAGATTTGGCCTGTAGGCCCTAGTTTGCCAATCCTCATTTTCCTATGGAGTATGGGCAAGGCTCTCTGTTAAATGAGTTGTTTTCCCCTGTTACCTGTGGTCGTGTTATTATTTTGGAACGGTTAGGTAAATTTGTTTCTCTTGGTATTCCATTTTAGGGATTTTCCCTCTCTTTGCTGATTTAATTCCTTTCTTTGAGTATTTAAACACTAATATGCTCCAAAAGTGCAAAACTATTCAGAAAGGACATGCCTCTCCTTTCCATAGCCTTCCAGCCAAATTCCAATATAACCTCACAGCTAACCAATCTCATTAGTTTCTGGTTTATTAACCCTGTATTACTTTGTGGGGGAAAAAAGAAGAAGAAGAAACAGATATGCATATGCTCATAATTTCTCACTTTTAAAAATACTCTTTGCACTTGGCTCTTTTCACTTAATATATCCTAGAATTTACTCCCTATCAGTTCAGAGGAGCTCTTCCCCATTTTGGAAGGATGTCTCATAATTTCTTCAACCAATTTACTACATAAGGGCAATTAGATTACTCTAATATTTTATAAAGAAACAATGCTATAATGAATAACCTCGTGCAAGTATACTATCTTTGGAGATGAATCTTCAGGGTAAATTCCTATAGGTAGGATTGCCAGGTCAAAGCATACGCATATATAGTTTTGTTACATGTTGCCAAATTTCCCTCCACAATAGCTGTAGCATTTCTGCATTGCCATCTGCAGTGTATAATGTTGCCTATATCCCTCAGCTTCGCCAAGTGTTCTGTCAACCTTTCGAAATGCTGCCAATGATAAGAATGGTGTGTAGTTTTAATTTGCATTAATCTAATTAGAAGTGAAGTTGAACACCTTTTCAAACATTTAAGGGACAATGTTATATTTTATTTTGTGAATTGTCTATTCAGGTGTTTTGCCTATTTTCTTCCTATCTGGTTTTAGGGTTCTTCTCTTTGAATTTTAAGATTCATTCTATACTATGGAAAATAACTCTTTATATATGATATACTATATGTGGCAAATATTTCCTGGAAATTTTTTTTTTTTTTGAGACAGAGTCTTGCTCTGTCGCCCGGGCTGGAGTGCAGTGGCCGGATCTCAGCTCACTGCAAGCTCCGCCTCCCAGGTTCATGCCATTCTCCT
>NW_012115366.1:2268987-2283868 GCF_000951035.1 Colobus angolensis palliatus | reverse complement strand
GCCTCCCAAAGTGCTGGGATTACAGGCTTGAGCCACCGCTCCCGGCCATGAACACTTATTTCTAAGATTCAGCCTAAGCTACCCTCTTGCAGCAAATGGTATTTTGGTCACAAAATCTGCTGTTCCTCCCCACTGAGCCCATCTCTGAAGAAGGATTATCTTTCCCACCACAGTGACATCAGACTTAGCTGTGGGATTTGCTTTGGCCAACGAAGGTTAGCGGAAAGTCAGTGCACTTTCAAACAAGTTTTAAGAACCACGATGTGGTCCTATCATTGCTCTTTTTCCCTATACCTTGAGAACCCCATGATCCAGACAGAAACTGCTCCTTTTGCTTGGATCCCAGAACCAAGAGAGTTGAACTACACCTGAAGTAACCAAGAGGTAATGTAAGTGAGAAATGAACATTGGCTATTATAAGTATTGGGGTTATCACAGTATTATCTGGTCTAAGCTTATTAAATTATCTCCCCTGTGAAGGCTTTAAAGATTATTTCAGAAAGAACTGGCCCATTTATCTCTAACAATGCCCTTGAAGAAAAGACATTAACATGAATATGTGAAGAAAGAGAGAAAAAGAGATTTGGGCTGAGCAACATGGCTCACACCCGTAATCCCGGCACTCTGGGAGGCCAGGGTGGGTGGATTGCTTAAGCCTCGGAGTTCGAGACCAGCCTGGGCAACGTGGCAAAACTCTGTCTGAAAAAAAAGAAATAAAATAAAATAAGGAAAGAAAAGGAAAAGGGAAAGGGGAAAAAGGGAAAAAAGGGGAAAGGAGAAAGAGAAAAGAAAGAAAGAAAGAGAAAGAGACTGGTTTAGGAGGAAAAATGGTATGCTCTCAAGCTTTTGTAACTTTAAGAATAAACTTGTGGTTGCAGGCAAGGAGAAATACGGGGATGAAGCACAGGTGAGACAGCGGTAGATAATGGGTTCGTTATAATATGTGATGGGGAAAATCGTTAAAGTTCACAAATTGTTAAAGGGTGTAAATATAAACACAGAAAAGGAGTATGTGACACTAACTCCTATGGACTCCTGCAGTCCAAAGAAAAGAAAAAGAAGAAAGAGAATAGCCCAAAAGAGGACATAAGAGGCTGGAAACTGTGGAACATTATGGTGTCAAGCAAGACAAAGCAAACAATTTCAAGGAATGCAATTGGGATCCAGGTTTTCAACATCAAGATTCATTTGAACTAGGTCATTTGTTTGTTTGTTGTTTTATGGGTTTTTTGTTTATTTGTTTGTTTGTTTGTTTGAGATGGAGTTTTGCACTTGTTCCCCAGGCTGGAGTGCAATGACATGATCTCGGCTCACTGCAACCTCCACCTCCTGGGTTCAAGTGAATCTCCTGCCTCAGCCTCCTGAGTAGCTGGGATTACAGGTGCCCGCCACCACACTTGGCTATGAACCAGGTCATTTTTAATATTTTCCTCTGAATCAGTTATATGTATTAACAGTGGGAGAGAAAACAGTATGACCAGAGAAAAATAAAAACAAAACCTAGTTGGACTAAGTAGCTAAAACCAAATCAAAACACACTAAACCATTCGCAAAAATTACCAATCTTTTTTTTAAAAGAAAAACAGCCCACACAGAACCAGTCCGAAATGGATGAATCTACACTGATTAGATGGAGTCAGGTCAGATGGGAGCTAGTTCAAACCAGAGGGAATCAGATCAAAACACATCAAAGAAGATGAAAATGGAATAAAATAAATCTGATTAAATCATATCAGGGAAACAGCCATGCCATTTGGAGCAAACTCCCGAAGAAACTCCTCCCTGAAACTGGCTTGTGTCTCCAAAAATGTGATTCTTCTCTACATGTTTTATCTAGAAATATAGGAATATCTAGAACAGTAAGCTCCAGTATAGCAGCCACTGACCATGTGCTTACTGAACACTTGAAACGTGGCTAATCTAAACTAAGATGTGCTCTAAGTGTAAAACACAACCAGGTTTTGAACACCGTACAAAAAAAATAAGTAAAATACCTAATTAATAAGTTTTTATGTTAATTTCATGTTAAAATGATATTTTAATATATTGGGTTAAATAATATATATATTCTTAAAGTTGATTTCACCTGTAGTTACACTTGTAAAAATGTGGTTACTAGGAAATTTAAAATTACCTATGTGGCTCACATTATATTTCTACTAGACAGCACTGATCTAGAACTTGGAGTGGAAAATGCCCACAAGCTAAATCCAGTCCTCTGTTTTTGTATCACCTACAAGCTAAGAATGGTTTTTATATTTTTAAGTGGCTAGAAAAAAGTAAAAAGAGTAGTAATATTTCATGATACATAAACATAATATTAAATTCAAATTTCAGTGTCTATAAAGAAAGTTTTATTGGAACATATCCACGCTCATTCGTTTGTGTATTGTTTATGGCTGCAACTCAATGGCAAGTTAAGGATTGTTACAGAGGCCTTATCACCTGCAAAAACAGTTATTGTTTGGCCCTTTACAGAAAAAGTTGGCCAATCCCTCATCTAGAGTTATGATGCAATTGACATTTATCAACCCAGATTTAAATAATTTTTTTATTTTTATTTTTTATTTTTTCAGACTGAGTTTCACTCTGTCACCAGGCTGGAGTGCAATGGGCATGATCTCAGCTCACTGCAACCTCCGACTCCCTGGTTCAAGCGATTCTCCTGCCTCAGCCTCCCAAGTAGCTGAGATTACAGGCACATGCCACCACACTCAGCTAATTTTTGTATTTTTAGTAGAGACGGGGTTTCACCATGTTGGCCAGGATGGTCTCGATCTCCTGACCTTGTTTAGGTTTGCAAACAAACGAAAAAGAAAAAAACATGGTTTATGAAACCCCCAAACCATAATAAACTTGACTCTTAGTTTTAACTTACATCACAGAGCTGCATCTCTCCCTACTCTCCCCCTTGCAAACCATGCCCCCAGCCTCACTGGCCTTCTTGCAGCTTCATGTATTGGGCAGGTACATCCCTTCATTAAGGTCTTCGTGTCAATAATTCCCTCCATCTGAAATGCTCTTACCCTAGATACCTACAGTTCTAACCTCCTCACCACATTATGTCTTTAGCCAAATATTACTTCTTCAGTGATTTCAAATACCCAGTTTTAAAATTCAGCCAGCCACCCTATCACACCCAATACCCCTTTATCCTGCCTTATATCATTATTTTTTACTAAGTTGCACTTATCACCTTTTAACATACTGTATTATAATATCCCTGTATATGAAGCTTTTGGTTTGTTGTCTGTCTCCTTATACTAAAAAGTAAGCCCCATGGAGGCAGGGATTACGATTTTGTTTACTAATGTGTTGTAAATATCTAGAACTTTTTTTGTGTGGTACATAGTAGGTGATCAATAAATTGCTACTGAATTAATGAAGGAAAGGAAAGAACACAGCCTTACCCAATGAGAGAAGATTCCTGTAATTCTCCAGCATCACTTCTTTGTATAGATTCCTCTGCTGTGGACTTAGTCTCTTCCATTCTGCTTCTGTGAAGATCACAGCCACATCCCTGAATGTAACTGGTACCTACAAACAACCAGTAAATTAATGTATAGCAAGCCACCATCAATCTTCCCTGTGTGTGCAGCACAGCTGATGACCCTGGAGAGCCTGGATATGCAAGTTGATGTAATTCATCAGAATATATGGTTCTCCATATGAAGAAGTTGTGAACACTACTGTGTGCCTAGTTTTATGTTAAAACCTGTGAGGAGCATAACTGAGCACAGAACACATTCTAGGCCCTTGACATGTATGATTTCACTGGAGAAATGATTTGTGAATTACTTTGTAAACCTCAGGCTGTGTTTAGGACAGTGACCTTGAGAATTCGTAATGAAGGAATTCAGAGATAAAACAGCAGAGAATGGGCTGCAGAAGGAACAAAAGCATCACAGACTTAGGGCTTGTACTGGGCAGCAGGGAGTGGTAAAGATTTAGAAAGAATGGAAGAAAACTTTGATTACAGAGAAAAATGGGAGTGAACAGATGGGGTCTGGAATGAGCATTTTTTAAAAGCTCAGGTTACTAAATGGGATCTATAAAATCCCTGTCTTTGCTATGTGCTTTAACAACTTTTTTCAAGAAAGCCTAATGCTTCACTCATCTACCCAGATGTTGACCGCCTTTTCCCTTCCCAAGAAAGAGAATATATGTCTGTTCTCTGGGAAATGAGCCAGCACTTCAGGGAAAAAAAAAAAAAAAACGTAATCCCAACTCACCACTATTTGGGCCTTTCCCTCCTTTTCCTGGGGCCAGTCAGTATCATTAGAAGGCAAGCCTAGTGAAAGAAAAAGAAGCTATGAGAAATCAGACCCTCCGCCCCCCAGGCTCCCTGAGCAGCTCTTTTGAGCCTTAGGATGAAGGAAGTAGTCACTTTACTCAGAGGTGACCTCTGAAGCATTTTCAGGTGAACCTGGAGACTTGGCTCCCTCTTCATCTCTCTGGCCCCTCAACAATTCTCACCTTTCGCTTTATGATTTTGGATCAATTTCTTCATGGTCTCTACATTTTCCCCATTCTTTGAAAGCAAAATCTCTTCCCAGTATTGATGTCCCAGTGCTGAAGGATGAGGCAACATCATGGCCCCAGAGTCAGCCGAGTGTCAAGTCAGAACCTTGAAATTCTGCCAGAGGTCCAGGTAGATGTTATTTCATCTCAAGATGGAGTTCTGCTGCCTGTGGTGACTTCTGCCAACCTTAATTGTAAAAGCTCATCTTGTTTCCATGCAGCCAGGACCTGTGGGATGAAGAAGCAATTTGCTATTGCTGGGGCTTGTATTGTGGGCCCTAGGCTTATGCCTCTTGAACAGGGATCCTGTCCTCTCACACCCTCCTCATTCAACAAACATAGAGTCTCCATCTACAAGGGTTCTCTGGATTTTCTACCTTCATTCACTCTACCTTCATTTCTAGGCCCTCATGCTTATGTTCTGCCACTCTCCCTTAGCTCTCAAACCTTACTTCTTCTGCCTCTGTACCTCAGATTCAAACTCTATGTTTCAGATCAGTCTCTGCTACTACCTGAAGCCTGAGTCAGAGAGAAGACAGAATATAACATAATGCCTATGGAGAAAGAGCCTCTGACTGTTTCCTGCAGACCAATCCAGGTGTGCAGAACTCAGCTTCTGATTCCCCTGCCCCAACCCAAGTTTCCATCTATATTCAGTTACTTATGTCTTGGATGGGCACAGTGGCTCACACCTGTAATCTCAGTACTCTGGGAGGCCAAGGCAAGCTAATTGCTTAAGCTCAGGGGCTCAAGACCAGTCTGGGCAACATAGCGAAATGCCATCTCTACAAAAAATACAGAAATTAGCTGGGCATGATGGTGTATGCCTGTAGTCCTAGCTACTCAGCAGGCTAAGGTGGGAGGATCACCTGAGCTCAGGGAGTCGAGGCTGCAGTGAGCTGAGATCGTGCCACTGCACTCCAGCCTGGGCGACAGGAGTAAGACTCTGTCTCAAAAAAAGAAAAAAAAAAAAAGATCCCTGTGTCCCTGGTATTCTGAGGAGTTTAGGAGATCAAAAGTCAGTCCTTCTTACTTAAGGTTGAGAGCTCCAGGTCTCACAATTACTCTAAAGCGATAACCTCCTAGCTTCCATTTCTATGCATGTCTACCACATGACCTTACCAGAGATGTGCGTTTGTGTATCCTGATGGGTCCAAATCAAAGTCCTGCACTGATGTGGTCCCAGAGAAGGCAGGTGGTATTAGGAGTTATGCCACCTTCAGAAGCTCCTCAGACACTGTCCAGGATTTCAGCCCAAATGACTACTACTACTATTGTTGCCTAGTACCCTTCTGAGACTAGCTGGGGTCTCTAAGCAGCTCTTGTAATCCATCCCTCAATATCATAGGCAGAGATGAACAATCCCTCTTCTGTCCAACCTGGGCATCGTACCATATTGCAATTTCTTTATTTACATGACTGTCTTGACTAAACTGTGAAGCTTCTTGTAAGATGAAATGAATCTCAGTCTTTTTGCTAATCTACATTTAGTGATTAGGATAAAAGAGGCCTTTGTGGTAGATTTTATCATCATTCCCAATTATTTGTTACCCTATAAAAAGATGGTACTTCCCTGTCCCAGACATCAGGCTTGACCTTGTAACTTGCCTTGGAAAATGAATGTGAGTAAAAGCAATGATGCCGTTTCTAAGCATTGCATAATTCCACCATTTCTCTTGTCCTGAGAACAGCATGTCCCCAAAGGGACTGTGGTTCTATTGTAAAAGGTCATGGTACAAAGCTAAAGCCAACCTATAATACCTGCAGTACAACGTAGCTGAAGCTGACAAAACCTTTCTCCTAGTAACACTAGTATCTGTAGCTAACATTTATAAAGCAAGATCTTTAAGTGCAGACTTTTGTTTTTTTTTTTTTTTGAGACAGAGTCTCGCTCTATTGCCCAGGCTGGAGTGCAGTGCTGCGATCTCGGCTCACTGCAACCTCTGCCTCCTGGGTTCAAGTGATTCTTTTGCCTCAGCCTCCCAAGAACCTGGGATTACAGGTGCCTGCCACCACACCCGGCTAATTTTTGAATTTTTAGTAGAGACGGAGTTTCACCATGTTGGCCAGGCTGGTCTTGAACTCCTGACCTCGTGATCTGCCTGCCTTGGCCTCCCAAGGCACTGGGATTACAAGCGTGAGCCACCATGCCTGGTTACTAAGTACAGATTTCCAATAATCTTCACAACACAGCCAAGAGGTGGATGCTGCTATTCTTTCCATCTCACAGAGGAGGAAACTGGGGCACCAAGAGGTTGGTTTACTTGTCTTTAAGATTACACAGCTACCAAATGTGTTCTAGGCGCAGCCACAAATCTTAGCACTTTGAAGGCCCAATCAATAGTGGGGACTAGGGCTGGGTGAGAATGGGTTTATGGGCCTGCGTCCTTGTAGTAGCATGTTTCACTCTCCATCCCCAGTGTGTGGCCACTCCTTATAGGTATACACCCTATCACGATGAACTCAGGAGTGACCACGTAACTTGATTTGCCAGTGAGCTATGGTCAGAATTGTCTCTTTGGGTAGAATCTAGTGATGGACACTAGAAAGCCACAGTTTTCACACTATTTATACTGGAGCTTTGGAATGGCTTCAGAATGCTGGAGAATGCTGGAACCCTACAAGTGAAAAGTCAGCTAAGCTACAAACGACTGTCTATAGTTATCATTTTGCTATTGTTTGTTTTTTCTAGGAATCCGAGAATACCCCACATAGCTCCTAGACCATGTTTCCTCCTGCCTGCTGGGCATCTCACTTCAGCAAACACTTACTGAACATCTGCTACAAGCTAGGCACTGGGATGAGCTTTGCAGATATCAGGGAAATATGACAGCACCCTGTCACGGAGAGCCCAGCTGAGGTGTGCAGCACCGTGAGCAGGGCAGTCCGCAAGCTGTCACATAAACACCTAGTCTCCTTTCCTTCTCTTCCTAACCTGCTACTCCTTCTTTCCTCAGCTTCCTCACTTCCAAGACTCCCAGTTCCATCACCACACTTGACCTCTGGGTCATCACTGACTCTATGCCTCCCTGCCACGCCTAACCAATTACAAAGGCCTGTAGATTCTGTCCACATCAGAGCTGCCTCCCATCACCCCACACCAGCTGGGAAGCTCAGACAACAGCAACAGCCTCCCGACAGGGGTCTCTGCAGATCTCCCCCACACCCCGATACTCCTTATCCATGCCTCCCACAGTTGGCTCTACGTGCTGTTGATGGAGCTATTCAATCGTTCCATAATTACCAGTGCCCACTGTGTGCTAAGGACTGCTCCAACATTTGGGATACTGCTGCAAATGCAATAGAAAAAATACCAGCCCTCGTGTAGCTGCCATTTTAGGGGGGTAGGGGCAAGGAGATGGACAAAAATAAAATATAGCTCAGAAAAGACACAGGAGGTCAGATGGTGATACGCACTGAGGGCACCAGAAAGATCCAGTGGTAGAGACTGGAGGAGTTGCAATTTTAAATTGAGTATTTAAGGAAAGCTTTTTAAAGGTGATTACTTGAGATTTGAACAATGCGAGGGAGTGATTCATGTTGGCCACTGTGTCAACAGAACTGTAAGGAAAGAAACCAGCCCGTTGAAGGTCCTAGGGCAGGAGTGAGCCCTGCTGTTTCAGAAATACGCTCCCTGTGGCAGGAGGGTGTGAGACACAGTGGTGGCAGTTAAAAGCAGTCAAAGACAGTGGTACCAGGGCACAGGTCATGTGCAGTCTTGAGCATGCTGGTTTTGATGTGGAGGGAAATGAGAAGCCATTGGAGGATTTGGAGCAGAGGAATAACAAGCTTGGATTTACATTTTAAAAGATGTCTCTGGCTGGTAGACTAGGAACAGACAAAGGGGACAGGGGACAAGGAGAGAGGCAAGGAAATCCCATAAAGGCTGTTGAAATAATTCAGGTGGGAGATAATGGTGGTTTGGACAAAAGTGGACACAGCAGAGGTGGTGAGTAGCAATCACATCCTGAATTTCTTTACTGTATGTGATTTGCGAGATGAAAAGAAAAATCAAGACAATTCTAAGATTTTTGCCTCGAGCAGCTGGAAGGATAAGACTTACCATCAGCCATGCGTGGTGGTTCATGCCTTTAATCCCAGCACTTTGGGAGGTTAGGACGGGCGGATCACCTGAAGTCGGGAGTTCGAGACCAGCCTGACCAACATGGAGAAACTCCATCTCTACTAAAAATACAAAATTAGCCAGGCATGGTGGCGCATGCCTGGCGCATTCCCAGCTTCTCAGGAGCTTGAACCCAGGAGGCAGAGGTTGTGGTGAGCTGAGATTGCGCCATTGCACTCCAGCCTGGGCAACAAGAGCAAAACTCCGTCTCCAAAAAAAAAAAGGTTGTTTGGTGCTAAAGAAGAGGCTGAGGACAACTTTGCCTGAGAAAATCAAGGCATGCTTTGCAATGGAGTAAATGTGTGACTAAATCAATAGGAGTTCAATTGCCAAGTAGAAAACCACAGAGGAATAAAACAGTACAGAATGGAATCTATTCCCGTACAGCTACAAGGGCACTACTACAAAAGGAGTAACTGGTAGGGACAAGACTGAAAAGGTGAGTTGAGAGATAATTCAGATATTAATCAGATATCAATATTAACAATCACAGTTCATATTTAGTAAGCATATACTATGTGCCAGGCACTACCTTATAGGAATTATCTGCCAGGCCTTACAGGAATTACATTTCTTCCGCACAACTCCCTGAGATGGGCACTATTATTTTCCTCATTATACAGATGAGGAGTAGAAGACACAGTGAAATAATGTCTCCAAGGTTACACAGCTAATGTGTGGTGAAGACTGGCTTTGAATCTAGGCAGTCTGTCTCCAGAGCCCACACCCAGGCTGCACTGCAGTGGTGCGATCTCAGCTTACTGCAACCTCCACTTTCCAGGCTCAAGCCATCCCCCCATCTCAGCCTCCTGAGTAGCTGGGACCACAGGTGTGCACCACCATGCCCAGCTAATTTTTCTATTTTTAGTAGAGACAGGGTTTTGTCATGTTGCCCAGGCTGAGTTCAAGCAATCCATCCCTTCAGCCTCCCAAAGTGCTAGAATTACAGGCGTGAGCCACCACACGTGGCTTCACACTGTAATTACTGAGTTTGGACAGAGTTGAAGGTAGGTAATAAGAAATGGCCCGCTTGAGTAGGTGAGTGGCATGATCTTTATTTTTTCTTCAGAGGAGCAACTTAAAAGGCAGGGTGGAAGGTGAACTAGTGGTGGAGAAGAGATGAAAATTTGGGCAGCACAGCAGTGAGATGAGGGGAAAAGAATAAAGGGGTATGCCAAGGTAGAATTGAGAGGACTCCATCACTAATTAGAAGGATGAGAATTTCAATATCAAAGTTATAAGCTACATAAAAGTTCAATTCAAAAAAACTTATTGGGCAAGTTTTCTATTATAGGTATTAGATTATAACAATATAAGTATTGTTAGATTATAACAATATAGGTATTGTTAGATTATATTGCTCTGATAAGATTACTTTTTAAAAAGTTTGTACTTTTCTGTAAATTAAAAGAATATGGAGTCATAAAATGGCAAGTGTTTTAGGGTTAACCTAAAATTGGGCATTGTCATCGATTTCAAAGAAGGTATGAACTAGCAGGCTTAAACAGCCTAATTCTTCTTTGAACTGGTCCTTGGCAGCAGTTCCTTTTCAGACTCAGTAAACAGAATTCATACAGATATAAGTCAAAACAAAAACTTACAAAGTCAAACGTATTATCTTTTGCATTAACCTATTTTTTTCCATCATACATGCTACTAGTATGTGCATTAGCATGATATTCTAACATACATTGCATTAACAATTAAAAGGTGGCAGCTCAGGGTGAACTCTTCTGTTATTCATTTCTTCCTAAATTTTTAAGGGCTTTATCTCAGTCAATAGTGTGTACAAACTGGTTAGTTTAACTTCAATATCCATTTCATTAAAGTTGATGGATCGTGATGAGATGCATTTAAGGCAGATAGTGATAGATGTTTTTTTATCTCTTGAACACGAGCTTTGTCTGAATGATGTTCTTTTATCTCTTGAACACAAGCTTTAAATAATAACTACAGGTTTTAAGTGCTGTTACATTAATACCATAATGTATGTGTTAGAAACAAAGGGATATTTCAAAGGTAGATATTTGAAAATTCTTTAGTCTCAATGTATATGTGTATTGAATATACTCTAAAAATAAATGTGCAATTTGCCAGTAGGACAATGCAGTGATTAGCATTAGGTATATCTCTTTTATATCCTAGCTATGTCCCACTTTCTTCTAAGTGCAATCCTTTCATGTTCACTTGCTGTTTCACCCCATCCACTCTAACTTCATTTGGAAGACTTGTCTAGAGGATAACATGTATTTTTACCTTTGCAGTGAATTGTATATGCCAATTGTAACCACAGCTATTTTTATGTTAACATAACTCCAAATGTTATATTAAATGTTCTATTATATATCAGCTCTAATCCCTTAAGTAAATTTTAAGAAATAAGTTCTTGTTCAAAAAAAAAAAAAAGGAGGATAAGAATTTCAGAAATAACAAGGTGGCAAGAAAGACTCAGAGCTCCCATTGGTGACCAGGGGTGGAAGACACAGTCATTAACAGAAATCAGCAACAGGTAAAGAGAAAAGGGAGAGGGAGAATTGGCCTTGCTGAATTCCAGATACTTCTCCCTCTTATACTTCTTACCTGAATTGTTAAGTATGTACAGTTTGCACTAAGCAATGGCACTTTTTTAGAAGAAATGGGCAGATTTTAAAACAATCTAGAATTAAGATATTAAGGAATTACTGTCGGTTTTGTTGAATGTGGTAATATTATGGTTACATTTTTAACAAACAGTCCTTCTCTGTTGGAAATGCATATGATAGTATTTTTAGGTAAAATTATGTGATATCTAGGATTTCCTTCCAAATACTCCAGCAGCAAAAACAAGAAAATGAGGGGGCGGGGGGGCTCAATGAAACAGGGATTATAGAATGTTGATATAACTAAAGAAGTTCTAGGCCGGGCACGGTGGCTCACGCCTGTAATCCCAGCACTTTGGGAGGCTGAGACGGGCGGATCACGAGGTCGGGAGATCAAGACCATCCTGGCTTACATGGTGAAACCCCGTCTCTACTAAAAAATACAAAAAAACTAGCTGGGCGCGGTGGCGGGCGCCTGTAGTCCCAGCTACTTGGCAGGCTGAGGCAGGAGAATTGCTTGAACCTGGGAGGCGGAGGTTGCGGTGAGCTGAGACCGGCCACTGCACTCCAGCCTGGGCGACAGAGCGAGACTCCGTCTCAAAAAAAAAAAAGAAGTTCTAAATCCTAATTCTACCCAACCCAGTCATATTACACAAGTAAATTTCTTAACCTCTCTAACATGCCACTTCTTCTATCAATTCAGAGTTTTGATTCCTAACTTTCAAATTGTTGAGAGTTTAAAATATTATGGAGACCATAAACCCAGTTTCCTGGCAGATAACAATGGCCCAATAAATGGTATTTACCATCATTTTTTATTTCACAGTAGCTGACAAATCCCTGGGAATCCAGCAGCCAGGATGAAATATGGCTGGGGCAAAGATGGTGGTAACCTCAATGAGGGTACCAGTCTGGGGTAATATTCCCTGTGGAGATCCTTGCCCTTAAAATCACCCCACTATTGTAGAAAAACAAGCAAGGCCTTGAGCCTCAATTTGGACACTTCAGGGTACAAGATGTCAGACGGGCAAAGGAAATTCAGCCATGGTTTCGAGCAGAAAAGACACTATAGGAATGTGAAAGGTAAGTGGTACCTACCTGATAGGAGGTTCTCAGGAGCACAGAAGTCCTTCCTTTCTCAAGAGATAGTCCTCTCCCAGCAGGCAGGTATTGGAGAAGGTGGACCTGAGGATGAAACAGGCAGTGTGAATTTCGGGGTTGTCTCCTAGCACCCAGATATGGAGGCTAGAAATCCCCAAGTTTAAAATAAGTGGGCCAGCTGGGAGCAGTGGCTCATGCCTGTAATCCCAGCACTTTGGGAGGCTGGGGCAGGTGGATCACCTGAGGTCGGAAGTTTGAGACCAGCCTGACCAACATGGAGAAACCCCGTGTCTACTAAAAATACAAAATTAGCCAGGCATGGTCGTGCTTACCTGTAATCCCAGCTACACGGGAGGCTGAGGCAGGAGAATCGCTTGAACCTGGGAGGCTGAGGTTGAGGTGAGCCGAGATCACACCACTGCACTCCAGCCTAGGCAACAAGTGTGAAACTGTGTCTCGGAAAAAAAAAAAAAAAAAAAATGAGCAGGCCTCCTCTTCCTTTAACAAGAAAGCCTCAGATCTGTCAGAGAAGAGAATAATGTAAACAGCTTCTAGGGCACAGAGCCACGTGGGGACATCAGAATACAGTCTGCCCTGACAAGCTGCTATTACATATTTATCCCTTTAATGCCTATGGGCCTCAAGTTGTAATATTATTAGTAATAGTTAACACTTACTAAACTCTGACTGTATACCAGAGACAATTCCAGGCACCATACAAGTTTTACCTCCCCAAAGCTCCATGAGTTACATACCTTCCTCAAATTGACAATGCTAGAAAGTGCCTAGATTTGAAGTCTAGCTGTGGAGCGCCACACCCTTAGCCAGCTGGGCCAGTAATGATGTCAGCAGTGACCAATCCCTATGGGGTCTGACAATTCTCAAAGTGTATCCACACATAGGGTTTAGGGGATGTAGATGAAACAGAATTGGCCATGAGTTAACAAATGTTGAATCTGGTGACAGGTCTGTGGCAGTTCACTGAATGGCTCTACTGGGTAGGTTTAAAATTTGCCCCTACGAAAAAATTAAAAATAAAATTAAACGCCTGATATCCAGAACTCGCCATATGCCAGAAGTGATTTGGATTGTTGACCAGAAGCCATCAGAGTTCTCCACCACACCTAACCCTTCACAGCCCCAAACCAGATGTTTGGCCCTAACGTGTGAGGGAAAAGCAGTCCAGGAAAGAAGGAGTCAGCCAGATGGGCCACCCAGATGACGACCAAACCCAGGATCTCTGCCACAAAGCACAGGGGGCACCTCCCACATGACACAACTTGAGACAACAAGTCCCAGAGAAGAGGCCTGTCCCCATTAAAAAAAAAAAAAACTGCCTAGATGTATGTCAGAGTGATACAGCCCGCTATTATCAGAGGACAAAACCTCCCTCACCTCCAGGGACTCCTGACCCAAGACACTCGCCCAGACCCTCTCAGGATATTCTGACCACGTCTAGCTCACCTCCACTTCCACCCCTGCAACCCCTAACAAACCAAGATCCATCAAGCATCACGGCCTGAGATGGCCTCCCCCTAACCACCCTCGTCACCACTTGGGACATATCCAGCCCCACCCAAAACACAGAAAAACTCGGAGATGCAGGACTCAGAACGCTCCCCAGCCAAAAACCACCCAGGGATGTGCGGACCTAGCCACGTCCCCATCCCAGCCTTGGGGATGTTGGTCCATTTGGCCCTGGCAGAACTCAACCCCACAGCCCAAATAAACCCCAGGACGCACGACTGGGGCCGCCCTTCCTATTCGAAAACCGGTTGACCCAGAATAATCCCGCCTGGTTCAAGACAGGCGTTAGAATTCCAGGTCGTTCTCACAAGACAGACGATAGAATTCCCGGTCACTCTCGTCCCCCCGAGGGAAAAAAGGTCCGCGAAGGTCCCGGCAAGCAGGGGCTCACCCCATCGCCCCGTCCCAGTGAGCACCGCGAGCCGCGCCCCCTCCTCCAAAAATCAAACATCTCCAACCAGCACTCCCCATCGGCCACACTCTACCCTGCGTCCTAACCTACACCCGGCTTTTCCCGAACCTCCTTTCCCCACGAGAGAGGGCATCCTGGGGCCAAGGAGCCGCGGAGACCGCGCTCACCCGAGCCAGCGGGCCCGGGACCTCGGCCGTCGACCTACGCCAGAACTACAGTTCCCAACATCCTCTCAGGCTTCGGCTCCCATTGGCCGCCACGTAGCCGCTTCTGGGCCGTGCAACGGTTAATTTTCCAGGATATTGGCTACTGCAGTGGCAGCCTCTCCGTCTCTTCTTAAAATACCCATGCTGGGCTGGGCGCAGTGGCTCCACGCCTGTAATCCCAGCACTTTGGAAGGCCGAGGCGGGCAGATCACGAGGTCAGGAGATCGAGACCATCCTGGCTAACACGGTGAAACCCCGTCTCTATTAAAAATACAAAAAAAATAGCAGGGCATGGTGGCGGGCCCTGTAGTCCCAGCTGCTCGGGAGGCTGAGGCAGAATGGCGTGAACCTGGGAGGCGGAGCTTGCAGTGAGCCGAGATCGCGCCACTGCACTCCAGCCTGGGCGACAGAG
>NW_012115366.1:2264475-2268937 GCF_000951035.1 Colobus angolensis palliatus | reverse complement strand
CCTGGGAGGCGGAGCTTGCAGTGAGCCGAGATCGCGCCACTGCACTCCAGCCTGGGCGACAGAGCGAGACTCCGTCTCAAAAACCATGCTGAAAACAGGTTCTGGCTCCCGAGTGAAGTCTCTGTCCTGTAGGCCCATTCTGCAAAAAAAAAAAAAGACTACACTCCCTACAAGCCTCTGCTGCAGCTTCCGCAGGCGCTTCCGGAAGCTGGCGTTTCCGAGGGAAGTCATTTCCGATTGGCGAATCTAGCAGGAGCAGTGCGCGAACTGTCAGGCGTGCCTTGGGTACAGTGTTTCCTGCACCTGACCAACTGAATTCCCTGGGCTGAGCCTCCATAGCATGCGAACTAGCTTATGTGAGCACCATGTAGATTCGACTTCGTGCTGCCTGTGGGACACAGGCAGGGCAAAACCGCCTCCCAGCGTCTCAGTTGAACCCTTACCCTCAACACCAGTGCACTCCTGTGGGTGGCCTGTAGTCACCTTCCTCTTGTCGAAGTCCTCAGAGTTAGTGACAGACTCTCATCCAGTTTCTGGAGGAGGGAAGCCTCACTCAGGATGGAGTCTGACTCTCTGGCCTCTTATCTAAGATGCCGATTCAGATCTGTGCTACTGGAGCCGGGCGTGGTGGCGCGCGCCTGTGATTTCTGTAACCCCGAGGGAGGCTGAAGCTGGAGATGGCTTGAGGCCAGGAGTTAAATATATATATTTAAAAAATAATAATATTTTTTAAACTGGGCTACGCTGGTACCTTGTGCAACATGGCAATTGCGGTTTTGCAGATCAGACCTTCAGCTCATAGGAGGAGCGTTTAAATCTTAATGGCAAATACAAATTGAATTAAATTTTACTTGTTACTGAAAGGGAAATAAACCTGACCTCCCGCCCTTGGAGTATTTCCATAAGAAATCTATGTGTAAATGCCGCTTTGATATGTACCTGACACTTGAAACGCTGAATAAGCACCTGCCAGCTTTACAAAATAGGAATGTTTCCCCCAAAGGTCTGGTGAGCCATCTCTTTGAAATGTAAACAGTGACGAAGATAGTGCCCTTATCTCCCTGTCACCTTGGGAGTTTAGCTTAGGTGCCTAGCTCCAAACTGGTAACCGCCCGCTTGTCATAGATAAAAGTTTTATTTTTTATTTTTGATAAAGGCAGTTAAAAGATGGCTACTCCAATTACCAGGTGAATTTAGGATGAACTATGAAAAATTGTACAGCAAACAATGTCAAATCCTCTTACAAGGGGGCAAATTACCATTAATTTTGAGGACATGTTTGTAATAGATTGTATCTGCCCAACTAGATAAACAGTAAGATCTCTTTCTGTCTGGCATCTGATTAGCAGGTTGTATATGATGTGCTTCCCAGTCCAGTTCAATATTATTTGGTAATAAAACTTATCTTTATTTTCTACGTTTGTGTAGGGGATTTTCTGGGTTAGCAGGAGATTTTGTTTTTATTTTCTCCAACACCCCCTTCCATCCTCTTATTTCTTTTTACCTTCTCAATATCAGCCTTCTGAGACTTCTCTGTTCTCCAGTACTCAGGAGATAGAAAACAAGGCCCCAAGGCCATTGTGAGCCAGAAGACAGACAAACAATTATTGATATTCTGTCCTGGCTTTCACAGAAAGGACCAATTCCCTTCTCTTGTCTTGGAGGCTGCCATGTTAGTACTGGGCAGAATCTGTTACTGAAGCACCAGGGGTTGGGTCTAGGTCCTGCTGCTTGCCAGTCAGAAAGCCAATCACTGAGACAATGAGTATTGCAAGGGAAGAAGGCTTTAATTGAGTGCTGCAGCCAAGAAGATGGGAGATCAGTCTCACATCCATCTCCCTGACTGACCAAAATCAGGGGTTTGTGTAGCAGGGAAGAAACGTAACTGTGGGAAAACAGAAATTAGGGAGAGATAAGAAAGAGGATTTGGAACAGGAATCAGGTGATTGGTTAGGCAATCATGACTGATGAGGAGTGTGAAGCAGGGAAGAAACGTAAGTGTGGGAAAACAGAAATTAGGGAGAGATAAGAAAGAGGATTTGGAACAGGAATCAGGTGATTGGTTAGGCAATCATGACTGATGAGGAGTGTGAGTTCTCATTGTCCAGATGCAATGATTTGGTAAGTTGCAGCTCCTTGATACTATCTGGGAGGCCTGATGGTTGGTTTTCCTGAGGAAGGAATGCAGGACAAATGTGACCTTCTCAAGTTTTAAGACTGGGGGAATCCATTTCTTTTCTTTTTCTTTTCCTTTCTTTCTTTCTTTTTTTTTTTTTTTTTTTGAGACAGGGTCTTGCTCTGTCACCCAGGCTAGAGTGCGGCGGCATGATCACCACTCACTGTAGCCTCAACCTCCTGGGCTCAAGTGAGTCTTCCACCTCAGCCCCGAGTAGTTGGGACTACAGGCGCATGCCACCACACCTGGCAAATTTTTTTATTTTTTGTAGAGATGGGGTTTCACCACATTGCCCGGGCTGATCTTAAATTCCTAGGCTCAAGTGATTCTCCCACCTCAGCTTCCCAAAGTGCTGGGATTACAGGCACCTGGCCTGGAAGGACCAATTTCTGTTTATTCAAAGAAACCATAAACATCTGTTCTCTGGGACAATTGGAACAGTTTCAAATCCAGCCCCTGATCTGGAGCCCTCCCTCAGCATCCCTCTGTGCTCCATGTGACTGTTATTCATCACGTGAATAAAATCTATGGAACAGTTTAATTAAAAATACAAGGACAGAGGTGACATCAATGGGAAATCTCTGTCCCTTCTGTTTAATTTTGCTGTGGACCTAAAATTCCTCTAAAAATGAAGTCTATTCATAAAAGAGAAAAATTAGGAAAATTTTGCAATGTTTTACTTGCCCCTCACCCTGCTTTCCTCCCTGGCTCTTCAGCAGTCTCAAAGCCTACATTCACAGCATGGGATGCAATTATGACAGACCCACAGCTAACATCATACTCAGTGGTGAAAACTGAAAACTTTTCCCCTAAGGTCAGTGACAAGACAAGGTTGCCCACTTTTGCCACTTCTATTCAATATTGTACTGGAAGGTCTGTTTACAGCAATTAGACAAGAAAAAGAAAAGCCATCCGAACGGAAAAGGAAGAAGTAAAACTATATTCACAGATTATGTGATCTTATATATAGTAAAGTCTACATTTCTATAACTAACAAGCAATTTGAAAATAAGAAAATAGTTCCATTTGCAATAGCATCAAAAATAATAACAAATTTAGGAATAACTTTAACCAAGAAGGCACAAGATTTGTACACTGAAAATTACAAATCATTGCTGAAAGAAATTGTATAAGCTCCAAATAAATGAAACCACTGTGTTCATGGGTTGGAAGACTTAATATTGTTAAAATGGCATTACTCCTCAAAGCAATCTACAGATTCAATGCTATCCCTGTCAAAATTCCAATGGCCTTTTTGCAGAAATGGAAAAGTTGATCCTGAAGTTCATAGGGAATTTTAAGGGACCCAGAATAGCCAAAACAATTTTGAAAAAAACAAGGTTGGAGGTCTCACTCTTCTTAATTTTAAAACTTAACACAAAGCTTCAGTAATTAAAACAGTGTGGCACTGCCGTAAGCATTGACATAGACCAATGGATAGGATTGAAAGTCCAGAAGTGAAACGATAGAGAAATGCTTAATTGCTTTTCAACGAGGATGCCAAGACCATTTAATGGGGAAAGAATAGCCTTTTCAATAAATGATGCTGGAACAACTGGATAACCGCAAGTGAAAGAATGAAGTTGGACCTCTACCTCCCACTATATACAAAAATTAACTCAAAGATGATAAAGATCTAAATATAAAAGCTAAAACTCTTAGAAGAAAGCATAGGGGTTAATTTTCATTACCTGGCATCTGAAAAGTTGTTTCTTAGATATGACACCAAAAGCAGAAGCAACAAATGGAAAAATAAATTGGGCCAGTCGCAGTGGCTCACCCCTGTAATCCCAGCACTTTAGGAGGCCAAGGCAAGAGGATCATTTGAGCACAGGAGGTCGAGACCAGACTGGGCAACACAGACCCTTCTCTACCAAAAAAAAGAAAAATTCCCCAAAAAATAGCAGGGCATGGTGGCAGGCACCTGTAGTCCCAGCTACTTGGGAGGCTGAGATGGGAGGATAGCTTGAGCTTGGGAGTTCCAGGCTGCAGTGAGCCATGATTGTACCACTACTCCAGCCTGGATGACAAGAGTGAGACCCTGTCTCAAAAAAGAAATAGAAATTTATCAAAACTTAAAACTTTGTGCACCAAAGGACACTACTGGAAGAGTGACGAGGCAACCCACAAGAATGAAAGAAAATATTTGCAAATCGTATATCTGATAATGGTCTAGCGTCCAGAATATATTAAGATGTCTATGACTCGGCCGGGCGCGGTGGCTCAAGCCTGTAATCCCAGCACTTTGGGAGGCCGAGACGGGCGGATCACGAGGTCAGGAGATCG
>NW_012115366.1:2245995-2264000 GCF_000951035.1 Colobus angolensis palliatus | reverse complement strand
GGTCTCGATCTCTTGACCTCGTGATCCGCCCGTCTCGGCCTCCCAAAGTGCTGGGATTACAGGCTTGAGCCACCGCGCCCGGCCAACAACCTAATCTTTAAATGAGCAAATGACTCGAATAAAGGTTTCTTCAAAGAAGTAAGTGCATACAAAACAGCCATCAAGAACACACCAAAAAAATGCTTAATGTCACTAGTCATTAGAGAAATGCAAACTAAAACCATAATAAAATTCCACTTCATGCCCACTAGAATGACTATAATAAAAATACTTTTTTAATGGAAAATAACAACTGTTGGCACAGAGGTGGAGAGATTAGAACCCTTATACTGTACATTGCTGGTAAGAATTTAAAGTGTTCTATCTGTTGGGGAAATCCGTTTGGTGGTTCCTCAATAAATTAACACACTTGTATAGCATGTTTACATCAGCACTATTCAGAATAGCTGAAAGGTGGAAACAATCCAAATGTTCATCAGTTGGTGAATGGATAAGCAAAATATGATGAATCCATACAATCGAATCGTATTCAGCCATAAAAAGGAATGAAGTACTGATACATGATAACATGGATGAACCTTGAAAGCATTATGCTAAGTGAAAGAAACCAGACACAAAAGACCACATACTGTATCATTCCACTTAAATGAATTTATATGTCCAGAATAGGCAGATCCATGGAGACAGAAAGTAGATTAGTAGCAGGGTCTAGTGGGAAGGTGAAATGCAAAATGACCACTTAATGGGCACAGGATTCCCTTTTGGGGTGATGAAAATGTTCTGGAATTGCCATAATGGGATGTCTTAATTGAAGAATCACATAAAAGGAAAAAGAAATTTAAAAATAAGAAAATAAACAGAAAAACAACAACAACAAAATAAAATTTTCTGGAATTAGATAATGGTGATTGTTGGGCAATACTGTGAATGTACTAAATGCCTCTGTGCAACTTAAAATGGTTAAAATGGTTAAATGTGAAATTTCTTCTATTAGAATGAATTGAGATAAATATCACCTTTATATGAGCTAAAAGCCAAGGATGCACACTTGCCTCAACTGCACTTTTCTTCTTCAAGTAAGACCAAATTAAATTTAGCTAGGGAGCATTTATGGAAATGAGCTTGAATCGCCTGTGTTCTCAAAAGAATCTTCAAAAGGATTCAAAAGTACTTAAGACGCTCAAAACTTCAAAGATCTTAGAATTTCTCTTATTGGGAATTATAAGCTATTACAGTGAATCAAAGCAGTATTTGTGTAAATGAGCCCATAACCATACATGTTCTCAAAGAACCTTCTCGTTGCTAGTCAAATCAAAGTAAGATGAATCCAATCAGTATTTGTAAAAATAAGCAGTCTAAAAAAGCTCAATATTTATATATATAAATATCTTTTGAAAAAATTTTTTAAAGACTAATACTGTGTGTTTAATGAATTAGAAGCCAAAGCGGGCCAGGCATGGTGGCTCACATCTGTAGTTCCAGCACTTTGGGAGGCCAAGGCTGGTAGATCACTTGAAGCCAGGAGTTCAAGACCAGCCTTATTAATATGGTAACCTCTACCGAGAATATTAATACAAAAAATTAGCTGAACTTGGTGGCACGCGCCTGTAGTCCCAGCTACTTGAGAGGCTTGAGGCACGAGAAATGCTTGAACCCAGGAGGCGGAGATTGCAGTGAGCCAAGTGATTGCTGAGATTACGCCACTGCACTGCACTCCAGCCTGGGTTACAGAGCGAGACATTGTATCAAAAAAAAAAGAAGAAGAAGGAGAAGGAGAAGGAAGAAGAAGAGGCAGCCAAATCAGAAAAAGGAGGGAAAAAAAGACTAATACTGCAGTATTAGTAAACACAAGTTCAAACATTCTGCTCAATTTATTGCTGATTAGAATACATTGATATTAATGTAAACTTTAAACAAACCAGGTGAGAAACACACTTTCATCTCACTTATTATTTGTCAGAGCTATTTATGATATTTGTGAAAAGGAGTTCTGAATCCCATATTTTTTTTCTTTTTTAGCCTCAATATATTACCACATTAAGAATCCCATATTGTTCTTAATAAATTTACAAATGTAGTGAAAAGCATTCAAAATATGTATTGTTATATGGAGGAATTACAATGACTCAGCAGGATTTGTGAAATCAATTTAGAATTGTTCTCCAAAGAATCATAAAAAATATTCCAAAAAATATTCCAAAAGCATTCAGAAGTACTCCAACTCTAACTTCTTTTTTGAACTACTATTGCTAACTAGATAACTAGTGATAACTCGAGACACATGTATGTCCTGGAGCCTCTCTTTTACATACTCTAGTTATTCTAATTATGTCTAGTTAGCTAGTTAGTCTGGGTTATCTTGTTGTCTCTACTTGTCAATAGTTCTCACTAGTTGTATGAACAAGAAATAAGCTATAGTTAACAAAAATGTATGGTTGACGTTCTTTGCTTAACATTTGCCCTTGACTTTGATCTTGGGCATGAACTTCAACCTTAGACTTCGAGGTTCAATATGAGGGTGAGAGACAGGCTCAGGTGATGGTACTAGAGTGAGCATCACACAGTCAGGGCGATGATCCGTATCTGCATCATCAGGAGGATCAGAGTAAGGGTGAGTGTCAGGGTCAGTGGCTGTGAAAGGAGGAGGGGCGGTCAGACTCAGAGTGAGATTGAGGATGAAGGTCAGAGTCAGAACGGGGTGAATGTGAGGGTGAATGTCAGGGCCAGACTGAAAGTGAGGGTGATGGTCAGATTGAGGTGATGAAATGAGAATGGGGACTAGGATGAGGGTGAGGTTGAGAATTAGGGTGATGATCAAGGTTGGGGTTTGGGAGAGAGCAGGCGAAGCGTTTGATTCAGGTTAGAATCAAGGTGAGGATGAGAGTCAGGGTCACAGAGATGTTAAGGATGTGATGTCCTGGTGCATGCCTGTAATCCCAACTACTCAGGAAGCTGAGGATCGCTTGAGTCCAACAATTAGAGGCCAGCCTGAGCAATGTAGCGAGACCCTGTCTCAAAAAAGGGAGGGGATTGTGATTTAGGGTAAAGGTGGGGCCAGAGTGATGCTGTGAGGGTCACAGTCACTGTTAATGTCAGGCTGAGGGTGCGGGTTAGTGTTTGATTTAGGATCAGAGTAGGTCCCAGTGAGGATTAAAGTCAGAGTGAAAGCAGGTGCACAGTGAGTGTGAGCATGGGCGTGAGAGAGAGATCAAAGTCAGTGTCAAGGTAAGCGTCCACCTGAGGAATAAACTCAGAGTAAGGATGAGTGAGCAGGGCAGGGTCAGGGCAACAGTGATGATGAAGGTCTGGTTTAGAGTCAAGGGCAAGTGTCGAGATGAAGCTGAAGGTCAGGGTGAATGTGAGAGTGAGGGAGAGTGAGGTCTAGCTGAGAATGAAAGTGAGAGAAAAAGTGAGAGTCAAGTGCAATTCAGGTCCAGTGTGTGAGGCTTAGGTCAGGTTTAAGGCAGGGGTCGGGATAAGGGTTATGATCACAATGCGGGTCAGGTTGAGGATAAAAGTCAGGCTCAAGGCCAGAGAGTGTTAGGGTAAAAGTGGGCATGAGGTTCAGGGTCAGGGAGAAGATGTGAGTGAGCTGACATTGAGGATGTCCTTCATGATTAGTGTCAGTGTCACCGTCATTACTTTTTGTGCCTTACAACAAATTGGGATGAACCTAGTCAATTTAAGTCAGAATCATACATTCATATCTAAGGTAACTTACTATGGTGAATCCAATCAAATATATATGAAACTAAGCAGAATAGTAGAAAACAGGTTGAAAACAGACAGGAAACCATGCTTCCAACTAAGGTTCAGGTCCACATTCAGGAATATTTCAAATGAAATGTCTCATTGTGCATTAGAGCATATTTAAATGAAACCAAGCTGTTTATGCCAAACGAGCTCAGAATCTGTCATTCTTCCTGAATGAGACTGAGTGCTCCAGAGAAATAGAGCCAATAGAATTTGTGTGTGTTTATGTATTTGTGTATGTGTACACACACACACAGGTATATATACAAATATACACACACATATATACACACATATACAGCCAATGTATATGTGGGTATATATATACACATATACACATAGCAGGAGAGCCGATGGTGCCTTTCCAGTCCAAAGGGACAGCCTGCTGAAGAATTCCCTCTGGTCTTTTTTTATTTTTATTTTTGAGATAGGGTCTCACTCTGCACTCTGTCACCCAGGCTAGAGTGCAGTGGCATGATCATGGCTCACTGCAGCGTCGACCTCCTGGGCTCAAGCAATCTTCCCACCTCAGCCTTCCAAGTAGCTAGAACTACAGGCACACACTACTATGCCTGGCTAGTTATTAATTTTTTTTTGTAGAGATGGGGGTCCCCCTCTGTCACCCAGGCTGGTCTTGAACTCCTGGCCTCAAGTGATCCTCTCACCTCAGCCTCCCAAAGTGCTGGGATTAAAGGGGTGAGCCATTGCCCTTGGCCTCAAACTTTTATTGCTTGTTAGAATAAATTGACATGAAAGTAAGCTTTATCTAATAATAATAATTTTTAAAAGGTGAGAAACACACGTCATCAAAACTGTACTTAGAGCTAAGACAAAGGGAAACATTATATGTGAAAGACATCTCAAAATCACCTATTGTCCTTAATAAAATTTTTTAAGTACTCAAAGATTTATTTATTTATTTATTTATGTATTTTGAGACAGAGTCTCACTCTGTTGCCCAGGCTGGAGTACAGTGGCTCGATCTTGGCTCACTGAAACCTCTGCCTCCCAGGCTCAAGCAATTCTCCTGCCTTGGCTTCCCGAGTAGCTGGGATTACAAGTGCGTGCCACCACATCTGGCTTTTTGTATTTTTTGAGTAGAGATGTGGTTTCACCATGTTGACCAAGCTTGTCTTGAACTCCTGAGCTCAGACAGTTTGCCCACCTTGGCCTCCCCAAGTGTTGGAATTACAGGCGTGAGCCACCCTAAAGATGAGAGCCTTAAAGATTATTTCTATTTGGGAGAATTATAATGAATCAAAAGCAGTATTCGTGTAAATGAGCTCATTCTCACATTGCTCTTAAAAGATCCTTCTTATTGCCAGTTAGAGCAAACTAATTGGAATCTAGAATTCTGAAGCCGACATAGAATCACTAACTGTTGTCAAATAATCTTTTGTACTCCAAAGTACTCCAAAATGTACAAAAGTATTCAAAAGTGCCAAACTCTAACTTCTGATTGCTAAATAGCTACCCCTCCAGTTCCACACTCACTCACAACCTACAACCCTCCCTTATAGACACTGCCTTCCAACATACCACGTGCTCTCAGCCCCGTGTCCACTTCCCTACACCACTTGCCCCATATCCACTCAATATCTATGCCCTGACGCTCACCCACACACCACCTACCTCTGCCCTATAAACCACTCAGTGCCTACCCTTGCGGCCCATGCCCACTGATATGGTTTGGCTCTGTGTTCCCACCCACCCAAATCTCATCTCGAATTGTAATCCCCACACGTCAGGGGAGGGACCTGGTGGGAGGCGATTGGCTCATGGAGGTGGTTTCATCCATGCTGTCCTCGTGTAGTGAGTTTGCACAAGATCTGATGGTTTAAAAGTGTTTGGCAGTCCCCTGCCCCCCTCTCTCTTTCCTGCCACCATGTAAGACATGCCTTGCTTCCCCTTCACCTTCCACCATGATTGTAAGTTTCCTGAGGCCTACCCAGCCATGTGCAACTGTGAGTCAATTAAACCTCTTTCCTTTATAAATTACCGAGTCTTGGGTAGTTCTTTATAATAGTGTGAAAATGGACTAATCCACCCATTCACCACCTTCTGACCCATACTCATTCTCTACTTACTCCCTCAAATATCCCGTAACCTACCCCACATTACATACCAACACCCTACCCACACCCTGCCGCAAACTCCTTTACTACACTCTCATAATGATTCTGACACTGACACCCTAATCCTGACTGTGACACTGACCCTCCCTCTGACCCTGTACCTCCAGCTCACTCTCATACTCACTCTGGTCCTAACAATGAGCCTGACCTTCACACTTGCACTGACTTTGAACTTCGCCTTTGGATTCACCTCACCTCACTGAATAGAACAAAAAAACCAGCCTCCTTGAACAAGAGGAAACTCTTTAGCAGACTGCCTTTGGACTGGAACTGCACCATTGGCTCTCCTGGGGCTCCAGCCTGCCAGCCTCCATAATTGTGTGAAGCAATTCCTTATACTAAATCTCCATATGTGTGTGTGCATGTGGTGTATATGCAAATAAATACACATTCTATTGGTTCTTTTTCTCTGGAGAACCCTGACTCATTCAGGAAAAATGACAGATTCTGAACCCATTTGACATAAACAGCTTGGTTTCATATAAATATGCTCTAATGCACAGTGGACATTTCATTTGAGATGTTCCTGAAGCTGGACCTGAACCTTAGTTGGAATGTGGTTTCCTGCCTGTTTTCAACTGTTCTGTTCAGCTTTACATATATTTAATTGAATTCACCATAGGGAGATGATTCTGATTTAAATTGCCTAGGTTCATCCTAATTTGTTGTAAGTTACAAAAAAATAAGGAAATTTAGAGAACAATGGTGATTGTAAGATTATTTTCTCTAATACTGCTTAGATTCATGTAATTTGGCTCTAAGTTATTTTTATCTGCTCTATCTCACCATTTCACACTTATTAAGGGACAAAGTCTGGTTCTTAGCTTGTTTACTGCTTGGTTGTACATAGTTTAATCTATATTTCTATTAACTTAACATAATAGAGTACTTTGGAGGATAATGACTGCTTCTGAACTAGGTTTCACTAATACTGCTTAGATTCACCTTAATTTAATGCACTTTAAGATTCTATGTTTGTATTCTACGTGCATGTTACGAGCTAGCTTGTATATATTATGAAGTTTACATATCATTTCTTAAATGTATAAATTTCATTTATAATGGATGAGTGATTTTGAACTTGACTTCATTTATATCACCTGATTTATGTGCTACTAGCCAGGCGTGGTACCTCACACCTGTAATCCCAGCACTTTGGGAGGCCAAAGTGGGAGGATCTCTTGACCCCAGGGGTTAGAGATCAGCCTGGACACCATGGCGAGACCCCATCTCTATTAAAAAGAAATAATTTTTTAAATTAAAATATGTATTACATATGCCTAGCTACACTTCAATTATTCCTAAGAGGTTACAACCACTTTTCAGAACAGTGTCTGATTCTGAGCTTGTTCATTAATATACTGCTTTTTTTTTTTTTTTTTTTTTTAGATATGCTCTAACTCATCTTAAAGAGGAGAATCTGTGGGAAATGGGTCTGGGAAGATCACTGGTCAGCTCTGGTCCCAGAAACTTGGGCAGGCACCCCCTGTAAAGCACTTGTCAACATGGGGACTTGTCTTCTATGCAGAAAAGTGGTGACTCACACCATGGGCAAGTGGCAGATATTCAGCCTCTGGAAGAGAATACTGGGGACAATTGCTGGCAGCACAGGTTGGCACTTGGACTCTGAAGCAAAAAATGGGGACTTCACTTCTGGAGGGAGAGGTGGGGACACAGCCCCAGGGCAGGGGGAGGGGACTTAGCTTCTTGGGGAGATGCAGGGAGGAAGCTTCTAGAGTGGGAAGTCTGTAATGAGTGGCATGGATTTAGTCTGTAGAACTGAAATCAAAACTCATCTACTAGAAGGGTTAAGTGGAGACGTAGCCTTTGGGACAAGTGGTGAGGACATAGTGTCTGGAGGGAGAAGCAAGAACGTAGCCTCTGCTGAGGGAAATGAACATGTAATCTCTGGGGCAAAAGGTAGGTACTTAACGTCTGGCATTGAAATCCAGACCCAGCCTCTGGAAGAAGAGTGGACTTACCCCCTGGACAGATGGTGGAAACCTTGCTTATGGGACAAGCATTGGGAACTCAGCCACTAGAGTGAAAATCAGGGCAGGCATAGACTCTGGGGCAGAAAGTGGAAACTTCACCTCTGGGGTGAACAGTGGGGGCTTCTTCTCTGGAGTCAGATGGGGACTCAGCGTTGGGAAGAACACAGTGGACTTTTTATATTCTGGAGACAGAAGTAGCCTTTAGGGAAAGAGATAGCGATGGCCTGTAGAGCCCAAATCCAGATGCAGCCTCTGGAGGGAGAAGTAGGGCCCTCACCTCTCGGGAGACCTCTGGGAACTCATCTTCCAGCTCTAAAAGCAGAGCCCTAGACTCAGGTGTGGGTAGTGGGATGTAGTCTCTGAGGCAAGAGATGACTTCTCCAGTCAGAATTGGGGCTCAGCCTCTGGAGAGGGAAGTGTGGACCTAGCCAGTGGGAATACGGTGAAGACTCTTAGCCTTTGGATGGAGAAGTAGGGTCAGTCTCTGGTGTGGGAAATGGGAATTTAGATTCTGTGTGGGAAATGGGGATTTAGCTTTTGAAGTGGGAGATGTAGTCTTAGCCTCTGAAGCTGAAAATCTGGACTCAGCTTCTGGAGGGAAAAGCTGGCACATAGTCGTGGGTGGTCGCGGTCAAAATCAGTTCCACAAAGAGGGGCCTTTATGCCAGGCTGGAGGTGCTCTCCCTAGTGAGTGAGGGAAGCAGGACACTTTGAAATGAATGTTTCTCAGCTTGTTTGCACATGCAAAGTTCACAAAGCACTTAAGAAGCATGTAAGGTTTGTTTCAAATGAGTAAGTTATTTTGAGTTTGATTTAACATAAACTCTTATATATCTAACTCTTATATACTCTAAGTTACTCTAAGAAGGTCCTTTTGTGAATGCTTGAGTCTGCACTTGTTTTAATATCAACTGTTACATGTGAATTATCTCTAAGTAATAAAAGTGTGGTGGAAAATGAATGAGTAATTTTGAGCTTGATTTCACCTAAAATGCTTAGTATTGACTACATTGAGTCTAATTCCACATAACAAGTTAGGTTAAGGACATATTCCTTAATACTGCTTAGATTTATCTAAATTAGTTCTAACTCATTTTATTTACTTTCTCACCATTAGAAGTTTCCTTAGAGGGGAATGTCTGATTCTTAGCTTGTTTGCAAACACTCTACTTGTTTGTAAACATACGCTTTCGTTTCAACATAATAAGGTACTTTGGAGTTACCTAGAGGTGATGCGACACTGTTTTTATTTAACCTACTTAATTTGTTCCAACTTGCACTTAGACAGTACTTTTCAGGTAACTGTGTTTCCTTTTCTTCTTTTTCTTTTCTTTCTTTTATTTTCTTTTTTTTGAGACAGAACATCACTCTTGTGGCCCACACTGGAGTGCAATGGCACGATCTCAGCTCACTATGACCTCTGCCTCCTGGGTACAAGCAATTATCCTGCCTCAGCCTCCCAAGTAGCTGAGATTACAGGTGTGCGCCACCACGCCTGGCTAATTTTGTATTTTTTTACTACAGACAGGGTTTCACCATGTTGGTCAGGCTGGTCTTGCATTCCTGACCTCAAGTGATCCACCCACCTCATCCTCCTAAAGTGCTGCAATTACAGGCATGAGCCACCATGCCCGGCCAAGGTGACTGTGTTTCTGAACTTGTTTGCATATGTGCAATTTACGCAGCACTTACAAAGCTCATACATTTTATTTTAAATGCATGCTTTTGAGTTTATTCTCACATAGATGTCATTTGTCCTAATTTACCATATGAAGTTGAGTTTGGGAATACTACTTGGATTCATCTTCATTTGTTCAAACTTACAAAAAGATACTTAGTTGGAGATGAGTCTTTCTGAGCCAGTTTGTTAGTTTGTCTTTCTGAGCTAACATGCTCTAGTTCACAGTAAGTCAATCTAACTCAGTTTCAATTTTAACATAAGCTGCTTAAGTACATTTATATTTACTCCGACTCATAGTAAGAAGTTACTTTTAAGATCAAAGTGTGAGGTCAGGCATGGTGGCTCACACCTGTAATACTTTGGGAGGCCGAGGCAGGCGGATAGCTTGAGCTCAGGAGTTCGAGACCAGCCTGGGCAACATAGTGAAACCCTGTCTTCACAAAAGACACAACAAAGTTAGCCAGATGTAAGTAGCTTGTGCCTGTGGACCCGGCTACTTGGAGGCTGAGGTGGGAGGATTGCTTGAGCCTGGGAGGCAGAGGTTGTGGCAGCAGCATTTGATCCAGAGCAACTCCGTCTTGAATAGGGGCTGGGCAAAATAAGGCTGAGACCTACTGGGCTGCATTCCCAGGAGGCTAGGCATTCTAAGTCATAGGATGAGATTGGAGGTCAGCACAAGATACAGGTCACAGAGACCTTGCTGATAAAACAGGATGTGGTAAAGAAGCTGGCCAAAACAAAAATGATGATGAAAATGACCTCTGGTCATCCTCACTGCTCATTATACACTGAGTATAATTCATTAGCATACTAAAAGATGCTCCCACTAGCGTCATGACAGTTTACAGATACCATGGCAATGTCAGGAAGACCCTATATGGTCTAAAAGAGGGAGGAACCCTCAGTTCCGAGAACTGCCCACCCCTTTTCCAGAAAACTCATGAATAATCGACACCTTGTTTAGCATACAATCAAGAAATAACTATAAGTATAGTCAGTCCGGCAGCCTATGCCACTGCTATGCCTATGGAGTGGCCATTCTTTTATTCCTTTTTTTTTTTTTTTTTTAATAAACTTGCCTTCACTTTATGGACTCGGAGGGAATTCTTTCCTTTTTTTTTTTAACATTCAGAATTTTTATTTTAAAACAAAGAATCAGAGTAACATTAATAATAGGAAAGCCATATGGAAATATTCACAATCTTCTCAGTGAGAAATGGGAAAACAACTTCCCTGCCTTACTGCCAACCCACTGTTTGAGGAGCCAGAAGTTGACATGAAGTTGCAAGGTCACCTTTTCCAGGCAAACCCTACTCCATAGCTATGTGTTTTTTGTTTGTTTGTTTGTTTGTCTTTTCTGAGACAGAATCTTGCACTGTGGCCCGGGCTAGGGTGCAATGGTACGATCTCAGTTCACTGCAACCTCTGCATCCTGGGTTCACATGATTCTCCTGCCTCAGGTTCCCCTGTAGCTAGGATTACAGGAGGCTGCCACCACACCCGGCTAGGAATTCTTTCTTTCTTACACACGATCCAAGAACCCTCTCTTGGAGTCTGGATAGGACACCTTTCCGGTAACAGTTGCAGTGAGCTGAGATCATGCCACTGCACTCCAGCCTGGGTGACAGAGACCCTATCTCAAAAAAGAAAAAAAATCAAAGTGTGATTCTGAGCCTCTTTTAAAATACTGCTTAGGACAGCTGAGGTGGCCCACGCCCATAATCCCAGCACTTTGGGAGGCCTAGGCAGGAGGATCCCTTGAGCTCAGGAGTTCAAGACCAGACTGGGCAACATAGTAAGACCCTGTCTCTCTACAAAATAAAATTAGCTGGGCATGGTAGCACGCATCTATGCTCCTAGCTACTTGGGAGGCTTAGGATCTGCTTGAGCTGGGGAGGTCGAGGCTGCAGTGAGCCATGATCATACCACTGCACTCCAGCCTGGGGGACAAAGGGAGACCCTGTCTCAAAAAGAGAGACAGATAAATTATACTGCTGAAATTCATCTCAAGTCGCTCTAACTCACAACAAATGCTTACCCTTGCAGAGAACGCGTGATTTTGAGGTTGCTTTCACATATACCTGCTAGTGTCCACTAGGTCTCCACTTCCCACCGTGAGGCTGGGTTTCGTGTTCTGGTTCCAGGCTGTCCCCACACTGCCTGCCCCTGCTGCGAATCGCAGGTTTTGCCGCAATGCCAAGTCCCCAACTTGGCCAACAGAGGGCGCCCGGCCGAACCGCTAGGACCGAGATGGGCGAGCTTCCAGGCCCAATTCCTCAGGATTGAGGCGGGCGAGAGCTGCGGGCCCTGCCGGGGGAGCCCAAGGGGCCTTCGCAGAGGGTCTGGAGGCCTTTCAGGAAGGAAGCCAGGTGCAGGTACGACCCGAAGCCCAGACCCCAGGCCCGGCGCTGCAGCAGGCCCGCCCTCCCTGCCTTGGCCCTTCCCTTTTATTATTTTTATTTTGAGCGAGGTTCTCGCTCTGTCACCCAGGCTGGTCTCGAACTCCTGACCTCAACTGATCCGCCCGCCTCGGCTTCCCAAAGTGCTGGGATCACAGGCGTGAGCCACCGCGCCCTCTGGCTCCCGATCTTCCGCGGGGCCCAGAGGCCAAGGTCCCGGCCTTTCATTCGAAAGCGGAGTGGCCCTCTCCAGAGTCGAACGGAATCCCCGCTTCCCGGCTTCCCGCTCCTGAGGTTTAGTCCCCGCCTCTCCCTGAGGGGCTCAGCCAGATCCAGAGGCGGATCCCGCAGTTTTCACCCCAGAAAAGGAATCCGGCATTTTTGATCCTAGGTCTAACCTGGCCTTCCGCTCTGAGACTAAGTGACTGTCTACGCCTCCGGCGGCCGAATCCCCACCCGCCCCACCAGAGGCTAAGCCCCCACTTCGCGCTCAGTCCCGATTTGTCGCCGTAGTGCCGACTCTGGCTGCCAGCCGCAGAGTCCCCGTTCCCTCCCCACGCGCCACCCTGCGGAGGCTGAGTCCCCGCTTGTCGCCCAAAAGCGAAGTCCCCATTTTTAGCTTTAGTAGCCTCAGAGACCTGACTTCTCCAAGCTTCCGTAGGGAGGTGAGGATGGAGAGCATCTGGCATCCGGAGCCCCTGGCCCTGGCACAGCCCCGAGGCCTCTGGGGGGTCAGGGGATGGGGGAAAGGGTTCGGGGACAGCAGGGGCGATAAAACCCCAAACCCTGAGCCATTCGCCCTGCTTCTGGCTTTACAGGGACTTGCGCACACGTAGCTGAGAACATTCACCAAAAAGGTGTTACTGTTACCGGAACGGGGTCCCGATCCAGACCCTAAGAGAGAGTTCTTGGACCTTGGGCAAAAATCCCAGGCGACTCCATAGAGTAAAGTGAAAACAAGTTTATTAAGAAGGCAAAGGAATAAAGAATGGCTACTCCACAGGCAGAGCAGCAGCAGTGGGCTGCTCAACTGATTACAGTTACTTCCTGACTATATGCCAAACAAGGGGTGGATTATTCAGGAGTTTTCCGGGAAAGGGGTGGGCAGTTCCCAGAAATGAAGATTCTTCCCCCCTTTTAGACCGTATAGGGTAACTTCTGAACATTACCATGGCATTTGTAAACTGTCATGGTGAAAAAAAAGAAGACACTTTTATCATGCTAAAATATTATAATTAGCACATAATGAGCAGTGAGGAGGACCAGAGGTCACTTTCCTGGTTTTTGGTTTTGGTGGGTTTGGGCAGGCTTCTTTATGGCATGCTGTTTTATCAGCAAGGTGTTTGACTTTTTATTTGTTTGTTTGTTCTTTTTTTCTTTTTTTGAGCCGGACTTGTCACCCAGGCTGGAGTGCAGTGGCACGATCTTGGCTCACTGCAACCTCAGCCTCCCAGGTTCAAGCGATTCTCATGCCTCAGCCTCCCAAGTAGGTGTGATTATAGGTGCGTACCTCCATGCCTGGTTAATTTTTGTATTTTTAGTAGAGACGGGGTTTCACCATGTTGGCCAGGCTGGTCTCGAACTCCTGACCTCAGGTGATCCGCCCACTAGGCCTCCCAAAGTGCTGGTATTACGGGTGTGAGCCACCGCTCTTGGCTAGTACCTTGTGCCTACCTCCTATCTCATCCTGTGACTTAGAATGCCTAACCTCCTGGAAGTAAAACCCAGTAGGTTTCAGCCTTATTTTACCCAGCCTCTATTCAACCAGTTGTTCTGGTTCAAATGCCTCTGACATTACCAAAAAGGAAAATGTAAGCTATAATCACAGTCAGCACCAAATTAGAAAAACTTAATGAAACAGTCACCTGTGAAAACCAGAGACAGATGTGCGAATATACTAAAAAACACAGAATTGTTCACTTTAAAAGGGTAAATTTTGTAGTATGGTCATTATACCTTCATAAAGGTGTTCTTAAAAACAAACACATAAACAAAAAAGACTAGTTAGACCCAGGTTTTCCCACTTCTTTCCCACTTCTGCAGATTCAAGGTTGGCTCTCTAAGAGGCTGACGTGGTGGAAAGCTCTGGGCTGAGGGTTCGTAGACACAGCCAAGGCCAAGATGAGAAACCATATGAAAACAAGAGAACTGAGTGAAAATTTGCCTCCCGAAGAGTGGGACTCTGAGCCGCCTTCTCTTCCTCAGCTCCCCAAACACAGGCAGCCTAAGTGTGTTCTCTGAGAAAATGGGAAGATTTTTCTCTGAGAATTCTGCCCTGCTCAGAAGAAATGGCCCATAAACACTGGGAGTGGGTGTCTCTTATCCCTGCCTCATCACCCTACAGCAGTGGGTCTCAAACTTGAGGGACACCCCCTACCCCCGTCCCGCCTTCTCCGGGTACATTTAACAGTGCCTGGAGATGCTGTGGGTCGTCTCACCTGGTAGCAGGTGGGTGTTACAGGTATCTATCACACAGAGGCCAAGGATGCTGGTAAACAGCTTACAAAAGACAGCTCTCACACAGCAAAGCATTATCTGGTCCAAAATGTCACTGATGCTGAGATTCAGAAACACTGTCGTAAACGGAGGTCCACCCATCAGCAAGGCCTGCCCACATGTGGAGTTCTTCCACATAGCTTTTCAGCACCTCACAATGAAATACGAGCAGATAGCAAAGTGCCCCCAAACAAAAAAACAAGGATAAGAAGAGTGATGATTTAAAAGAGTTTGCCCAAGTGACAGGGAGACCAATGTTGTCCCTGACAAATGCATCTCAATGGTGAAGTCTCCCTGCATCCATTCCAACTCGCTTTGCCAAGGTCAAAGCTCACTCAGCAGTGGTCCAACCGCAGGACTACTAGTTTCCAAGCAATCTTAAAACAATGGGACTCTGGCTCAGTGGAGGTCCTCTCCACTCCAAACTGTATGCATGAATACTCTGACATTCTAGGATCTCAGATGAGCTGAGTCTTGCTAGGGAGAGCGAGCTCTAGAAGCAAAGTAGGAGGTAGAATTCAAAACATCCAAGGAGAGGTGTTAAGGAGGTAATTCCTATGGCAGAAGCGGCTGAGAAACTTCTTAAAGCAATTAAGTTGTCTCTGCTGGGGACTTTGCTGCCCTGGGCTCTGCTACCACGACACCAGGTTATCTCCAAAGGGTTGGTGATGAGCAATTGCACATCATAGCCTGGCTTAGTGCTGCTCTGTGGAATAGAGAGAAAGCCTAGAGCCCAGTAGGGTAGAGAGAACACAGAAGAGGCTGGAGGTGGAGCAGCTGACAAGGCGAGGGCCACACCTCTACCACCATGTGGCCGTATCTTCGTGAGGCAGTGAAGTAAGGAACTTTGCAGCAGGTGCATCGTGGAGCGGAAGAAAAGGGCAGGCTCATTCGTGCCCTGGCAAAAGTCGGGCCCAGATGCACTGCAGGCCTAGGCACTGAGGCTGGGAGAAAAGTGATGGTGAGCAGGAATCCCACAGAGCTCTCTCCTAACTCTTCAGGGCTTTGGGGTGTTCTGGTTATGACCATAATATCTCACTCAGTCCCCAAAGGGCTCTTGCAGCAGAATTACCTCCACCCAGCAGATGAAAAAATGGAGGCAGAGAAAGCTTCAATAACTTGCTTATGGTAGTGTGGAGTGAAGAGGGGCTTGTCACTCTCTTCAATTAAGTTTTTAATTGGGCCAGGTGTGGTGGCTCATGCCTGTAATCTCATCACTTTGGGAAGCCGAGGTGGGCAGATCATTTGAGGCCAGGAGTTCAAGCCCAGCCTGGCCAACATGGTGAAACCCCGTGATTTCAGCTGACACCTAAAAATGGGGGTTGACTTGATTTGTTTAACACTTTTGCTTTGAGGAGCATTCCAGTTGTCCTTATCCCGTATGGGCAGAAGTAACAGAGCCCCTGAATCTAGGCTCCCTACTTTCTTTCCCTGACTCTGCCTCCTGGGGTGGTGGGGGAGAAGAAGAATAAAAAACTATGACCCATAGTCACCAGCTGGCTGCAGTTTTCCTTGTGGGCTGTGTAGACTGTGCCTCTCAGTCTGTCTGGCTTATCTCTGGCAGTAATCCTCCCCTGCCCTTGGAGTAATGGGCGGGGCGCCCTCAGGTCCTAGATACCTGGATGTGGGTCCAAATTCCTGCCCAAGAGTCTGAGATGGCAGAGACAACCTCAGCAGTTTCTCGAAAACAGGACCTTTCTGGCCCAACTTCAGTGCTGATCGAGAAAGGTCAAGGAACCAAGACTCTGACCAAACAAACTTAGGAGCACTGTTCATATTACACCACCCAAAGCTTTCAGGGACATGCTGCTACCATCCAGATCCCTATGGCCTCTCTCCCACCCTGTGCCACATACTACCCCAGCACCGAGCTCGTTGGTGCGGGTTCGTAAGTGGAGGGCAGCATCCTTGAGACAGCGCCAGCTCGCGTTATCCAGCTAGGGTGTTAGCTGGCGTAAGTGGATCCTCTCCATTGTGCCGGTTTACAACGTTCTGTGAGCAACACTGGATGTTTTGTAAGCAGATACCCACAGCTAATTATATATATATATGTATATACTTCTAATTGGAGAGATAAATTAACAAGATGGCCCAAGAAGCTTCCCCAAATAAAAGCTTTGGGGACAAAAGCACACCTGGATTTGAACGCCCCGTGACTTTGGTGGAGATTGCACATGTTATTTTTGTTGTTGTTGTATTGGGTCCTGAGCTTTTATTTTCTCTGAGGAAGCCATAACCATGAAAGATAATTAGTACAGAGCTCACCCTCCTCAGCTCTAGCAATAGGGACGTTCACTATCCTGATAACATTAGGGCACAACACTCTGTTATTATTACTCTTCAGAATAATGTTTGAGTTGAATGTCCAATAAGTGTTATTCAAATAGTATTAGCTTACGTATTGTGTTAAGAAGAATGAAGAAAAAGAAAAGGAATATTTCACAAAAAGTTAAAGACACATTTTTGTGCCACTTTTCCCTTAAAAGTTGCAAATGTGTGAACACAAGAGGTTTCCGGTTACAGACATGTCAAGACCACCATGGAGAAAAGGCAAATCTTGATGAGGCAAAACCCAAGGGCAGAGCAGAGAGGGATCTTCCCGGAGGCTGCAATGCTCTGCTCAGACACCAGACCCCACCTGGCAGTTTGTTAGGGTTATAGCTCTGCTAGGAAACATCATTCCAAGTCATATTGTAAAATGTTGGGTGGGCAGTGTGCCCAGGGCTCTGCCACATGTCCTGAGGTCAGCAGTCTTCACAGTTGTGCCCCAGGCAGAGGGGATAGTGGGAGCAAAGACAAAGAGAAGTTCTAGTACCTCGAGTGAGAGCAAGTCACATTAGCGGGTAGGAATGGCTGCACTGAAAGAAAGAGGCAGAGGGGGCTGGAGGGCGTTGGAGTTCTCCAAGGCCTTAGACGGCACATTAGAGAGTCTGGGTTTTACCCCTAGGCCATGGAGTCCCAGTGAAGGGTTTTAAGTAGAGGGCAGATGAAGTCAGACCTCTGCTCTGGGGGCTGCCTTGGCTGCCATGCAAGAGAGAAACTGAAGGGCAGCAGCCCAGTGCCTAGGTGGGAGGAAAACACGGGGACCTTTGGAAAGGAGGATATGGTGTGGTCCAGGTTTTTCCCAAGAGGTCAGAAGAGTGTAGGGAATAAAAGCCTGGGCTTGGGAGTAAGAACAGTCAACAGGGCTGAATCGTGTCTCCAGGGACTGCTGGGCCACATCACAACTCAGCCTCCATTCTTTCATCTGTAAAGAAAGATAATAAGACAATCTGCCTCAAATGGTTGTTGTGATGATTCAATAAGTCATTTGAAGGGGTTGGCAAGTGCCTGGCAGAAAGGCAGTGACAGGTAACTCTCAGCAGTGGCTGTCTTGAAAGGTGGGCTTCCTGAGTGTGCAGCCAGCACGTGGCTGCTCATGGCTCCGCACTCAGAAGCGCCCTGTACTTGGTCTAATACTGTGCTGACACCGTAGTGAAACTCTTTTTTTTTTTTTTTTTTGAGACGGAGCTGTGAAGGAAAAAAACTATTTTTAACTTTTTCTCAT
>NW_012115366.1:2231406-2245489 GCF_000951035.1 Colobus angolensis palliatus | reverse complement strand
TTTGAGGTCAGGAGTTCAAGCCCAGTCTGGCCAACATGGTGAAACCCCATCTCTACTAAAAATACAAAATTAGCCAGGTATGGGTGGCACATGCCTTTAATCCTAGCTACTTGGGAGGCAAGAGAATCGTTTGAACCTGGGAGGCAGAGGTTGCAGCGAGCCAAGATCATGCCATTGCACTCCAGTCTGGGCAACAGAGCGAAACTCTGTTTCAAAAAAACAAAACAAAACAAAATTAGCTGGCCTTAGTGTTGCTTGTTTGTGGTCCCAGCTACTTGGAGGGCTGAAGCAGCAGGATCATTTGAGTCCAGGATGTTGAGGCTGCAGTGAACCATGTTCATGCCATTTCATTCTAGCCTGAGCCTGTGAAGAAGAAGAAAGAAGAAGGAAGAAGGAAGAAGAAAGAGGAGGAAGAGGAGGAGGAGGAGGATGAGGAGAGAAGGAGAAGAAGAAGGGGCAGTCAATGGGACAATGGGGTGTGTACATGAGCAGCGGAGATACGAACATATGCTGCCCTGTTTGCATATCCCATATATGATGTCCCATGAGCACATAATTCCAGTGGGCCCATGATGCATGGGCTCAAAGCAAGACTCAAAGCCAGTACAAGGCAGTGGTGTAATATCTGTAGTTAAATATGTAGGAATGCTTCCAGCCCAGAGGGGCTACATTTCCCATTTAATCCAGAACTTGCTTCAAATACTAAAAGAAGGCAGTGGTGTTCTAAGAAGCATGACAACTAAGGGACCCTACCCTATTCTTTTTCATTCAAGTTACTTCCCTGGATTAGCCAACCACATAGGCTGACAATAATGACCCGGAAGAAAAGGAAAAGATAGAGCAACCCATAATTCCTGTTTTTTTCAGTTCTTTTTTACTCATCAGTAAGCCAAAGGCAGGGAACATTGGTAGAATATGCATGTGTCAAGACGTGAAGTAAACCATTGAGTTAGCTTTGTGCAGCATTTCTACAGTCCTGATAAGCCTGAAATCCTGCACATGTACAAGCTACAAAATACAAATTGCATCATTTCAGTGACTCCACATGGGAGTCAAGTACTCTTATACTTGCACTGAAACCTGGTATTGCTCAATGTACAGATGAACAATGGGATGCATGCAAATAATTTAAAATTTCGAGTTTTCTCAAAATGACATTAAATAGCAGAAAGAGAAAGGCTTTATATTTTAGTACCTTTAACTGTTTGTTTTTCTTGCTTTTTGGACAAGGGACCCCACATTTTCATTTTCCACTGGGCCCTGCAAATTATGTAGGCTCTCTGCTGCTTGTATTATTAACCCTTGGGGGTGGGTGAGTGAGGACTGGGGAAAAAGCAGTAGAATCCTAATAGTCATTGGAGGCTAGAAGGACAGACATGTTATAGAATCCTTGCATTTGTTTCAGAGATACACCCTGGGTTCTATGTCCAAGCAGATGGGCCAGCCTAGCGGTGCTCAGGCCTGTCCCACCCTCCTCTTGGACCTTGTCTCCCCTTTGGTCTGAGTGAGCATCAGTATCCCTGCCCCCACCTCCCCCTGCCCTTCATCCCCACCAGCCTGGCTCCCTCAGTTCCTGCCCCAGCCTGTGCGGGAGGACAAGCAGCTGCCTTTTTAGAAAAGCCAACATTAGGCCTGGTTCCCTAACAGCAGAGCCTGAGATGGGGCAGGCAGGGGGTGGGAGTGCTCTCAGGAGAAGAGGCAAGAAGCAGGACAGGGCAGGGGAAGGGGATGAGCAAAGACCCCACTGGAGTCCAGCTTCTGGCTGATCTCACAGGAAACTCTGGGATGCAAATGACATCAATAAATTGTTCCCTTTTTGACAGAGGCTGGGCTGTCATACCTCCTTGTCCATCCATCCGTGACTGTAGGCTAACCCGGGGATGGTGATGGGGTTACCTCAGCGTTCAGCAGCCCCTGCTCGGCCAAGGGCAATTCTCCTCCATAGAAGGGGTCCACTATGTGCCTTAGCCCTAGGGGATGGGTGCACTTGCTCTGAGAGGAATCTGGGCAGATCACCGGCAGTATCCACTACAGAGTCTAACCCAGAACAAGGAAACCACAGCCCAGAAGTGACCTACACAAGAAGGCACTTGGGGATTTAATGATCAACCCAAGTCAAAGCCACATATCCCAACTTCCAGACCCAGACTCAATTGATCTCTTGTCACAGACCTGTCCAGGAGACACAAGGGCTCCGCATTTTTTCATTTGCTCCATCTGATACATGGCGGTGACAACACTGTCTCATTGAGCTGTGGTGAGGAATAGAGAGGTTGGGGCAAGAGTGCCCTGGGCAGGACAGCACAGAGCAGTGCGTCACACACATGCCACGAGAATAATAATTGTAAGACATCACTGTCATTTTCTTTCTCACGCTCTCCGATATGAGACCTGCTCCCTCTTGCCTGAACATGTATTTATCTCAGGAAGCATTGGAATTGATCTAAGTGGCGTGTAAAGGAAAAAGCAAAATACTCTGTGTTCAGCATCTGACTTCCAAACTTGAATTTCTGAATTCTCTAGAAATAATTGCGGAAAGCAGGGTTTGTTGTGAGAGAGAAGAAATCTGCCAATTCCTAGATCACTCCTTCAGACACCAAGGGCTAAACCCAGCCACCAGACAGCAAAAACACATCAGCCCCTGAGGACAGGGGTCTGTGTTTCATTTACCGATGAATCCCCAGAACCAAGAACTGGCTCTGACCCTAGTGGGTGCTCGTTTTTATCTGTGAAAAGGAGAAAAGTGGAGTTAGCGACAGTGTGGACAGTCAGGTGCAAGGGAATTTGATAGTCCTATCTGGAGGGAATGTCTCTCCAGAGATGAAGGTGTTGTAGAAAGTCTTCCTCCTCTGGCAACAGAGAACAACAAGAGCAGGGCAAAGGGCTGCTGGGGGTCCTCACTCATCAGAGGAGAGGACTTGGGGCACGCCGAGCAGGAACCTTGCTCACCAGTCCTCTGGGCCAGGCTGTCCTGTGGCTGCACAGCTGCCCATGCTGCTTCTCACATGAATGGGGGCCCTGCACTGGGATGGCCCTAGTGGGGAGAGGGATTTGCTGCTGCAGTCCTGCAGTATGGATGCCAGAGAATGCAACTGAGATCCTCTCACTGCCTCATGCCCTGGGGACTGAGGAGGATCTGCAGGAACCAGCTGGGTCAGAGACCAAGGTGAGGGACAAAGAGAAAAGCTTAAAAGCTTGAGATGAACTGTTGCATGTGCATTTTAGAGGTAGTTCCTTTGCCCCTTCCCTCACCAAGGTTGCATGAGGACAGGCACTCCTACTCCTGACCCCTGAGAAAGTACATGGGCACGATCAGAGGCTAGGTCTGTCCTTGACACCCACGGGAGACTTGCCCTGGGGCAGGCTCTTGATTCTGTTGTGTCATAAAATCCTTTGGCATCCTGGTAAGGTCCATAGACTCCTTTCCATATTTATTTATTTATTTATTTATTTATTTATTTATATTTTTGAGACAGAGTCTCACTCTGTCACCCAGGCTGGAGTACAGTTGTGCAATCTCAGCTCACTGCAACCTCCACCTCCTGGGTCAAGCAATTCTCCTGCCTCAGCCTCCTGAGTAGCTGGGACTACAGACACATTCCACCACACCCGGCTAATTTTTGCATTTTTTTAGTAGAGATGGGGTTTCAGCATGTTGGCCAGACTGGTCTTGAACTCCCAACCCTAGGTGATCTGCCTGCCTTGGCCTCCCAAAATTCCGGTATTACAGGCGTGAGCCACCGCGCCCAGCCGCAGACCACTTTTCAGAACATAGACTTTAAATCCATAAAATAAAACACTAGGATTACAAAGGAGACCAATGATCCTGAAATAGGCATCAAAATCACTTGAAATATCTTTCATATAATGACAATATATGCTTCCTAATTAAATAACAAGATTTCATGGCAGGTCTCTATTGTAATTTTGAAGTTGTGATAACATGTAAGATATTTTGAGGCAACCTCATTGGTTTAATTGGGGAATAAAATATCTGTGACTTGCTGGCACAAAAATCACATGTCTTTGCTTACATTCATGATTGAGGGAAATGCCAAATCTCAGTTGAGACTAGGAAAAGTGAAGGTGTAATATTTTCCCCATCACTATTCACAAACTCATGGAATTCCATCCGCAACTCTGGGGGTTCCAGGGACTCCAGGTTAAGAACTCCACACTCTGAGGCCTTGTGAATATCTTCCAGAGGGTCCCTCTGACGCTTTGGTGATGGTTTTCAAAGCAGCCAGATCTGTGCCTCCCTGAAGCCAGGGGAGGAAAAGCTGCTGAGGGAGGGGGTGGGGGCTGAGTGGGAACATTCATCTGTGTGGTCTCGGGACTCCTGCAGCAGGATCCACAGTGCAGGCTCCTGGGGCCTGGCACAGACTGACTGATTCCAACACCCAGTGCCACTCCTGGGAATATGCATTTTATTTTTAAAAGTTTATTATTATTGTTTTTCTTTTTGTGGAGATGGAGTCTCGCTATGTTGCTCAGGCTGGTCTTGAGCTCCTGGGCTCAAGCAATCCTCCTGCCTCTGCCTCCCTAAGTGCTGAGATGACAGGTGTGAAGACCACATGCCAGAATCTGCACTTTAAACAGAAGCCCAAGTAATAACTTAAACAAACATCCAGAATTTCCCTGGTGCTTTGTCCCAGTTAGAGACTCAAGATAATGGGAGAGGGCCTGGGATGCTCCTCACACCTCCTCTGGCTAGAGTGCCAGTGGCATCATTGCCGGGAGATGAGCCTACAGCTCCTAGCCCCTCCAGGGCCCCTCATGTATAAGTGATGCCTGAAATGTGAGGCTACGCTGCTTCTTTGCTGGGAAACCTGAGAAGAGGAGTGTGTGGCGGGATTGATGGGCCGGGAACTCACCGCCTTCCTTCACCCGTCTCTCTCCTGCAAACTTCATCCACCTCTACATTCAATCTCAAACCAAGAAGCCCTGGCTGCTGTCAGGTCTAGGAGGGGAGGCCAGCCACCATGAGGGAGTAAAGCGGCCCAGGCTGAAGGCGTGCATGCGTAAGCACGCTGCGTGAGCCTGTGCGGGACCCCGGCAGCCCTGCTCACCATGAGCCACCAGGTAAAGGGCCTGAAAGAGGAAGGTGAGTCCACGTCTTGATCCTGCGTGGCCCGCCCACAGGATTCCTGGGCAGCAGCAGGGCATGGGGGAAGCACATGTGGTCTTTCGGAGGCATAGGGAGGAGCTGGGTTTGACTCCAGGGCCTGCCCCGTGCGTGCTGAGCGACCTCAGCTGGTTATTCAACCTCTCTTGTCCTTGTGCATGAGATGGGGATAGTCATCACCTCCTTGCAGGGCTACTGGAAGGATTCAAGACAACCTGTGCACCGCGACTGTGTTCAGGCCAGCACTGGAGACTGTCCCGGCCGCCGCATGTTCCTCAGAGCCTGCTGGGGCCTCTCAGCCTTCTGTTGTCTCAGTTAGGGTTGCCTGTTCCGAGCCAGCCCCTTAGCAGATTTCTATCTGTCTCTGTCTCTGTCCAGGGCAGGGGGTGGGGGATGTTCTGACCTCATGACTGACAGTATCAGAGAAATGTCACAGGCAGGGGACTCTGTAATTTGCTGAGCAAAACCACTGGAGCTGGGTCCCAGTTTGAGGCAGCCACAAACCGGCTGAGGGGTCCCACAGTGACCAGGGGGCTGCAGGGAGGGGGACTCACCAGAGGTCAGCCATTTGTCAGCAATCCTGTCTCTTACAGCACGAGGTGGAATGAAAGGGCGGGCGAGGAGCGGCTCTCCACGCACAGGTGAGACGGGGTGGCGGGTCTCTGGGGAGCCTGCTGTGCCTGGGTGCCCTCTGCCCAGCCCAACAGTCCAGCTACCCATCTGACATTCTCCTTCATCTCCTTCCCTGTCATTCAACACCCTGCATGGAGCCTTCCTGGGAGGCAAGCTGTTTAACATGGGAGAGGGCAGAGTACCACTCAGAGAAGGTGCTACTTAGCACTCGGTGTCAGGGGAGACTCCCAGGGTTAGTGACACACTGAGCTGAGCCTTGGGAAGCAGTGAAACTTCACCAGACAGAGGGCAGGGAAGCTCGGTGCAGGCTCCTGGTGGGTGGTGTGGCCAGACTCACATCCAGGCTGCCGGACTCCAGGGCGAACACTCTTAACCTCCAAGTAGCTGCCATAATGGGTGCTCCATCACCTTCCCGTTGGGAATGTGACCCCAGCTCTTCCGTGAGCTGGTGACGGAGCCAACTTGCTCCAAGAGAAGCAGGAGAGCCCAAGGAAGCCACAGGTGGGAGAGAAAACCCTTGGTTGAGACTGAGGGTTCAGAGGAGAGGGGCAGAAGCCACACTCACAGGCTGGGCATCTTCATGTCACAAAATATTATGGATGGGATGCTGTTTTCTTCCCCTTCACATCCCAGGCAGGGCTGGGTCCCGCACCCAACCCTAGTAGGCAAGAAACCAGAACCCTGGGGAGCAATAGGGTTCTGGGGGGTTGGAAGAGATCTCCTTCCTCCCCCATTCTGGGAGGGAGGGCCCTATCCTGGCCCCACTCTGGCACTCCATCAGTGGGGAGCTGGCCCCAGGAGCCCCTTCATCTGCCCTTTCCCCTCCTGTGACCCGCTGCTGCTTGGTTGTCGGGAGCCTGAGTCTCAGTGAGGCAGCTCTGTTACAAGGGGAGAGACCCAGGAGCAGGAGACATGGAGGCACTGGAAGAGGCTGACAGGGGATTCTGCTGTGGCATCTCAACAGCCCTTCCTGGCCCCCATCCCGGAACTTGCCTCAGCCACGGTCCCTTCTTCCTACCCCACTGGCCTGCCTCATCCATTCTTTATCTCAATCCAAAGATGTAGGACCAAACCTGAGAAAGTTCCATGCCCCAGGGTGGCCAGACGAGAAACCTTCCTCCCGGGGGTCGGGCCGCGGTGCTCCTGTGGTGACCACCGCCTGGAGGATGCTCGGGCTGGTTCTCCACACTCCACTCCCCTCGCTGTCATCCAGATGTTGTCCCTTCCGCCCCTAGCCTGGCCTCCCTCTGCCTCCGCTGCAGGGCTGTGCCGTGCGGGACTGCCCTGTGAGCAGGAGTCCTTGAGTAGGACTGAAATGGAAGACCATTTTGCCTAACACACAAACCCTTTCCTACTGAAATATTCCACGTTGCCTCTGTCATTTTCTCTTTCCCATAGAACACAGGAAATCGGTCAGAATTTTCACGTCACAGATCTAAGTGGTGAAGGGGTGCAGTAAAGTTAAATATTGAGAATATATTAAATTAACTGAAACCCAGCCCCATGAAGCTTTCCATTTTAAATTTCCTCTGGAGTCACCTGCGACGGGACCTGATATCCTCATCCTTCCGTTTATACTCTACCAGGAGGGAATAAAAGTTTAAGAATACAATGTTCTTTTCTCAGAATAGCTACAGTTTGTTACTGTGTTTGTTGAAAAGAAGGATGAGAACTCTCCCTCCTCCTGTATCATTTGGTAAATGCACTGAGCTGTTGAAATGACTGGACTGGAGGGCGGCTGCAGCCTCTCCTCAGCCTGTGTTTTGCACTGTGAATTCTCTGACCGAGTCAGGTGCTACACAGGAGGAGGCCTGTTACATTTAGGAGAGCGTGTGTTGGGCTTGGAGGCCTTCCTAGCAAGACAGCTAGCTGCCTTTCCAGCTCCTAAATTATGCATTATGTGGAGTCTGTTGAAAACTGATTATGAAAGAGGAAAAAGCAGCTGATTTTCTGTGTAGAAGTGGTCTGGGGAAGATTGAAGGGCAAATTCTGGTTTGTTTTCGACATTGTGTGTGAATTTTGTTCAGCTGGAGAACTAAATTACAGTAGGAATTACAGCTCAGAAAAAAAAAAAGTGTAACACCAAATTGTATCTACGGTGCTAGGAAGGGTGTTTGGTATAGTTCATTATCACAATGAAAACCATTGTATTAGCTGACTGAGGACACAGAGAGAACTCACAAGAGGATGCAAACAATGACATTCCCATTCAGTCCTTTCAAGCAACATAGAGCTGATTGATCTTTATGGGAGCCCAGGGAACCCTTTCCGTGATCCCTTGCCTTGATCTCTGCTTCTCTGCCCTTTCTGGGTGCTGGGCTCAGTCCTAGAGCTCTCTTGGGGGTCATGGCTGTGATAGTATTTGTTTTGCTCCATCCCTTTTCCAACAGGGGGAGGAGCATTTGTAAGACAAATCATCCCTCGCTGGCTAACACTGACTAGCTTCCTACCTTGGATGTTATGCAAAAATAGTATTTCTTTATGTTGTCTTATCAAAGAGTGGTTTTCCATAGGGAGTGAGAAGAAGGAAAAGGTTGGGGCAGGAGTGGGCTAAGGAAACCTGCTCTATAATTAATACAGGACAGGTTCTCTTAGCTCACTCCTGCAAATAGCACACAAAACTTTTCTTTTCTCTTCTTTTCTTTTTTCTTTTTTGAAATGGAGTCTTACTTTGTTGCCCAGGCTAGAGTGCAATGGTGTGATCTCAGTTCACTGAAACCTCTGCCACCCGAGTTCAAGTGATTCTCCTGCCTCAGCCTCCCAAGTAGCTGGGATTACAGGTGCACGCCACCACGCCCGGCTAATTTTTGTGTTTTCAGTAGAGACAGGGTTTCACCATCTTGGCCAGGCTGGTCTCAAACTCCTACCTCATGATCCACCTGCCTCAGCCTCCCAAAGTGCTGGGATTACAGGTGTGAGCCACCACACGCAGCCACAAGACTTTTTAATGCACCTATGCCAGTTGTCTCATCAATCCTGGCAGTAACCTCAGCATTTAAAACCGAGTCTCAAAGACATGGAGATGGCCAGGCACAGTGGCTCATGACTGTAATCCCAGCACTTTGGGAGGCTGAGGTGGGCAGATCACTTGAGGTCAGGAGTTCGAGACTAGCCTGGTCAACATGGTGAAACCTCGTCTCTACTAAAAATATAAAAATTAGCCAGGCGTGGTGGTGTATGACTGTACTCCCAGCTACTCAGGAGGCAGAGGTGAGAGAATCGCTTGAACCCAGGAGGCAGAAGTTGCAGTGAGCCTAGATGGCGCCATTGCACTCCAGCCTGGGCGACAGAGAGAGACTCTGTCTAAAAAAAAAAAAAAAAAAAAAAGTAGATTATTAATGATGGCTCCACACCCGTGTTGGTGCCTCTTTTTGCCTTTAAAATAAGTGCAGCAATCACAGCTAATATGCTCACAAGACCTTCCCTGTAGCAACTGTGGAGCAGTGTTACCCTCCCCACATCACCTTCTTCCATGTTGCTAGTGTGACCCTTTGATGCAGACCTTGCCCCAGCAAACATGCTCCGTTATCACACCCTGACCCTCCGGATTTCAACCCCGTTCCCTGTGGGTGCATTCCCCTCTCCTCCTGCCTCCCACACCAGAACACACCTGGGACACAGTTCTGCCTTGGTCACCTATGCCCCAGACTCCCTGGCATTTCTGCTGGGTCCCCTCAATCCCTGTTTCCTCTGCCTGGAATCCTCCAAACTTGCTACCACAATCACCCGCTCCATTTCTCTACCCACTTCTTCTCTTGGCAAACTCCTACGCATCCTTCAAGATTCAGAGTAGCCCCCAGGTATGTATTAAAGACTTCATGGTAATTATTTTTAATTGAGCTGTAAAATATTTCACACAGTAGATAAATCACAGGTTAATCAAGCATTATTCTATTACTGAATATTTAGGTTATTTCTCATTTTTATAATAGAAATAATGTTGCATTGAAGATTCTTGGGCTTGGGTTGACTCCTACAGGTGGAATTAATAGATCAGAAAGTATTTTTAGGCTGGGCGTGGTGGCTTACACTTGTAATCCCAGCACTTTGGGAGGCCGAGGTGGGCAGATCACTTAAGCTCAGGAGTTTGAGACCAGCCTGGCCAACATGGCGAAACCCCTTCTCTGCTACAAATACAAAAATTAGCCAGGTGTGGTGGCGTACACCTATAATCCCAGCTACTTGGGAGGCTAAGGCACAAGAATCTCTTCAATACAGGAGCTTGAGGTTGCAGTGAGCCGAGATCGCACCACTGCCCCCCAGCCTGGGCAATAGAACAAGACTGTCTCAAAACCAAAAAAAAAAAAAAGAAAGAAAGAAAGTATTGTAAAGCTCTTGTTACATATTGTCAAACTGCATAAAGAGCTGCGTTACAATTTTTATTGCTACCAGTAATAAATATACATTTTAATAAGTCTCATTAGTCCTGGATGGAAAATTTTAAAAACCTAATACCATAAACAAGACTTGCAATCTCATTATTGACTTATTTTAAATTTGTTTTGATCGTTAGTCAAACTGCATTTTCCCCTGTTTCCTAGTTGCATTTCCCCGTTAGTAACTTACCTGTCATAAGTTTCCCTTAACAGTCTTTGTGTCCTCCCCCATATTGATATATGAGTTCTTTCTATTAGTCTCATGTTTGATTAAAAATTTTTCTTATTTGAAAAAAAAAAGAATCAGAGTAATTGTTGGAGAGAAGAATTTTTTTCCTCTACCTTCCTAGGTTCAGTGACTACAGGCTCTGTGAATCAAACTGACAAAAGACAGATCAACAAGAGGGGGAAAAAGGATTGGATTATATATGTATAAATGAGTGTTCACAAGGAAGATGACTCAAGGAGGTGGTTAGAATTTGGGGCTTATATACCATCTTAGAGGTAAAATATCATCTTAAAGGGTGATAGAGTGTGGAGAAGAGGCTTTACAAAGGAAAAGCATTTTGGGGCTTCTGGGTAAGTTACGGAAGGTGACTAGGAAATGTATGGTAAATAAGTGTTACTTAGTAAGGTTTGTTAAGCAGGTAAGAGTCTTCTCAGGCGCTAAGAGCTGTCTCTAGAGTAGTTATCTTCCAAGTATAGGAGAGGGAGACCCCTTCCAGATGGAAATATACGTCCTGCTTTTAGTCCGAAAGGGGAAAGGAGCGCACATATATAATTGCCTTCAGCTTGAAATAATCTTTATGCCGAAGTGGCATATTTTGGGAAGGTATCTTCTAGTCTCCTTCATAAATATCAGTTCTTTGTGAAGCATTTCCAACCATCCTGACGATAATTTATCACTCCCTTTCTCTTTCTGTATTTTTACAGTCTTTTCTCTTCAGTCCACCATTTTCTCTCTTTCTTTCCTTCCTTCCTTCTTCTCTCCCTCCCTCCCTCCCTGCCTCCCTCCCTCCCTCTTTTCCTTCCTTCCTTCCTTCCTTCCTTCCTTCCTTCCTTCCTTCCTTCCTTCCTTCCTTCCTTTCTTTCTTTCTTTCTTTCTTTCTCAGAGTCTTGCTCTGTCACCTAGGCTAGAGTCAGTGGTGCATCTTGGCTCACTGCAACCTCTGCCTCCCAGGTTCAAGCAATTCTCCTGTCTCAGCCTCCCGAGTAGCTGGGACTATAGGCGAGCACTACCACGCCTGGCTAATTTTTGTATTTTCAGTATTTTATACTTAGTATATTTAGTAATATACTAAGCATTTAGTATTTTGTGTTTTTCTTTTCAAAAACAAAATACAAGGCCAGGCGCGGTGGCACACACCTGTAATCCCAGTTACTCGGGAGGCTGAGGCAGGAGCACTGCTTGAACCTGGGAGGTAGAGGCTGCAGTGAGCCGAGATCTCACCACTTCACTCCAGCCTGGGTGACAGAGTAAGACTCTGTCTCAAAAATAAAATAAAATAAAAACAAAATACATTTCTCTAAGTTATTGTCCAAAGCTGGCTCCCTAACACCCCACAACCTGTTGATAAGACAAAGCTGATTTATTGCCTGTAGCAGGCAAAGCTTTGGCAGTATCTTACAGAGGGGAAGGTAAGGCCGGAACTTACTGAGAATTGGAAATTTGATTGAAGGCAGGTCTTTCAAAGTGAGAACTGGAATGAGACTGGGTAAGAATCACAACATAATAGTCCACAATAAACAGCATGGCCAGGATTTTGAGGTGAGGCATTCGAAGAATCTTAGAGCCCAAATTGAAGAATTGACAGGTCTTTGGGAAAATCCTGTAATGAACAATCAACATTTGCCTGGGTAGGACATGCCTAGAAAAATAAAGACACGCTCATGAAGCAGAGGCGTAGCACAAAGTCATCTTAATACAGACACTAAGGTGTAGCTGGGTTGTCTGTGTCCAGACTCAGTGTGAGGGAAGATGGTTTAAGTTCTCAATTTCTCCTTGTGGTCATTCTTCAGCCCAAGCTGAAGGAAAAACCATCAGTATGTCAATCTAGATATTCACCAGTATTTGAAGGGTCATCATTTCATGTCAATTGTCTGTTAACAGTTATTTCACATCCAGTTTCTGGTGGCAACTGTTTCAACCTGCATGTCAGATTTTCCAGTTCTATTTTTTTTTTTTGAGACAGAGTCTCTCTCTGTCACCCAGGCTGGAGTGCAGTGGCATGATCTCGGCTTACTGCAACCTCCGCCTCCTGGGTTCAAGTGATTCTCTTGCCTCAGCCTCCCAAGCAGATGGGACTACAGACGCTCGCCACCATGCCCAGCTGATTTTTTGTTTGTTTGTTTGGTATTTTTAGTAGAGATGGGGTTTCACCATGTTGGCTAGGCTGGTCTCGAACTCCTGACCTCAAGGATCCACCCACCTTTGCCTCCCAAAGTGCTGGGATTACAGGCATAAGCCAACGCGCCCAGCCAGATTTTCCAGTTCTCTTTAGTGGATAACCCTTGCTGGATGATTAGAATAGTGGCAGCAGTGCAGCAGCATTTAAAACTCTGGAGATCCCACCTCTGAATGCTGGCACACAAATACTAAGAGAAGGATTATCATCAGAGTTTGTATAATCTACTTCTCAGCTGGGAGCTAAGAGTGCCCCAACTAAACAACAAAGTAGATCTCATCCCGAATCTGGAGTCCATGTAACCAAATACGAAGTTACTCATCAAATTACCCAATTTCTGATTTCTTTGTTTACTTCCTAGATCTTTTCAGTAATATTAAAGATTTCAGAGAGGTCTGCAGGAATGTAAGTACAGCACTCTTCCTCTAAAATAGCACACATTCCCTGCCTTGGGAGATCAATATCTTATCTAAGGCAGCTCTGTTCTGGACCACCACCCACCCAATCTCATAAACCTCTTGACAAATGAGTTTTATGGCCTTACTGACATTGTCTAAATCTGCTATTCTCTCAACCACAGCATGCTACATTTACCCTACTATCCAGGTCTCTTGTAAATTATGAAATGAAGGTTGGGTGCAGTGGTTCACACTTGTAATCCCAGCACTTTGGGAGGCCAAGATGAGAAGATCACATGAGGCCAGGAGTTCAAGGCCAGCCTGGGCAACATTGCAAGACTCCATCTCTACAAAAAAATTTAAAAATTGGCCAGGCATGATAGCGCATACTTGTAGTCCTAGCTATTCAAGAGATGGAGGCAGGAGGATCACTTGAGGCCAGGAGTTCAAGAGCAGCCTGGGCAAATAATGATACCCCTGTCTCTACAAAAAAAAAAATTTAATTAGACATGTATGGTGGCACACACCTGTAGTTCTAACTACACAGGAGGCTGATATGAGAGGATCTCTTGAGCTCAGGAGTGTGAGGCTACAATGAGTTACGATGGCTCCACTACACTTCACTCTAGGTGATAGAGCAAGATCCTGTCTCAAAAATAAATAAATACATACACACATAAAGGCATGCATACATACATAAAGTATGAAAAGAAGTGTCTTGAGGGGAGAAGAAAGAAATCTAGAATATCCCTAGGGTACTTAGGATTTCAATTCTCAAACCAAGGCCCAGTTTTTCTCCTTCTTCAGTGAACTATCTACTGATCTCATTTTACTAGAGAATGAATTAATAGATGATATCATAGACAATTCTGAGAGTAGGTATTAGTTTACAAAGGTAAGATGTTCCTGTCTTGTTTGTGAGTAAGTCAAGAGGCTTCTGTTCCTTATCCAGTATCCGTCACTGGGGGCCATTTAGTCATCTGGTTTTGGCCAGAATACTCCTATGGGATTGTCAAATAATGCTGTAAACTGTTGGTACCATTCATCACGAATAGTTTGGTGTCAAGCAGTTAATTGTGTAGTTTTGAGATCACTAAGTAGATCTAAAGCAAACAGAAGAGGAAGAGGAAGAAGGAGGAGGAGGAG
>NW_012115366.1:2227554-2231216 GCF_000951035.1 Colobus angolensis palliatus | reverse complement strand
AGAGGAGGAGGAGGAAGAGGAGGAGGAGGAGGAAGAGGAGGAGGAGGAGGAAAAGGAGGTGGGGGAGGGGGAGGGGAGAGGGAGAAGGAGGAGAAGGAAGAGAGGAAGAAGAGGAAGAAGAGGAAGAAGAAGGAGGAGGAGGAGGAAAGGAAAAAGGAAGAAAGAAGGAAGAAGAAGGAGGAAGAGGAGAAAGAGGAGGAAAGAAGGAAAAAGGAAGAAAGTAGAAGGAAGAAGAAGGAGGAGGAAGGAGGAAGGAAGAAGGAAGAAGAAGAGGAGGAGAAGGAGGAGGAAAAAACAAAACTAATGTCTTACTTGTAAGATCTTTGAAAGTAGACAATCTCCAAAAACATACCATCTATTCCTCAATCCGCTTATAATTCTGTCAGTGAAAGTCTGGTCACAAAGACTAGCTCTCACAAAAGGTCCCCAAGTAGTGTTTCATGGAGGCAGGGCCCTTCTAGGACATGATGAAGCTTTTGGATTTCTCCCCACCTGACCTATTGCAGAGTTGCCATCTAAAAAGTCATCCAATGGTTGAGTCCAGTTACCCAGGAAACCAACTGATTTCTTAAAAGGAACTGGAACCAAATTAAACTGGGTGGCTCCTGAAGAAAAATGTGCACTCTAGACAGTTCATGGGTTAACTGTAGCTGGGTACTAAACTCATACCAACGAGTGATTAAGGATGTAAACAGAAATATTAAAAATATAAGTCTTGTAAGTTGCATAACTAAAGTAGCCTTAAGTCAGGGAGAGGATAGGAGGTAGGTAAAAGAATAGGAAACAGAGGAATATCGATTATAGAATAGCAATCTGCAGACTTGGGCATAAGCTGTAGATCTTCGGCATAAGCTGTCTACATCTGAGGCTGCCTGCTTTGGGAGGTCTCCTAAGAATCTTTAGCTTGAGGTCGCCAGTAGGAATGGTTTTCTAGTAATTTTAGGATGGCTTATGTCTCTTGAGTTGAAGGACATGATCAACTCTTTCACCAGCATGTTAGTCGTTACCTAACAGAGTCCTTCCAACTAGGGTTCTGAAATAGTTCTTTGTTGAAGACAAAAACTCTGGAGGGTTTAAGAAAACATTGGGGGCAAAACAAATAGTATCTGTAGGTGACACAGACTTAAACCGGTTGAGGGTAACTTATTCCTGAAAACTTTCAAAAGTGAAACATTTCATAACAATGAAACTGACAGGAAAATTTGGATGCTTCCATAGCATGCAAAACAAACAATGAAGGCATTCTAAAAGCTTTGGGCAAAATGTCTATAATGATTAAGCATGTTTTAATCGATAATGTACACTATATCCAATTTATAAAGATGGATAACCATAATTTTCACAGAGAAAAAATCTTGAAGTATAACATATAATTATCTAAAAACATAATGTACATGACATACCAAGAAAATATCAAACATATAAGGAAAATATATCAAGACCATGTGAAGAATATCAAGTAAAAAAGATTCAGTAAGTAAGTATGGAGTAGGTCCTAAACATCTACATTTTAATAAAAGTCCATAGATAAGTTTGATGTGTATCTCCAATAGAAAAGCACTGGCCTGAAGGAGGCTAGATTCAAATTAAAGAGGAAACATTGTGTCCAAATAAACATTTTAAAGGATAACTGAATTATGACTGATGATTCCACTGTTGTCTAACATCAGGCAGAGCACCACCAGGACTCTAACGAAAGGAAACAGACCATAGACTATGGAGGAATTAACAAATCTCTGAATATAGAACATATAGTTGCTGAAATGTTTGAACATTTTACCTACACAAGTTAACCTAGAGAAGGCTAAGCATCTCTTCTGATTTAACAAGCTTCCCGCAAAATCCTAACAACAATGTATCAAATCATCCTAATTGTTTCTGGCCCCTGTATTTTAAATAAGGTGAAAGAACAAGTCGTTGTGGCCTTCTAGGGGCCCTCTGGGAAATCTCAAAGGTAGTCTTAGGTAAAAAGGTATTCTGAAGGTTATTCAACTTCATTTGAGAGTCAATCTTAGAAACAAACAAAATTGTCTGGAGAGTTGAACACAGGAATAACATTTGGCTACTCATTTGAAAGTGGCGATAAAACATTTAAAAGATTTAAGAACAAGCATAGAAGGTAAGGTGATCACCCGCTAAGAACCTTAACTCTTTCATAAGTGAGAAGCTTTATTATCTTAAATAAAATTTCCTTTCTGCAAACCTTCTGCTATTTCCTATTTCCATTCGGGTTTTGTCCTTCACAGATGTCTTTACTACTCTGGAACAACTAGGCATTTTACTTTAGGACAAAACTGTTCTTTTTTTCTTAACAAAAACACATTTTGTTACTTTGCATACAAAGTTGTACCTCTCTATCAAGATTGATCATAATAGAGTATCATTTAATTATAACTTTTAACCAAAGGATCTTCTGTTTCACAGAACAAACTGGGAGGATGGAAAATTGTCAACTGTCAATTTAATCGAAAATCAGCATTTTAGATTAGCAAGGAACCTATGTAAGTCTAGAAACAGCATATTCAAGTAGAATTAAAAATATAAGCTAGTCTTTTACTTAATGCTAAAAAACCAAAGAAGGCATAGCGGTTTTTATTAAATTAAACATAATAAATTAGTTCATTTGCCAAATTTTTACCTAATTTCTGGGATTTTTAAAATTTATTTGTGTTTTTTGTTTTTTTTGTTTGTTTGTTTTTGCATTTGTTTAGAAACAGGGTCTTGCTCTGTTACCCAGGCTGGAGTGCACTGGTGCCCTCACAGCTCACTTGGGCAATCCTGCTATCTCAGTCTCCCGAGTAGCTAGTACTACCAGCACTTACCACTATGCCTGGCTAAATTTTTAGTTTTTTTGTACAGCCAGGATCTCACTATGTTGCCCAGGATGGTCCTGAATTCCTAGGTTCAAATTATTCTCCCTCTTCAGCCTCCCAAAGTGCTGGGATTATAGGCATGAGTCACCGCGCCCAGCCTAAGCACTTAATATATTTTCAGCCAATTAAATGAGCTCTTTTATTTTGTTGTCGTTGTTGTTGATGACTTTTTTAAAGAATATTTTTCCAGCCAGGCATGGTTGCTCACGTCTGTAATCTCAGCACTTTTGGAGGCCAAGGTGGGCGGATCACTTGAGATCAGGAGTTTGAGACCAGCCTGGCCAACACAGTGAAACCCTGTCTCTACTGAAAATACAAAAATTAGCCAGGCATAGTGGCACATGCCTGTAATCCCAGCTACTCGAGAGGCTGAGGCAGATGAATCCCTTGAATTCGGGGAGCAGATGTTGCAATGAGCCGAGAGCACGCCACTGCACTGCAGCCAAAGAGGAAAAATATTTTTCCTATCCTTCTGCAGTTTGCAACTCGTTTATCTTCAGAAAAACTTACCCTTGAGTTTCCTCAGAGCATCTCATTCAGCAATCATTTCATTTTTTAAAAACAGACTTCATTTTTTACAGCAGTTTTAGGATTAGAGAAAAATTTTGCAGAAATTATGTAGAGTTTTGGCCGGGTACAGTGGCTCATGCCCGTAATTCCAGCACTTTGGGAGGACAAGGTGGGCGGATCACCTGAGGTCAGAAGTTGGAGACCAGCTTGGCCAACATGGTAAAACCCTGTCTGTACTAAAAATACAAAAATTAGCTGGGCATGGCGGTGTGCACCTAT
>NW_012115366.1:2211958-2226434 GCF_000951035.1 Colobus angolensis palliatus | reverse complement strand
CCCGGGAGGCGGAGCTTGCAGTGAGCTGAGATCCGGCCACTGCACTCCAGCCTGGGTGACAGAGCGAGACTCCATCTCAAAAAAAAAAAGAAAAAAAAGAAATATGCATTTAAGTTTCCCTCATGTCTGTTCATCGCTTGAAAGTTCATTTCATCACCGAGTAATAGTTCATTGTATTTATTACCACAGTTTGTTTACGCATTCACCTATTGAAGGACATCTTAGTTGCTTCCACATTTTGATAATTATGAATAAGGCGGCTGTAAATATTTGTGTGCAGTCTTTTGTTTTGGGACATAAATTTCCAGCTCATTTGGGTTAACACCTAGGAGTGCAAATGCTGGATTTTATGGTCAATCTATGTTTGGTTTTGTAAGAAACTGCCATACTGTTTTCCAAAGTAGCTGTACCATTTTGCATCCTCACTAGAATAAATGAGAGTTCCTGTTGTTCTACATTTTTTATAGCACTTTGTGTTGCCACTAAGCGTGTAATAGTATTTCATTGGTGTTTTAATTCACAGTTCCCTAATGACATACCATGTCGAGCATCTTTTCATATGCCTATTTACCATCTGTATGCTTTCGTTGATGAGATGTCTGTTCAGATCTTTTCTCCATTTTTTAATTGTGTGTTTTCTTATTCTTGAATTTTAATGTGCATATTTTGGATACAAGTCCTTTGTCAGATACATGTTTTGCAAATATTTTCTCCTAGTTTATGGCTTTTTAAAAAAATTCTCTTAACAGTGTCTTTTGCAGAGCGGAAGTTTTTAATTTTAATGAAGTAAAACATCAATTTTTGTCTTTAATGGATTATGCTTTTGGTATTGTATTTTATTCTTGGTTTTTGTTTTTGTTTTCATTTATAGTGTGGTATTTTAAAAGTTCTTGCCAAATCGAAGGTCATTTCAATTTTCTCCTTTGTTATCTTTTACGGTTTTATAGCTTTGTGTTTTACATTTAGGTTTATGATCCATTTGGAGTTCATTTTTGTGAAAGGCATAAGGTCTGTATCTAGATTTTTGGTTTTGGCCTATGGGTGTCCAGTTGTTCCAGCACAATTTGTTGAAAAAACTATCCTTTCTCCATTGTATTTTCTTTGTTCCTTTGTCAAAGGTTGGCTCTGTTTGTGTGGGTCTGTTTCTGAGCTCTCTATTCTGTCCCATTGATCTAATTCTCTTTCACTAGTGTCACACTGTCTTGGTCACTGTACCTTTATAGTGTTGATGTGTATGAAGTAGAGCTTTATAGTCCTGATGTGGATTGTGTTGGATATTCTGGGTCTTCTGCCTTTTCATACAAACTTTAGAATCAGGGCCAGGTGCAGTAGCTCACGCCTATAATTCCAGCACTTTGGGAGGCCAAACTGGGAGGACTGCTTGATCCCAGGGCGTTGAGAACAACTCGAGCAATATAGAGACTGCGTCTCTACAAAAAATATATATATATAATTAGCTGGTCATGGTTAGTGTGCACCTGTAGCCCCTGCTATTTGGGAGGCTGAAGTGGGAGGATTGCTTGAGACCAGGAGTTCGAGGTTGCAGTGAGCTATTTTTGTGCCACTGCACTCCAGCCTGAGCAACAGAATGAGACCCTGTCTCTAAACAAACAAACACACACTTTAGAATCAGTTTATCAATATCCACAGAATAATTTCCTGGGATTTTGACTGATATCACATTAACTCTGTAGAGAAAGCTAGGAAGAACTGACATTTTAATAATGTTGAGTCTTCTTATTCATGAATGTTCCATGTTCGTTCCATTGAACATTCATTTATTTAAGTTTTTGAGTTCTTTCGTCAGAATTTTGCAGTCTTCTTCATATAGCTCTTACGCATATTTTGTTAGATTTATACATAAATGTTGTTTGTTTGTTTTTGAGACAGAGTTCTGTCACCCATGCTGGAGTGCAGTGGCACAATCTTGGCTCACTGCAACCTCCGCCTCATCAGTTCAAGGGGTCTTCCCACTTCAGCCTCTGACGTAGCTGGGAATACAGACTCGTGCCACCACACCCAGCTAATTTTTGCATTTTTAGTAGAGACAGGGTTTCACCATGTTGGCCAGGCTGGTCTGGAACTCCGGACCTCAACTGATCCATCTGCCTTGGCCTCCCAAAGTGCTGGAATTACAGGCATGAACCACCGTGCCCTGCCAAGTATTTCATTTTTTTAGTTCTAATACAAATGGTGTTGTGGTTTTAATTTTAAATTTCAATTGTTCCTTGCTGGCATATAGAAGCAATTGACTTTTGCATATTAACCTTGTATCCTGCACCCTTGTTACAAAACGGCTTATTGGTTCTAGGAGGGTCTTGTGGTTTGTTTTGTTTTGTTTCTGTCAATTCTTTGAGATTTTCTACATAGACAATTATGCTATCTGTGAACAAAGACAGTTTTATTTCTTTGTTCCCATTTAGTCTACTGTTAATATTTTTTATCGTCTTACTGCATTATCTAGGACTTCCAACACAGTGCTGAATACGTGACAGGAGACATCCTTGTCTTGTTCCCAGTCTTGGGGGGAAAGCATCTAGTTTCTCACCACTAAGTATGATGTTAGTTGTAGGCTTTTTGTAGCAATTCTTCATCAGGTTGAGGAATTATCCCCTCTATTTCTAGTTTGCTGAGAATTTTTTAAATCATGAATGGGTGGTTTTTTTTTTTTAATGTTTTCTCTGCATCTATTGATATGATCCTGTGATTGTTTTTCATTAGCTGTTGATATGATGGATTACATCAATTGATTTTCTAATGTTGAGCCAGTCTTGCATGCCTGGACTAAATCCCACTTGACCTTGGTATACAACTCTTTTTATACGTTTTTGAATTCAATATTCTATTTTATTAAGGATTTTTATATCTATGTTTATAAGAGATACAAGTCTGTTTTGTGTGACGTTTTTATCTGTTTTTTGTTCTAGAGTAATGCTGGCGTCGTAAAATGAGTTAGGAAGTGTTCCGTCTGCTTCTATTTTCTGGAAGAAATGTTAAAAAAAAATTGTACCACTTCTTTTTTAAACATTTGATAAAATCACCAGTGAAATCATCCAGACCTGGTGTTTTCTACTTAAAAGGTTATTAATTGTCGAGACAATTTCTTTGATAAATATAGGCCTATTCAGATTACCTGTTTTGCTTTGTGTGAGTTTTGGTAGATTGTGTTTTTCCAGGAATTTGTTGAGTTCATCTGAGCCAGCAAATTTATAGGCATCAAGTTGTTTGCAATACTCCTTTGTTATCTCTTTTTTTTTTTTTTTTTGAGACAAAGTTTTGCTCTTGTTGCCCAGGCTGGAGTACAATGGCATGATGTCAGCTCACTGCAACCTCTGCCTCCTGGGTTCACATTATTCTCCTGCCTCAGCCTGCTGAGTAGCTAGGATTACAGGCATCTGCCACCACACCTGGCTAATTTTTTGTATTTTTAGTGGAGACGGGGCTTCACCATGTTGGCCAGGCTGGTCTCGAACTCCTGACCTCAGGTGATCCGCTCATCTTGGCCTCCCAAAGTACTGGGATTACAGGCATGAGCTACCATGCCCAGCCTCCTTTATTATCTTTTTAATGTCCTTGAGATAAATGGTGATGTTCCTTCTTTTATTTCTGATATGAATAATTTGTGTCTCCAGCCTGGGCAACGGAGCAAGACCCTGTCTCAAAAATAAATTGATAAATAATGTATGTTTTCTCACCTTCGTTCTTGGTTGGCCTGGCTAGAGGGTCATCAATATTATCAATCTTTTCAAAGAACCACTCTGTGATTTCATGCTTCTCTCCGTCATTTTCTTGTGTTCAATTTCATTGATTTCCGCTGTAATTTTTATTATTTCTTTTATTCTGCTTACTTTGGATATAATTTGCTCTTTTTTAGTTTTATACAGTAGAAGCTTGGCTTACTGATTTTAGATCTTTCTTCTTTTCCAATACATACATTCAGTGCTACGAGTTTCTTTCTAAGCACTGCTTTTGCTGCATCCCATAAATTTTGATCAGTTGTATTTTCATTTAAATGTAGTCCAAAATATTTTTTCATTCTTTTGAGGCTTCTCTGACCTGTGTGTTACTCAGAAGTGTGCTGTTTTGTCTCCAAATATTTTGGTATTTTCCAGTTATCTTTCTGTTACAGATTTCTAGTCTAATTCCATTGTGATCTGAGAGAGTATATTGTATGATATCTCTTCTCTTAAATTTGTTAAGGTGTGTTTCATGGTCCAGGATATGGTCTATTTTGGTGTATGTACCATATGAGCTTGAGAAGAATCTGTTGTCGTTGGATGATATATTCTATATATATTAATTTAATCCAATTGATTAATAGTGGTATTCAGTTCAACCATGTCCTTACTATTTTCTGCCTGCTGGCTCTGTCGATGGTTGATAGAAGAATATTAAAGTCTCCAACTATAGTAGTGAATTGGTCTATTTCTCCTTGCAGTCTTTTTTGTTTGTTTGTTTTTGAGATAGAATCTCTCTCTGTCACCCAGGCTGGAGTGCAATGGTGCCATCTCTCCTCACTGCAACCTCGCCCTCCCGGGTTTAAGCCATTCTCCTGCCTCAGCCTCCAAAGTAGCTGAAATTACAGGCATGCGCCATGATGTCCAGCTAATTTTTGTATTTTCAGTAGAGATGGGGTTTCGCCATGTTGGCCAGGCTGGTCTTGAACACCTGACCTCAGGTGATTCAGCCACCTCGGCCTCCCAAAGTGCTGGGATTACAGGTGTGAGCCACCGAGCCCAGTCTTTCTCCTTGCAGTTCTATTATGTTTTTGTCACATGTATTTTGGCACTCTGTTGTTAGGTGCATACGCTTTAAGTATTGTATATCTTCTTGGAGAATTGACCCTTTTGTAATGCCCGTTCTTTTTATTTTTTATTTTTTGGTCTTAAACTCCTGGGCTCAAGCGATCTGTCTGCCTCTGCTTCCCAAAGTGCTGGGATTACAGGCATGAACCACCACACCTGCTCTTGCCCTTCTTTATCTCTGATAATTTTACTTGCTCTGCAATCTGCTTTGTCTGAAATTAATACAATTACTCTAGCTTTTTTTTTTTTTTTTTTTGAGGCGGAGTCTCGCTCTGTCGCCCGGACTGGAGTGCGGTGGCCGGATCTCAGCTCACTGCAAGCTCCGCCTCCCGGGTTCATGCCATTCTCCTGCCTCAGCCTCCGAGTAGCTGGGACTACAGGCGCCCGCCACCTTGCCCGGCTAGTTTTTGTATTTTTAGTAGAGACGGGGTTTCACCGGGTTAGCCAGGATGGTCTCGATTTCCTGACCTCGTGATTCGCCCGTCTCGGCCTCCCAAAGTGCTGGGATTACAGGCTTGAGCCACTGCGCCCGGCCTACTCTAGCTTTTTTTTGATCAGGGTTAACACAGTTATCTTTCTCTGCCCTTTACTTTTAATCTACAAGTGTGTTTATATTTAAAGTGGGTTTCTTATAGACAACATATACTTGGGTCTTGGTTTTTTGATCAATTCTCTGACAATCTCTTTCTTTAGTTGGTGTACTGAGATTATTTACACCTAAAATGATTATTGATACAGTTGGGTTAATGTTTACCATATTTGTTGCTGTCTTCTCTTTGATGTCCTTGTTCTTTGTTCCTATTTTTATCTTCTACTCTTTTTCTGCCTTTTGCGGTTTTGATTGAGCATTTAATATGATTCCAGTTTTTCTCCTTTGTTAGCATATTAATTTTGCTTCCTTTTTACTTTCTAAAAAGGGTTTGTTCTATAATTTGCATTTCTAAGTAATTCAAGTCCACTTTTAAATAACACTATACCTCTTCATGAGTAGCGCAGGTACTTTGTAATAGGTTATTCCGTGTCTCCCTCCCATCTCTTTGACATTGCTTTAATTCATTTAGCTTATCCATGAGCTGTGATTATCCAACATATTGTTGCTATTATTATCCTAAACAAACCCTTATCTTTTAGGTCAGTTATGAATTTAAAAAGAAGGATTTTATTTATTTATTTATTTGTTTATTTACTTATTTTTGAGACGGAGCCTTGCTGTGTCACCCAGGCTGGAGTGCAGTGGTGCGATCTCATCTCACTGCAACCTCCACCTCCTAGGTTCAAGCGATTCTCCTGTCTCAGCCTCCCCAGTAGCTGGGATTACAGGCACGTGCCATCATGCCTGGCTAATTTTTGTATTTTTAGTAGAGATAGGGCTTCACCATCTTGGCCAGGCTGGTCTCGAACTCCTTGTGATCCACCCGCCTTGGCCTCCCAAAGTGCTGGGATTACAGGCGTGAGCCACCAGGTCCGGCCTATTTTTTCTTTATTTATTCCTTCTTGAATGCTCTTTCTTTACGTAAATCCAAGTTTCTGACCTATGTCATTTTCCTTCCCTCTGAAGAACGTCCTTTAACATTTTGAGGGGCTGGACAGGGTGGCTCACGCCTGCAATCCCAGCACTTTGGTAGGCTAAGGCAGGAGAATCTCCTGAGGCCAGGAGTTTGAGATCAGCCTGGGCAAGATAGTGATACCCCATCTCTAAAAAAAGGATCACTTGAACCCAGCAGTTCAAGGTTATAGTGAGCTATGATGGCACCACTACACTCCAGCCTAGGCTACAAGGTCGCTGTCTCTAATGAAAATAAAATAAAACTTTTTTTTGCAAGGCAGGTCTACTGACAACAAATTATCTCCATTTTTGTTTGTCTGAGAAAGTCTATCTTCCTCACTTTTGAAGGATAATTTTGATGGATACAGAATTCTATGCTTTTTTTTTTTTTTTCCTTCAACACTTTAAATATATCACTCTACTCTCTTACTTGCACAGTTTCTGGAGAGAAATCTAGTGTAATTCTTATCTTTGTACCAATAGGTAAGGTGAGTTTTTTCCTCCAGCTTTTTTCAAGATTTTATGTTTGTCTTTAGTTTTCTGCAGTGTGAATACGATATGCCTTGGTGGAGATTTTTGGCATTTATCCTGCTTGATGTTCTCTGGGCTTTCTGGATGTGCAGTTTGGTGTTTCTCGTTAATATTAGAAAAGTCTTAGCAATTATTAATTCAAATATTTATTCTCTTCCTTTCTCTCTTTGCCTTCTGGCATTCCCATTATGCATATGTTACTCCTTTTGAAATTGTCCCACAGTTTGGGGATATTTTGTTCCATCTCTGAAATTTCTTTTCTTTTTGCTTTCAGTTTGGGAAGTTTCTATTGACATATCTCTGCCCACTGACTCTTTCCTTGACTGTGACCAGTCTACTAATGAGCCCATCAAAGGTGTTCTTTACTTCTATTACAGTGTTTTTGGTTTTTACCATTTCTTTTTTATTGTTTCTTAGAGTTTCAATCTCTTTGACTATATTACTCATCTGTTCTTGCATGTTGTCCATTTTTTCCATGAGATCTGTTAACATATTAATCAGTTATTTTTATTTTTGTTTTCTTCAGATGGAGTCTTGCTCTTGTCGCCTAGGCTGGAGTGCAGTGGTGCAATCTCGGCTCACTGCAACCTCCACCTCCCGGGTTCAAGCAATTCTCCTGCCTTAGCCTTCCAAGTAGCTGGAATTACAGACGTGCACCACCACGCCCAGCTAATTTTTGTATTTTTAGTAAAGATGGGGTTTCACCATGTTGGCCAGGCTGGTCTCCAACTCCTGACCTCAGATGATCCACCCGCCTCAGCCTCCCAACGTGCGAGGATTGCAGGCGTGAGCCACTGCACCCGGCCTAATCAGTTATTTAAAATTCCCACCAAATCTCTGTCATAGCTGCGTCTGGTTCTGATGCTTGCTCTGTCTCTTCAAATTATGTCTTTCGCCTTCTAGTATACCTTGTCATTTTTTTTTTGTTGAAACTGAGCATGATGTGCTAGAAAAAAGGAATTTCAGTGAATATGCCATTAATGTGAAGTGTTATGTTTAACATGATAGGAGTTAGGCTATGTTTACCGTTTGCTGTAGTTGTGGGTGTCAGATGATTCAATCTCCCCTAAAGCCCTTGCTACCGTTTTCTCTATTCATTTAGGGTTTCCCTCAAAACTCCATCTTAAATAGAATCTGAGCCTTGCAGTTCTTTCTGTTATAAACCCCTGACATTATACAGGGGTCCTATTGATGTGGTGGTAAGGTGTAGGGGGGAGGAAAAATGTTCTATAGTTCTATAATTATATCTCAGTCTTTTAGTGAGCCTGTGCCCCTGGGCTGTGACCTTCACAAATGCTTCTCAGCTTCCTTCCTGACCTCAGGTGAGACAGGAAAACCTGAAGGGACTAGAGGTGGGTACTTTTCTTTCCCCAGGTCAGTTACGCTCCGGTCAAACTCCAGTCAGCTAGGCTCACTTCGGCAAAACAGCTTCCCTTAAGAGCAGACCTTTGTTAAGATCAGAATGCTCTGGGCATATTTCAAACCGGTTGTTTTTCCTGCTGGAAGCAGCAGGGAATTTTCCTTCAATCCCCACAGGCATGCGCCACCGCAGGAAGCTAATTTTTTTTTTTTTTTAAAGACAAGAGTCTGGCTCTGTCACCCAAGCTGGAGTGCAATGGCATGATCTCAGCTCACTACATCCTCCACCTCCTGGGTTCAAGCAATTCTCTTGCCTCAGCCACCCAAGTAGCTGGGATTATAGGCACGCACCACCATGCCCAGTAATTTTTGTATTTTTAGTAGAAATGGGGTTTTACCATGTTGGCCAGGCTGGCTCCAACTCCTGACCTCACAGTGAAATTCAGTAGGGCTCCTGGAGGTAAAACTCATGAAAATGTGCCCCAACCAAGGCAGTCATTCTCACCCAGACCAGAGGATTTCAAAATAAGTGGCCTTTGGACCTTGAGGGAGAAGAGATTTCTTTCCCTAGCCTTTGCAAGGTTTGTGGCTGAGACTCCAATAACAAAAGACAGATTAACAAGAGAAAAGCATCCAATTTTATTTAATGTAAGTTTTAGGGGACACACGAGCCTTCAGAAATGAAGACCCAAATATACGGGAAAAACTGTATTTTTATGGACATTTGTGCAGAAGTATGATTGCAGGACAAAAGGGTATGATGTCATGGTTATCAACTAGGGGGAAGTAGCAAGGTCTGTTTGTTCAGATTCCTCTTGGCCTCTCTGTGTGACTTTCCTTTCCTTGGGTATAAGGCAGGACACCTGTCACAGGAGGTCTTCAAGGGAAAAGGGAGGGAGAAGTCCAGAGAGTGACCTTCCTGCTTCTGCAATTTTCTTAGTTTCCTTCGGCTTAAAATACTCAATATGCCAAGGTGCCATATTTTGGGGTGTCCTGTTCTGAGCCCCACAGAGCTCACAAGCTCACGTAATCATCTTGGACGTTTGATTTCTCACGTCCAGGGACATTTTCCAGGGCCTGAGGCCATTGGAACCAGAACTGTCCATTTCCTGCCCCTGCAGGTGACAGGCTGGGAAGGAGATCCTCGAGCAAGCGGGCTCTCAAAGCCGAGGGGACTCCGGCTAGGCGCGCAGCTCAACGAAGCCAGAAGGAGCGCGCTGGGGGCAGCCCAAGCCCCGGGTCTCCCCGGAGGAAGCAAACAGGGCGCAGGAGACACGGAGAAGAGCTGGGGGAACAGGAGCGGAGCAAGGCAGAGAGGACCTGCCAGGGGAGGAGAAAGCGAGACGAGAGGGCTTCCTTCAAGGAGCAGACAGCAGCCCCAAAGAAGGAAAAGGAGATTCCGAGGAAGGAGAAGTTGAAGCGGCAGAAGAAACCCAGGTGTGTTGTGGCTCCGATTCTGCGCGCTCGCTCCGCGCGCTCCCGCTCCTTCGCGGCCCTTCTCCTTCCCCCATGAGGGGCTGATGTCCTCCTCCCTGGTGAGAGGCAACCCGTGCCCTCGCTCTGGCTTCCGCATCTCCCAGCCCTTACCACTGCCCCGCTCTGCGGTGGGTTCTTTATCCCAGAACCGGGATGAAGGTCGCAGGTCCTCGCACGAGGAGTGCCCACGGGCTGTCCACTCCACTGTCTCACGGCACACTGGTGAAGTGGAGCGCGGGTGGTGAGGTGACAGGGCATCAGGGTGGGACAAGACCCCGCGTCCCCTGAATTTCAGCTGGTGACTCACCCCAGCTCTTGAAGAGGAGGAGCTGAGAGACATGAACAAAATTGGATTCAGGAACCATCGGAGGGCTTAAGAACACCTCTTTCCGGATTCCGGATCTGGGCCAGTTTCCTGTTCCCGAAACGTGGCACTGTCTAGGAGGCCTTCGAGGATGCTACCAGCTCTGAAATTCTGGAGCTTGGAGATTTTATTTGTTTTGCTTCCTTTGTTCCATTACCATTAGCACCAACTAGCACGTGTGGGTTAGCGGACAGGGCCAGCTTATGGCATCAGAAAGTGAAGATACGGGGTTCATGTTTTTGCTATCAATTTTAGTAGGTGTCTCCTCTTTGCCTCGCTTTTTCAATCATTGAGGATAATAGATGCCTTATTCGTTGCTCAGATTGTTTTAAGAATTCCTTGTGATAGGAGTAGGAAGGCTTTTGCAAGAGTTGGGAACATTAGGATTATGGTGAAGAGTTGATGTTCTTTCCCGGTGGTTTGTAGCAAATCCTCTTTGCCCACAGCCTCAGTCGGATGCTCCGCCTTCCTCTCTACCTTTACAGAGAGGCTCTTAAACAAGGCCACTGATTTTTTTCAGTCGCCATGCCAACCATCCTGGCTTGGTTAGAGCCTTTGTCTGCTGTCTGGCTGCTCCCAGACATGAACTAAAAAGGTAAAGGATACATAGTGCCCTTGGCCATTTAAAAATAACGTGAATGCACCGTTGATGGGCCCTGGGTGTCCTGAACTTTAGAGGGAGCCTGTACCATCCCAATGGGCCACAGACTCATTCGTCATTTTCAGCTGAGGGCCATGCCAGGGCATTAGAGAGATGAAAACGTTCAGTTCCTGTTGCCTAGATACTGACAGTGTGGCACAGGAGATAAGACATAGGCACTGGTAATCCTAAGACAAGGCAGAAAGCAATATGCATGCAAGACAGGACTTGATGGAGCGCTGAATTCCTGGGGTGCTGGGCCATCAGGGTTCCTCCATGGAGAAGGTGAACATCTCAGTGAGGCTTTGAAGAACAGGTGGAATGTGAATAAGCAATGACTGAATGCCCAACCCCCCAAACTGTGGGAACACCCCATGCAGAGACTCAAAGGCAGCTATCATTGATTGGGTGTGTGTGAAGTACGGCAAAAAAAAAAAAAAAAAAATCTCTGTGTTCTAGGCTTTTCAACCTTTAAGGGCATCCTAAAACTTCTGCTTTGCTCCCCAGGAGTTAATCAGAAGCTAAAACACCCTGAGACTGCTGCAAACCTGTCTTTAAAACCTGCAGTAACCCAAGCCCACACCCTGATACTGCCATTTATGAAACACACTCAGGCTGCCCAGCCATAACCCTTCTTTAGTCCTTTTCTTTACCTACCCGATTGGGCGCTGTCTCGCTCAGCTGAGAGTCACTATTTTTATCACTAAAGGAGTCAGAATAGGCCGGAGGCTGTAAGGAGCACACACAGACACTTGGATTTGGGGACAATTGAGCACATAGTATTATCTGGGAGATGGGGAGGTCCCCAGCTGGAAATTCTCTACAGCCCTGCTGTCCAATATGACAGCCACTAGCCGCATGTGGTTGCCGAGCACTTGAAATGTGGCCCGTGTGCCTGAGGAACCGCATTTCTCATTTAATTGTAACTCAATGTTAATACCACTGAGTTGACATAAGCGTTGGTGAATTTACTTAATTTGGGCAGATGTAGTTTTGAAACTGATTTGATTTGACTTTGAAGCCAAAACAGTTCTTCTACAAAAAGAAAAACTACTGTTGTCAATGCAGATACAAATATCAAAGGAAAATAATATTTTGCTACTTGATTCAGTTACTGGGAATCTTTTAAGTATGTCTAAAACAATTTGGGCAAATCTACTTTTTTCACCTATCAACTTATGAAATATACAGATTAAATATATCTGATGAAAGTTTAACATCTGAATAGCCTTGCAGTGTGAGTACAAAATGAATACTGACCTTTGAAGACAGTATTTTTTAAACGACTGAAATATCTCTAATAATTTTCTATTGATTACAGGTTAAATTCCAGTTTTTAATATATTTGATAAAATAAACTATATTATTAAAATTGCTTTAATCCATTGCTTTTTTACCACTTCAAGGTGCCTACTAGAAAAATTTACGTTACAGTAAGTGGCTTGTGTCCTATTTCTGTTGGGGCGCACTGAGCTGTGTGTGGTTTGTGGGAGGACTCGGAGAAATGGAGGATGGGGACGCAGCCCTCTGGGGCCCTGGGCTATAGGATAGAATTTTGGCCTCCGCTGCCAGGCGATGGGAGTCACCGATGGCTTCTGAGCAGGGGGCAGGAGTGCCATCTTGCCTGTGGGTGCCTCCTCACTCCACAGCACCTGAGGACACCACCTCCTTTCCATCTCCCCTCTGCCTCTGCCCTGGCTCTGCCTCCAGATCATCCTCCTTGGCCTCCAGTGCCTCTGGTGGGGAGTCCCTGTCTGAGGAGGAACTGGCCCGGATCTTGGAGCAGGTGGAAGAAAAAAAGAAGCTCATTGCCACCATGCGGAGCAAGCCCTGGCCCATGGCGAAGAAGCTGACAGAGCTCAGGTGAGCAGGCTGCAGGCCAACCAGGGCCGCCCGATTCCACAGCTCCTTCTGATGGGAATGGGAGCCCCTCCCTCCACATTTCCCCAAAGGGGCTTGATGTGAAGGGGGATGCTCCAGCAAGGAGCACAGCACTCAGGGAGCCCCATGAGAGTCAAGGCAGCCCTGCTGCTCGCCAGCACCACAGGCCCTGGAGGGGGAGCCACGGAAGACTTAGAGGACTCCCGACCTGTGCCCATGCCTTCCCCTGCCTGACTGCCCCTTTTGTCCCATGCCGCACCTCATCTTGTGGCTTCTGTGCCTCCCTCACAGCCCAACACAGACATGCCTTCCCCCGGAAGCTTTCTAGACCCCCTCCTCCTCAAAAGCAGCTCTCTCTCATGTTCCTGGAGCACCCAGCATCTCTCCGTGTGTACACACTCTCACTCGTGTGATTTGCACAGTGAGTGGGAGAGAGTCTGTCTGAACCACTGTCACATCCCCATTGCCTGGCACAAGGTCAAGCTGGCCCCCATGCAGCATGAATATTACTCTGTGAATGGCAGCAGGCCTCCTGCCCATGCCACTCGACTCCTGTTTTCTACTCAGCCACTTCTTTGGTTTCCATGTAAAAGGCTGATGCACAGAGCATTTGATGATTCTGGGGTCCTTGCTGCAGTTTTGAAGTAACAGTAGGCTGGGCACAGTGGCTCACACCTGTAATCCCAGCACTTGGGAGGCCAAGGCGGGTGGATCACTTGAGGTCAGGAGTTTGAGACCAGCCTGCCAACATGGTGAAACCCCGTCTCTACTAAAAAGACAAAAATTAGCTGGGCGTGGTGGCAGGCACCTGTAGTCCCAGCTACTCGGGAGGCTGAGGCAGGAGAATTGCTTGAACCCAGGAGACAGAGGTTGTAGTGAGCCGAGATCATGCCACTGAACTCCAACCTGGGCAACAGAGGGAGACTCTGTCTCAAAAAAAAAAAAAAAGAAAAAAAAGAAATAGCAGCAGCAGTCATGTTACATACTTTTTGAGTTTCTGCTAAAAAGTTCCTATCCAACATGACCATTTTCCCCAAGGTCCCTCTGTTTTTTTGCCACAGTGTTGGGGGTGACACTCCCCCCCGTTTCCTCTGTAGGAAGCCCATGCTCCCTGGCTCCTCTCATATCTGAGCTTCCTCATTCCTCAAGTCAAACTCCTCACCCTTTATTAAGCAGAGCAGTTTGACAGCCACGTTTTCGCACTATTTATCCCAAGAGGCACAGTAAAGATCTAGCTACACCAATACTGGGCAGACCCTGACAGGGAAAACAAAGGTTACCCCACGGCCCTGCAAATTATTACATCATCTCCTATACAGCTGCAAGAAAAAACACCTTCTGGTAGTGCCTCCAGGCCTATGCTTTAGGCCAGTGCTGCTGAGCACCAGAGCTTTCTGCAATGATGGAAATCAGTCTAAATCTGCTCTGTGTAACACATAGCCTCTACCACGTGTGGTTACTGAGTGCTTAAAACAGATTAGTGTAACTGAAAAACTGATTCTTTTGTTTTAGCTTTTATTTAAACTTAAATTTATGTATAGCATAGTGACTATAATTAATAACAATGTATTGGATACCTGAAAATTGCTAAGAATAGATTATAAGTGTTCTCACCACATACAAGAAATAAGTATAGGAGGCAATGCATATGTTAATTAGCTTGATTTAGCAATTCATAATGTATACATATATCAAAACACCATGTACACCATAAATATACACAATTTTTTTTTGTTTGTTTGTTTTTTTTGAGACAGAGTCTTGCTCTGTCGCCCGGACTAGAGTGCAGTGGCCGGATCTCAGCTCACTGCAAGCTCTGCCTCCCGGGTTTACGCCATTCTCCTGCCTCAGCCTCCCCAGTAGCTGGGACTACA
>NW_012115366.1:2123805-2211158 GCF_000951035.1 Colobus angolensis palliatus | reverse complement strand
TGATCCGCCTGCCTCGGCCTCCCAGAGTGCTGGGATTACAGGCATGAGCCACCGCGCCTGGCCCTCAGCCTCTGCTTTTTAAATCCTTTCTCTCTGCTCCCTCCAAGCTGGGCTCCTTCTCCTGCCAGCAGGGTAGAACGGTCACCTGTCACTCTAACAGAATCTCACTCCCACTCAGGTGTCACCAGAACACATCTTTTATTAACAGTGGAAAAAGTGTAGCCTTGATGCTTATGGAAATGAGATCTCCAGCTGGCTGTAAGTCTCAGGGACTGTGACAATTCCTGAGGGCTCCCTCAGCTGTCAGAGGAGAAATCTGACATCTCCTCCCTGCCTCTGAGGGGCAGAGTTCCTGGGGCTGGCGGGATGGGCAGAAGCTGAGGCCTGAGAAGCCGGGGAGGCCTAGGCCTCTCTCACTGGAGCGGGTCTCCCAGCAAAGAGTGGTCTCCTCTCCCTGGGCCTCCCTCCCGTCTCTTCCTAGCTTCTTCCCTTCCCCAAGGCTCCTTATCCTGGACTCAGGTTTAAGGCTCTCCAGCTTCTGGGTCTCCACCCAAGCTGGTGCCTCTCCCTAGAAGATCCGTGCTTTCTGCCACCTTCCTTGCTAATTCCTACACACCTTGTAAGACTCTGGCCAAGTGCCCTCGCTGCAGGGAAGTCCCCATTGCCCCTCCCCACAAGCAGGCTGATTGATTTACTGCCCCCCTCATCCCAAGGCACTGTCCCCTCTCTTGACTGGATGCTTTTGTTTTCAGAGCTATGTCTTCTTCATCATTTACTATTAACTCCTTTTTATACATAGCCAGTCTTTGCTGGGCATGCCCTTTGTGCCAGGCACTGTTCTGAGTGTGGTATGTAGAACAATTCATTTAATCTTCACAATCACCCTATGATGTAGGTACTACTATTATTGTTACCATTTTACTGATGAGAAGACTGAGGCACAGAGCAATTGAGTAATTTGCCCAAGACTACACAGCAAGTTAAGTGGCCCAACCAGGATTTGGACTCAGGAATTCTGACTCCAGAGTTTACGCTATTTGTTTTTTTGTTCGTTTGTTTGTTTTTGGTATTTTTTTTTTTTTTTAGAGACAGGTCTTGCTATGTTGCCGGGACTGGTCTCGAACTCCTAGGCTCAAGTGATACTCCCACCTTGGCCTCCCAAAGTGCTGGGATTACAGAGCCTGCTCTCTTAATTTGCAGTCGTCTCTCCAGAATTACCAGACATTCGACAATGCACCCCCTTTGCTTCCAGTATGATTTCTTCTTCTGAAAATAAAGTCTCCAGCTGCAGACAGCATCCCCATACTATCTCCTCTCTTTCAGAAATAGTAGTGTGGGGGCCCCAGTCTCTGGCCCAGTCAGGCACTGGCTGACCTGAGTATGGTTACTGTAGACTATCTAAAAATGCTTGCCAGTGCTGGTGTGGTGGCTCGCACCTGTAATCCCAGCACTTTGGGAGGCTGACGTGGGCAGATCACTTGAGGTCAAGAGTTCAAGACCAGCCTGGCCAACATGGTGGTACCTCATCTCTACTAAAAATACAAAAGTTAGCCAGGTGTGGTGATGCACGCCTGTACTCCCAGCTGCTTGGGTGGCTGAAGCAGGAGAATTTCTTGAACCAGGAAGTGGAAGTTGCAGTGAGCCGAGATCATGCCACTGCACTCCAGCCTGGGTGACAAAGTGAGACTCTGTCTCCAAAAATATATGAAAACAAAAGGCTGGCTAGACATAAAAAGCAACAGCAGTGAGTGGGGCAAACCTGAATTCATACCTCTGCCACATCTGGAGACTGTGGTTGGCTACTCAATCCCTCTCAGGCTCACTTCCTTCCCTTAACCTCTCTGAGCCTAATAATTCTCACTTGTAAAATGGGAATAATAACATCTACCTCACAGGGTTGTTCAAACAATTTCAAAATATTTTTATTAAGTGCCCAGCACATAATATGCAATTAATAAATAGCGATTACTGTTGTTATTAAAGCTTGAACATCTTTTATGGCTGACACTATGCTAAGCCCTGAGAGATGAGGTTGGGGAACAAAGATGAATCAGAGAAGCATGTGGACATCATCAATAATGATACACAGTAGGATGTGAAGTTGGCATAACAGCTTCTAGTGCCCATGAATCGGGGATATTTGCTTTAATCATAGAATTAATCAGGTCTGTCTCTCAGCTTTGTCCGAAGCCTAATGTCTTAGAAAACTACCCAAACTGCTTGCTTTCTTCAGAGTGATTAGAGGACTTCTGCTTCTAGGTAGATGGAGTAGAGACGCTTTTCCCTATTCTTCCCACTAAGTACGACGAAAACCCTGAATGTTACATTTAAAGCAAATATAAGAAGATTTGAAAAGGTAGAAAGAAGAAGGCAAACTGGCTAAGAACCTCAGGACCAAAGGGATGACCAGGGCACGGAGTTCCTTGGATTTTCTTTTTTACCTTCTATATCCCAGACTGCTATTGGAAAAGCTGGCAACCCAAAAACTCCAATGGATGCAGCCAAACAAAATGCCCCAAGAAAAACATGCTATTTCTAGCCAAAGGGCCGAGAAAGAAACAGACTGGCAAGACAGAAAACTTTTGGACAACAACTGTTCTCCAGCCAAATACCACAGACAAAACAACAGCCCCCATTCCCAACCCTGGCAACAAAGGCAAGTGGGGAAGCCTGGATACCCACCTTTGCCAGGCCAAAGCAAGGTGCCCCAATACCCCTAACCAGGGTGTGTCAGAGAAGGCTGAGTGGGAAGCAGGGACCTTCATCCCCAGCAGGTAGTAATGATGCCTCCCTTTCCCCATGGTTTCGGTGAGGACCATGTGGGGAGTCTAGACTCTCACCACCACCTGGAAGTAACCAGGCTTGAGTGGAGGCCTGGTGAGAAGCCTGAACCCCATCCCTGCTTAGCAGTGACAAGAAGCTTCTCCTCAGCCTCAGGTGTCAAAGGAGGCCAAATGAAGACTCTGGACTTTCACTCCCACCTGGAAGTAACCAGGCAACATCACCTTCAATTACCATAGCAATGTCAGAGGAGGCCGGGTGAAACATAAGATTTAGATAATATCTACAGTCTTATAATATCCAAAATTCCAGGTTTCAATTAAAAATCACTTGCCATACCAAGAACCAGGAAGACCTCAAACTAAACAACAAAAGATGATCAACAGGTGTTAACACCAAGATACAGAGATGTTAGAATTGTCTGACAAAGGTTTTATTTCATTTATTTTTATTTTTTATTTTTGTAGAGACAGGGTCTCACTATATTGCTCAGGCTGGTCTTGAACTCTCGGGCTCAAGCAATCCTCCCACCTCAGCCTCCCAAGACACTGGGATCACAGACATGAGCCACTACACCTTGCCTGACAAAGGTTTTAAAGCAACCATCATAAAAATGCTTCAACGAGCAACTGTGAACACATGAAACAAATGAACAAAACAGAAAGTCTCAGAAAAAAATAGAAATTACAAAGAGGAACAACTGGAAATTTTAGAAGTAAAAAAATACAATAACTGAAATGTTTAAAACTCAGTGAGTGGGCTCAACAACAGAGTGAAGAGAACAGAGTAAAAACTCAGTGAACTTGGAGATAGAACAAGAGAAATTACTCAGTCTAAACAATAGAGAGAAAATAGCCTGGAAAAAAAAATGCACAGAACTTCAAGGATGTGTGGGACTATAATAAAAGACCTAACATTAGTATCGTTGGAATTCCAGAAAAAGAGGGAAAAAAGGGTGAGACTGAAAAAGTATTCAAGGAAATCATGGCTAAAACTGTCTCAGATTTGGCAAAACTTACGGATTGAAGAAGCAAAACAAATCCCAAATAGGATAAACCCAAAGCAAAGAAATTCATTCCAAGACACATCATAGTCAAACTTCTAAAAACGTGCAGGCAGTCAGACAGAAACAAAACATTACCTCCAGGGAAAAACACGGTTACAATGACAAGAAATTTCTCATCAGAAACCATGAAGGACAGAACAAAGTGACATAACAATTTTCAAGTGCTAAATGAAAAGAATTCTCAGCCCAGAATTCTATATTTACAGTGAAAATATCTTTTAAGAATAAAGGAGAAATCAAGACATTCCCAGATGAAGGAAAACTAAGAGAATTTGTCACCAGACTTACCCTATAAGAATGGCAACAAGAAGTTCTCTAAACAGAAAGAATATGATTTTTTTTTTTTTTTTTTATAAAAAAGGGGGAATTTTGGAACATCAGGAAGGAAGAAAGAACATGGTAGAAAAAAATATTGGAAAATGTCCCCTTGAGTTTTTAAAAATATATTTGACAGTTGAAGCAAAAATTATAACACCATATAAAGTAGTTCTCAATAAATGTAGAAGAAATGTTTAAGACAATTACATTATCAATGAGGAGGGTAAAAGGATATAAGGAGAAGCAAGGTTTCTACACTTCACTCTGACCAGTAAAATGTCAGCGCCAGTAGACTTTGAAAGCTAAGTAGACTATATATAATATAATAAATAAGTGTAACACCTAGAGCAACTACTAAAAAGCTATACAACAAACATACCCAAAGACTGGCTATATATAAAAAGGAGTTAATAGTAAATGATGAAGAAGACACAGCTCTGAAAACAAAAGCATCCAGTCAAGAGAGGGGACAGTGCCTTGGGATGAGGGGGGCAGTAAATCAATCAGCCTGCTTGTGGGGAGGGGCAATGGGGACTTCCCTGCAGCGAGGGCACTTGGCCAGAGTCTTACAAGGTGTGTAGGAATTAGCAAGGAAGGTGGCAGAAAGCACGGATCTGCCAGGCAGAGGCACCAGCTTGGGTGGAGACCCAGAAGCTGGAGAGCCTTAAACCTGAGTCCAGGATAAGGAGCCTTGGGGAAAGGAAGAAGCTAGGAAGAGACGGGAGGGAGGCCCAGGGAGAGGAGACCACTCTTTGCTGGGAGACCCGCTCCAGTGAGAGAGGCCTAGGCCTCCCCGGCTCCTCAGGCCTCAGCTTCTGCCCATCCCGCCAGCCCCAGGAACTCTGCCCCTCAGAGGCAGGGAGGGAATTTCCACTTACAGTGAATTCAGCATCTGTTTGATCCTTGTCTCCACAACTAAAAATGGCAATTGTTTCAGGACAAAAGAAGATTACCTTCAGCCTCTGGTTACCTCCAACCTCTGGCCACCTCCTTTTGGTCACCTGTGTCCCTCACCTTCAACCAGGTGTCTTCTAGGTTTCAACCAGGTTGATACATTCTCCTAACATTCTGCATGGGGCTGCATCGAATGCAGGCCACCCCATGTGTATTTTTACCTCTGCATCTCAAAATTATGTGTGATTTTGAATCTGATCTCCTTCTCCAGGGAGAAGTTTTTGGAGATGCCATTTCTGATAGATGCCTTGGATGAACTTCAAAGTGTACCCACTGTGGAAGGCCATGTTGCCAAGCCCCTAGGCCAGGCACCTGACAGAGCAGAGGATTCTTCACCTTAGCCTCCTGGGCTCAAAAAGAACCTTACTACCTGCCCACTCTAGGAGCTACTGTTTCCTCAAAAGGAGAAAGGGTGACTGCCTGATAAGTGAAATAGCTGTGCATACATTGTATACATTCATACACACATTCAATTCTCAGAACATTATCCCCATTTTTAGATGAAAATTGCCATTCTAAGAGGCACAGTATCCCACCTGGGTCTCTCTGGTACTAAAAGTCACACAATATACCTCTTTCCCTTCTAGCAGTCATCACTGGCCACCATGATGTGTTTTTCAAACTGTGATTTGGGTCACTTTCACCACCATGAGGTTCTCCCTAGAGGCAAATGCGAGGGCATTCTGATGTGATCTCTGTGGTGTGGCGACCCTTGAAAGCGCTTTCTTCAGTAACTTCCATCTTTTGACTGGGCACAGTGGCTCACGTCTTTAATCCCAGCACTTTGGGACGCCAAGGTGGGTGGATCATGAGGTCAGGAGTTCAAGACCAGCCAGGCCAAGATGGTGAAACCCTGTCTCTACTAAAAATACAAAAATTAGCCAGGCATGGTGGCAGGTGCCTGGAATCCCAGCTACTCAGGAGGCTGAGGCAGAAAACTGTTTGAACCCAGGAGGTGGAGGTTGCAGTGAGCCAAGATCATGCCACGGCACTCTCTAGCCTGGGCAACAGAGCAAGACTCCATCTCAAAAAAAAAAAAAAAAAAAAAAAAAGCCCTTTCTTCAATAACTTCCTTCCCTTTTGAGTGTTGGGGGAGCCTAAGGAGTTAACAAACCTGGCCAAAGTCACCTTGAGATCCAGGCCCCCTAGAAACTTCTCCCAGAGCAAAGGATCCCTCTTCTTTTGCCTTTTCACTTCGTTTACTACCCACCATTTGGTTTGAAGAAAAGGAGAGGTGAGCTTGCAGAGTTCCCATTTGAAAAGGATTCTGCTAACAAAAAGGGGGCAACAGCACCTTACAGATGTAGAATTTACAACAACTGGGAGGTGCAGGGCAGGAGCCAATGTTTCCATACGCCAAATGCTATCTCTTATAAGGAAGAACATGTTATCTTAGATAGCAGATAACTTGTTAAGAGAAATTTACTGTAAAAATGTTAGTTGTTATTATTTATATATCTTCAGAGTTCAAAAAAAGTTTGCTGTGCCCATTGAAATTCCTAAACCAGGTGGACTCTTCACAGTGACTGGTCTTCATAGTTTGCAAACAGCCTTTGGTAGGGTCCCCTGTTCTCTTGGGGGTTTGCTGGATGTCTGGACACAGAGTCTGAACAGAGACAAGAGAAACATTTGCTGCTGGGTTCAATGGCTCAGGCACAAGAGCTGCCCCTACCTTTGAGCATTGTTATCTGAAGTTGCTAAATCTTAAAACCTGGCACATTTAAGCTCACAGAACTCCAAGTGCTTTCGAGTATTTGCCCACTTGTAAAATACAAGAAGAGGACAAAAATATGAATATTGTGAAACAATTCTTTGTTGTTGCAGTGGTGTTGGTGGTCACTGATAAGTCACTGGCAGGACATCTCCTGCCAAGAGGGGGAACTGGGAGAAGATCCCATTTAAGAGGACATACAGCCCAGCTCCTGACCCTGGGGTTAGGAGCCGGACAGGCAGCTTCACTAGCATTGAGACACTGAGACATCCCAATAAAGCCAGCCTCAAGGTTAGAATGCAACCTCACATGTATCAACTGTCCACACTTGTACCTTGGAGGCAGCAGGAACAGTGGGGTAGGTATTTTGTAGGAGCAGTGGTGACTGTAGCAATTGTAGCCAGACACACAGCTCCACAACACCTTCTTCCATCTGCCCTAAGATGGACTTCATTCTTCACCCACATGACTGGGTTTATCTAGTGGTGACTGATAAACCAGCTCTCTGAGGTGTGGGACAGGAGGAGGAGCCCTGGTCATAGTATTTGCTGATTTCCATGGTCTAAATACTCCCACCATGGCCAACTCAAAGTACTAACAGTTTAACAACTGGTTGCCCAAGTTCCTGAAGATTTAACAATCTGTTCTCAAAGGCTGTCCTCACCAGGTCCAGCAACCACTTCAGAATATTTAACAGACAAATTGATTCATTTGTTTCTCATCCAACTTTACCAGGATGTTCATTCACTCACTCATTCAACATCCATGCATTCCACAAATACCTGTCTAATGATGCCTTACTTATAATGGTTCAACTTAGAATTTTTCAACTTCACAGTGGGTTTATTGGGTATGCCCTATCATAAGTTGAGGAGCGTATGGGCTTATGATGGTTCAACTTACAATTTTTTTACTTAACAATGGCCTTTTTGGGGTATTACGTACATTTTCTTTCTTTCTTTTTTTTTTTTTTTTTTTTTGAGACAGAGTCTTGCTCTGTTGCCCAGGCTTTCACCCAGGCTGGAGTGCAGTGGTACAATCTTGGCTCACTGCAAGCTCTGCCTCTCAGGTTCACATCATTCTCCTGCCTCAGCCTCCCGAGTAGCTGGGACTACAGGCGCCCGCCACCACGTCCAACTAATTTTTTTTCTCTTCTTGTATTTTTAGTAGAAACAAGGTTTCACCATGTTAGCCAGGATGGTCTCATCTCCTGACCTCGTGATCCACCCGCCGCGGCCTCCCAAAGTGCTGGGATTACAGGCGTGAGCCACCACGCCTGGCTGTACATTTTCAACTTATGATGTTTTCAACTTGCAATAAGTTTATTGGAACATAACCCCTTGTACATCAAGGAACATCTGTATTAATTTTATATTGCTATTGCAACAAATTACCACAGGTTAAGAGTTTAAAATACCACTCGTTAATTAGCGCACAGTTCTATAGGTCAGAAGTCCAGCATGGCATGGCTGGATTCTCTGTTCAGGGTCTCATCACACCAAAATCATGGTATCAGTAGGACTGCAGTTCTCATCCAGGACTAAGGTTCTCTTTTGAGCTCACTGACTGCTGGCAGAATTCATTTCCTTCTCATGCTTTTTATGTAGCCCCTCCAAAGGGGCCCCAGATACAGAGGGTCAATAATTTTCCTGCTTCACATTTGATAAAATCTAACATCCCTTCATGATAAAAGCCTCCAACAAACTAGGCATTGAAGGAACATACCTCAAAATAATAAAAGTTATCTATGAGAAACCCATAGTGAAATTCATAATGAATGGGCAAAAACTGGAATAATTTCCCTTAAGAACTGGAACAAGACAAAGATGCCCATTCTCACTTCTCCTATTCAACGTAGTACTGGAAGTCTTAATCAGAGCAATCAGACAAAAGGAAAAATGAAAGGCAAGAAAGAAGGAAATAAAAGAAAAGAAGTCAAATTATCTGTCTTTGCTGATTATATGATTCTCTACCTAGAAAACCCCAAAGACTCTGCCAAAAGGCTCTTGGAATTGATAAACGACTTCAGCAAAGTTTCAAGATACAAAATCAATGTACAAAAATCAAGAGCATTGGGAGGCCCAGGCAGGTGGATCACAAGGTCAGGAGATCGAGAGCATCCTGGCTAACACCGTGAAACCCCATCTCTACTAAAAATACAAAAATTAGCTGGGCATGGTGGCAGGCACCTGTAGTCCCAGCTACTTGGGAGGCTGAGGCAGGAGAATGGCGTGAACCCAGGAGGTGGAGCTTGCAGTGAGCCAAGATCGCATCACTGCACTCCAGCCTGGGTGACAGTGCAAAAAAAAAAAAGAGTGGACAAAGAATATGAACAAACGCTTCTCAAAAGAAGACATACAAGCCTCCAACAAACATACGAGAAAATTCTCATCACTAATCATCAGAAAAATGCAAATCAAAACCACAATGACACACCATCTTCCGCCAGTCAGAATAGCTATTATTAAAAAGTCAAAACATAACAGATGCTGGTGAGGGTATGGGGGAAAAGAAAACACTTACGCATTGTTGGTGGGAATGTAAATTACTTCAGTCACCGTGGAAAGCAATTTGGAGATTTCTTAAGAGACTTCTCTTCTGTTTTTAAGGACTCATGTTATTTTATTACACTGGGGCCATGCAGATGACCCAGAATAATCTCCTTATTTTAAAATCAATAATCTTGGCTGGGCATGGTGGTTCACAACTGTAATCCCAGCACTTTGGGAGCCGGAGGTGGGTGACTGCTTGAGCTCAGGAGTTCAAGAGCAGCCTGAGCAACACAGCAAGACCCTATCTCTAAAAATAAATAAATAAATAAAATAAAATCAGTAATCTTAATTACATCTTCAAAGTCCTTTTTGCCATGTAATATATTATATTCATGGGTGGAACACCAACAAACGAAGGTCACAGGGGCCATAGTTCTGCCTCTGCCATGCCTGTTATGTAGCAAGCGCTCTTCTCAGCATTTGGGAAACGTCAGTGGATAAAACAGAATGTCCTGCCTTAATGGAATTTATATTTTAACCAGAGGTATACAAAGACATAAGCCTTAGCACATATGTTTGAGCCTTCATAGTTCAGATTTCCTTTGGTTAGGTGCTAACTGAATTCCTGTGTTTTCGTTTGTTTGTTTTGTTTTTTCTAAGCAGGGAGGCCCAGGAATTTGTGGAGAAGTATGAAGGTGCCTTGGGAAAGGGGAAAGGCAAGCGACTGTATGCCTACCAGATGCTGATGGCCAAGGTGTGTGGGGTGGAGGCAGTAAATCTGTGGGGAGGGCTTGCTCAGCTTTGGAATCTGGGGACCAACTCAGGTACCTGCCCAGCTTCGCCATTTGTGTCCAGCTGCCCCCAGAATCCTGGGTGTGAAGGCCACCTGACCATTCTGATCCATCTAGGAATGGAAACCAATCGTATCCTGCCAGTCTCTCCATACTTACTGTGAGGGCTTCAATACATTTGAGACTTGTTTTCTCTCCAGTGAATACACTTAGAGAACTAACGATGTTAAAACCACTGGGATTCTGGGCCGGGCGCGGTGGCTCAAGCCTGTAATCCCAGCACTTTGGGAGGCCGAGACGGGCGGATCACAAGGTCAGGAGATCAAGACCATCCTGGCTAATACGGTGAAACCCCGTCTCTACTAAAAATACAAAAAAAACTAGCCGGGCGAGGTGGCGGGCGCCTGTAGTCCCAGCTACTCGGGAGGCTGAGACAGGAGAATGGCGTGAACCCGGGAGGCGGAGCTTGCAGTGAGCTGAGATCCGGCCACTGCACTCCAGCCTGGGCGACACAGCAAGACTCCGTCTCAAAAAAAAAAAAAAAAAAACCACTGGGATTTTATTTTCCAAACCCCAAATCAGGAGAGGTTGAGTTGGTAGAGGCCCAGAAGGGCTGTGGCATGATCAGGGTCACATGGATGATAAACAGCAATGTCCCCAGAGGGATGGGGGGCAGCTCTGTTTTGTTGAGTTATATCATAATCTGGGCGTCTGATTTAAGTTAGGACAATGTTTCGTGTTGGATATTTAATGTGAGACTTACTGAAGTATCCTTCCTTTACCTACTGATTTGAAAACTACCATTCTCATTGACTTAATTCTTGTACAGAGCCTGTTTCAGGGCTTTTATTCTGAACAATCATTTGATGTCATTACCTCAACTCTTAATTTTGATGCCTGGTAGTTCTAGGTTCCCTTTTTTACGTTTGGTTTTTTGTTGGTTTGTTTTTAGAAACAGAGTCTCACTCTGCCACTAAGGCTGGAGTGCAGCATCACCACTCCAGCCTTAGTGGCAGCCTTGAACTCCTTGGCTCAAGAGCTCACTGCAGCTTTGAACTCCTGGACTCAAGAGATCCTCCAGCCTCAGCCTCAGCCTCCTGAGTAGCTAGGACTACAGGAGCACCCCACCACACCCTGATAAAACTTTGGGTTTTTTTTTTTTAATGTCTTGGCTGTCTTGCCTATTTTTCTACATGCATTTAAAAAAATCCCTTTGCCAAGTTCCACCATAGGGTATTGAGATTTTGGTTGGAATTTCTTTTAATCCCGTATTTAATTTGGGACTTCCTAATCTATACAATATGTAGTCTTCATATCTAGAATACCATACATTTCTCAAGGCTATATTATATCCTTAAGCAAAGTTTGTCATTTTCTCCCTATAGATCTTTACCAGGTTTTATGTCTGCACATTTAGTAGCCTAGCTGCTTTTGCAAATGAGATCATTTTTCAATTATTTAATAACTAGTTATTGGTAATATGTAAGAAAACTACAATTTGTGTGCTAATTTTATATCTGGTTCTCTTATGGTACTCTCTTATTAATTCTAATCTTTTTCATCTGATTATGTTCATAAAAATGTTTCTGTTGGGTTCTCCTAAATGTGGTATCTCATTCTTATCCTAAAATGCGGGCTAGCAATCCTAAAACAGTAACAATTGATCACGGTGATCATAGTTCTCCTTGTCTTTGCATCACTTTAATGAGAATGACTCTAATGATTTTCACACTAAGCTGGTGGGAGTTGTTGGCTTGACATAGATTTTCTTTGTCACCATAAAAAATTATTGTCTAGTTATTGTTTAGTAAGACTTCCATTTCATTGGAAACAGATAATTAGGTTTTATTAAACACCTTTTTCTTTATGTTATTAATTTTTTTATTTCTGGGATAACCTCAGTCATGGTACATTACTTTTAACTCCACGTTTGATTTTCCAACATTTTATTTATGATTTTTACATATATTTTCATAAGATTGATCTGAATTTGTGTGTGTTTGTACACAAGTGTATGCATGTGAAGTATCTTGGCAGAATTTAACATTAGGACTACACTTGCTTTACAATTGTAAATGAATAGCATTACCTCCTCTTTATGCTGTAAATCAGTTTTGGGAGCATGATAGTACACATTTTGTTAATTTTAAAGATGATACCCTTACAATAGGAGAGATCAAGAGCCATTTTTATAGAATACCTTGAAATTTTTTTTCAAGTATTCAGTGTATTGATGTACTCAAGTTTTAACTTTTTCTTGGGACCAATTCAATAATTCATATTCTTCCTGAAACTTGATCATTTCATTCAAATTTTCATATGTGTTAACAGAAAGTCACATATGGTAGCCCCATAATTTTTGTAATTACTTTTTGTATCTGTTGGGTTTGAATCTTTCTTTTTCTATTTTTTTTTCCTCTGTTGCCCAGGCTAGAGTGCAGTGGCATGATCTCAGCTCAACCTCTGCCTCCCAGGTTCAAGTGATTCTCCTGTCTCAGCCTCCCAAGTAGCTGAGATTATGGGCATGCACCACCATACCCAGCTAATTTTTGTATTTTTAGTAGATATGGTGTTTCACCATGTCGGACAGGCTGGTCTCGAACTCCTGACCTCAAGTGATCCTCCTGCCTTGGCCTCCCAAAGTGCTGGGATTACAGGTGTGAGCCACCATGCACAGCCTGAATCTTTCTTATTCCTAATATTATTTTTTCTCCTTTTCCAGTTATACTTTCCAGATAACTCTCTGTGGGTGATTTTATTAATTTTGTCTAGAGACTATTTACCACTTACCAACTGTACACTCACATCTTATTTTTTCCAATGAAGAATGTGCTCTTCAAGTATATTTTTTTCTAGATTTTTACTGTGACAAACAATGCTTCAACAAACACCTTCATACATTTATCTTGGATCTGCGCGTTTTTTTAAATACAACAAAACAATCCCTCAAATAGTACTGCTAGTTCAAAAGCGCGCATATTTTAACTTTTACTTCACATTTTTCAAACTATTTTCCCCAATTTGTAGCAAATCATACTCACAGGAACAAAGTCGGAGAATGGCTTATCTTCACTAGTTATGAATGTTACATCTTTTTAACTTTGTGCTAATCTAATGGGTAAAAAAATAGGTTATTATTCTTTCTTTAATTTGTATTCACTGCTTTTTTGTCTTGCAGTAAGAACACTTGAGATTTACCTTTTCAACTAATTAAGTACACAATACTGTGTTGTTAAGTATAAACATTGTGTCGTACAGCAGATCTCTAGACAAATACATCTTTGATAAATGATTCTGTTTAACCACATTTCTGTTCACACAGTTCTAGCTTCCCCCTTAGGAAAAGGATTGCCTCTCCCCACCCCCATCCTCCATATTTACTTTTCCACATTATTTTTAGCTCTTTGCTTCTTTCCCTTTGCAATCTCAGATATTTATCAGGTTCATTCTCAATATCACTGAATCCATTTTCCTCTGTGTCAATTATAATCTTTATTTTGTCTAATGTTTTCTTCATTCGATTACTAAGCTCTTAGCTTCCTTGTAATCCTTCCATATCTCATCTGTATTCCTTTCAAATTGGTATCCTTTACTTTAGAAGCTATATTTCTTGCATCCTATTAGGAATGCTGAACTGCTCTCTAGAATTTATGTATCTATCTTGGAGGAAATGTTTTCCACAAATATCAAAGACTGGCGTTCCTTTTTCCCTGTTCTGCAATAATATTTCCCAGGCCTCACTGGTTGTTTTCATTTTCATCACCCAGATCCTGATTTCATTGACAGGACATGTAGCTTGCCTGTGTCTTGCTCCACCATGACTTGAAACTTTTTTCCTATATATAGCTGGAGGGCAAGACAGCATGACAACTAACAACCCATCCTAGGACCAGCAGCAACCACCTCACACAGCCCTGAGAAAGGGGCTTGGGATCTTCTGCCATGCCCCAGCCCAGTTTTCTGACTTTTACAACCAATGAAGGATAAGAGAATTTGTGCCAGAGCATCTCCCAGGCCTCTCTCTGCCTCTGCTCCAGTTCCGGGGTCTCACTTTTCAGTCCGAGATATCCACAGCCTTGAGGGGCTGTCAGGTGGTTGCCAAGGAACCGACCGGCAGGCTGAGCCTCCAGGGGCCTCACTTGGCGATGTTCATTACCCCCGCTGGTCCTCAGCCTTGCAAGCCTATATTTTATACTGATTTTATCAGCACCCTGACAGGGGATCCATCTCTCGGGGGAGGACTTGCATTAATAAAGCTTATGAGACTGCTACATGAAACCAGATGCTGGATTACTGACTTACAAGAAGAAATAAATGATGCAAGATGGAAAATTTGAAGTCCACAGCAGCCATGCCTTTTATTTTCGATAGCTAAGTTAGTTATACAAGAAGCTAAACTATCATGCCAATTCCTATCTGTGAATTTGCAATGAAAGTCACTGCCATAGAAACCAAAATACTCAGGGCAAATGCTCTCTTTATAGGCAGACCTACATAGGAAGCCAAATAGTCAAAGAGTATTTTTGGGTTTGGGAGGTTTTCTTGTTTTTTTTTTTTGTTTTGAGAAGGAGTCTCGCTCTGTCACCCAGGCTGGAGTGCAGTGGCGCGATCCCGGCTCGCTGCAACCTCCACCTCCTGGATCAAGTGATTCCCCTGCCTCAGCCTCCTGAGTAGCTGGAATTACAGGTGCCTGCCACCACGCCCAGCTAAGTATTGTATTTTTAGTAGAGACAGGGTTTGACCATGTTGGACAGGCTGGTCTTGAACTCCTGCTCTCAGGTGATCCACCAGCCTTGGCCTCCCAAAGTGCTGAGATTACAGGCGTGAGCCACTGCCCCCAGCCTGTATTTATTTTTAGTAGAGACAGGGTTTGACCATGTTGGACAGGCTGGTCTTGAACTCCTGCTCTCAGGTGATCCACCAGCCTTGGCCTCCCAAAGTGCTGAGATTACAGGCGTGAGCCACTGCCCCCAGCCTGTATTTATTTTTAGTAGAGACAGGGTTTCACTATGTTAGCCAGGCTGGTTTCGAACTCATGACCTCAAGTGATCCACCTGCCTCGGCCTCCCAAAAAGCTGGGATTACAGGCATGAGCCACCACACCCAGCCCAGAGTATTTTTGAACACAGACTCAGAGCTAGCGAGGGTGGATAAAGCAATGAGACTGGGCTGCCCAGTGTCTGTGTTCTGCCAATCACCATATCCCCCATATCTTTGCCACTGCTATCAACCAGTCTGCTCATAGGCTTCTCTTATCTTTTGCATCTGGGACCATTTCCCACTTCTGACAGCTGGTTCTCTCCGTTATACAATCATTCAATCAGGAGATGGTCAAAACCATATCTGGAAAACCAGGTCTGGAAGCCTATCTGATTCTTCACAAAATTTTTGATGGATGCAGTGGCTCATGCCTGAAATCCTAACACTTTGGGAGGCTGAAGGCAGAAGGATCACCTGAGCCCAGGAGTTTGAGACCAGCCTGGGCCACATGGTAAGACCCTGTCTCTACAAAAAATAAAAAAATTAGCTGAATGTGGTGGCTACTCAGGAGGCTGAGGCAAGAAGATCACTTGACCCCAGGAGGTCAAGGCTGCAGTGAGCCGTGTTTGTGCCACTGCACTCACGGCCTGGGCAACAGAGTGAGACCATGTCTGAAAAGAGAAACATTTCCCTTTCATCTTCTGATGACTTTATTTTTTGTCCCTTCTTTTCACAGTTGCAGACTTTAGTGACTTTACAGGGGAAAATCTCATGTCCTCCATGAACAAGTTCTGAGGAGACCTTTTAATAATAGGAACTGGGCCAGGCACAGTGACTCATGCCTGTAATCCCGACACTTTGGGAGGTCGAGGCGGGAGATTACTTGAGATCAGGAGTTCAAGACCAGCCTGGCCAACATGGTGAAACCCCATCTCTACTAAAAATACAAAAACTAACCAGGCATGGTGGCACACACCTGTAATCCCAGCTACTCAGGAGGCTGAGGCAGGAGAAGAGCTTGAACCCGGGAGATGGAGGCTGCAGTGAACTGAGATTGTGCTACTGCACTACAGCCTGGGCAACAGAGTGAGACTCAGTCTCAAAATAATAATAATAATAATAATAATAATAGGAAGTGATCTTACTACCTCTTATGCTTTCTACGAGTATTTCTACCTCAGCTTTCTATGAGTATTTGTTTTATTCCAAATGGATTTGTTTCCAGAGTGTGGGGTTGGTGGAGAGCAGCCCCTTGGAGAGTTGACAAAACAACACCCAGCCATAGAAAGACAGCTGATCAGGTTTCTGTTTGGTACACAGTCTGAGTGTCGAGCTGGGAACAGACCACAGGAGGGGACAACATGCCCTTCTGACTCTTTTCAGAAAAGCGAGGCTGTTGTTTCCCCAGGAGAAGAATGTTCAGTCATGAGTTGAGATCTCCTTATCAGTTGCACCACCCTTGCAATTTTGTGACAGTTCTTATCAGAGAGAGGCACTTGGCTGTCTGCCAGACATGGGTCTGAGAGTTGCTGGAGTTCCTTTCTCCTTTGAATTTTTGTTTTAAGTTGAAGGAAGTCGTATCAGAGGTTGCTAACTCAACTGGACCCTCCAAACCAGAAATTGTACAGAAAATTTCTCACTTGATCTATAAACTGTCCAAACCAGAAATTTTAGCAGCACAGTAAGGGGTGGCCCTCGCTTGCCTCTCACTCCACGCCTGCAGTTGGAGAAGTAAAGGTTTGAACACTTGCCTCTGGCAGCCTGGGCTCAAGGACAGCAGGAGCTGGGGACTACAAGACAGCAGCCTCACTCATGCTGACCTGTTGGCCTCCTCGTGCCCCTCATCATGCCCTTTCGTGCTCTAGGTTGACATGTTAACAAACTGAGAGTTTTACCTCTTTTATTTCAGAAATGGGTCAAATTTAAAAGAGACTTTGATAATTTCAAGACTCAATGTATCCCCTGGGAAATGAAGATCAAGGACATTGAAAGTGAGTATGCTGGTGTCACTGTTTTTTTAATTGGTTTCCTAAAGCATTTCCCAAGAGCTTGGATTGTTTCCTTGGCCCTCTAAGTAGATTATTTCATTGGTTCTGTTGTATTAGGAAAAAAGAATGGGTTTTGAACTTGTCAGACCAAGATTTGTTTTTTTTATTTATTTATTTGTTTGTTTTTATTTATTTATTTTTGAGACAGAGTCTCACTCTGTTGCCCAGGCTGTGAGTGCAGTGGTGTGATCTCGGCTCACTGCAACCTTCACCTCCCAGGTTCAAGCAATTCTCCTGCCTCAAGCTCCTGAGTAGCTGGGATTACAGGTCTGAGCCACTGCACCTGGCTAATTTTTTTGTATATTTAGTAGAGACAGGGTTTCACCATGTTGGCCAGGCTGGTCTCGAACCCCTGACCTCAAGTCATCCACCCACCTTGGCCTCCCAAAGTGCTGGGATTACAGACGTGAGCCACCACACCCATCCCAGACCAATATTTAAATTCTGCTTCTTCACTTTCTTACTGTGGGCACTTAAGCAAGTTAGTTAACCCCAAAGAGCCTCAGATTATTTATCCAGGAAAAGAAAGGGAGATCCAGGTGTCATTCAACAGACTGATGTGAAAATTGAATTCATCACACACATAAAGTGCTCAATAGTGTCCATGTTTTCCTTCTGCAGCACTCATACCCACCATCTTTTCTCTCTCTAGGTCACTTTGGTTCTTCAGTGGCATCATATTTCATCTTTCTCCGATGGATGTATGGAGTTAACCTCGTCCTTTTTGGCTTAATATTTGGTCTAGTCATAATCCCAGAGGTAAGAAAATAACTTCCTAAATCTTTGGATAGAGTTAAGGCTTATGACCACCATCATCAATTATCAACCAAATACTTCCTATTTTACAAAGAATCAGTCATTCATTTAAAATGCTGTTAGGTTGGTGCAAAAGTAATTGTGGGTTTTGCCATTAAAAGTAATTTATAAATTACTGCCATGAAAAGTAAATTTATAAAATTAAAAGTAATGGCAAAAATCACAATTACTTTTGCACCAACCTACGACCTAATGTACTCACATCAATTACCCAGATAGTTAAGTACAAAGAATGGAACCAAAATACTTTGTTCCTTAATTAATATGTGAATCTTACATTTTTCTACTTCTCATTTTACCTTAAGATCAGTGGAGAATTTATGTTTCGGTGAGTTTTTTTCTTTTACCCTCAAACAAAAGAGAGGGATAGAATACATTATATCATTATTTATCACCAAAAAAAACCTTGGATTTGAATATCACTCCTCACTATTCTCCCATATATAATATTTTAAGGAAGTTTTTTTTAGAAACAGGGTCTCACTCTGTTGCCCAGGTTGGAGGGCAGTGATGTGATCAAGGTTCAGTGCAGCCTTGAACTCCTGGGCTCAAGTAGCCCTCCCACCTCAGCCTCCCAAAGTGTTGGGATTACAGGCATAACCCACCACACCTGGCCCCAGATATAATCTTATTATGGACGTAAATAGATTCTTATCTACAGATGATTAATTGAGAAATATAAAAGGGGTAATAAGCAATTTGTGCAAAGTCACACAATAAGTTCAGTGTGAATTGGATCCCAGGTCCCCAGAGTGAAGGCCTGGGGTCTTTTCCAAGGAGCCTGTGGCTCACCAAGCACTGAGCACAGCAACTGCTACGACTGCTACAGTCCTGACTGAAATACTTGGTGCCAGTGCTGGGTACACAAGTGGGTCTACTTCAACAGCTTTCAGAGGAACGATATGTCTGCATTTAGTATTTTCTTCCCCACAGGTGTATTAATTGGTTCTTTGATGACTTGCTGACTCCTATTTTGTTATAAATGGTTCTGTGAGCATATTGGAGCCAATTCTATCTGCAGTTACATGCTTAACTTTTCTGCACAGCCACTTTCAGGACATTAAAAACCTTTCACATCATGTGAATTAAATCAGATTTATTGGAGGAGGTTGACCATGCATTATAATAGCCTTTGGTAGCAAAGGAGTGTTACATTATTTATAAAATTGTTTTCTATATTTTATAAAAAATTTATAAAATTCTTTTCTAAATTACCCAAAACGTGTGCTTACAAATATGTCATTAACTAGCCTTTGTACTCTTTCATATACACACCCAGAAGTCAAGGGTTCTGAGTTCACTGAGCCCTACATATATTCCTATGCCAATATCACTTTCTGACCCAGAAGTTAGCATTTTAAACCTCACTGTCAAGCGTACACAAACACTCTGACACCAAGTATGGTTCTCCCCAGGGGGAAAATATTGTCAAAAGCTAATAGGAAGTTTCATTTCTCTCCTCCATAGTCAGGTAAATATGAAATGTTTTCCTCAGTAGTCAATGGGGAAATTTATCTTCACAAAGCTCTTGGCTTTCTTCTTGGGATCTTTTTATTCCATGAGAAGAGAGCACATTTAAATGCCATAGGCCTGTGAGACATCTCTGGAATTTTGCTATGCAGTGGTCCATGAAAGGCAGTTTTGTGGGAAGTTGAGGAATTTTAAGGACACTCGGTTTTTTTTTTTAAAGAAAACATTAAATTTGGTATAATTTATATAAGTTTATAAATATTTTTATGAGGGAACATTTATTTGAAACAATAAAAACTTAGTGATTGGTGCATTCCAATGAAGCAGTCAAGATCTGAACCATTCGTGCTAGAGCACCCTGATTTGATTGGCAGGTGATTGGGAAACCCGTGTTGGAGTGGGTTGAGAGTAAGAAAGAGAGAGAGAGATGCCTTGCAGGAAAGAGGAGCCTTGGCTTGGAAAGACGGAGAAGGGAAGAAGGGAAATAGGGGAGAAGGGAAGAGGTTTAGACCAGATAGGAGCCTGCTGCAGTAGGTCAGTGCTAGATCCGGGTAATATCAATGGGAATGGATTAAAAGAGAGGAATCAGAGTGACGTGCACGGACAAGTCTTGATGACAGGTTAGATAACAGCAATTAGGATGTGCGGTGTCCTAAGATGCCTTTTTATTTAGGATGATGGGAAATTGGCCATATAGGAATCAGACACAACCAAATTCACTGCATATATGAAGTGTCCTGTTGGTCAAAGACACAGAGAACTTCAGGGCCCAAGGGTTTTCAGCATAAGCTAAGGTTCAGAGATATCCCCGTGACTCATGGATGTTTTAAAATGAAGCATAGTGAACCAGAGGGTCCAGGGATAAGAGTAGTAGAAGTGCTCAAACATGACTTTTTAAAAAATTATTATTATTATATATTTTTTGAGACAGAGCCTCATTCTATCTCCTGGGCTGGAATGCAGTGGCACAATCTTGGCTCACTGCAGCCTCCACCTCCCAGATTCAAGCAATTCTTGTGCCTCAGCCTTCTACGTAGCTGGGATTACAGGCACGGACCACCAGGCCCAGCTAGTTTTTGTATTTTTAGTAGAGACGGGGTTTCGCCATGTTGGCCTGGCTAGTCTCGAACTCCTGACCTTAAGCAATCTGCTCGCCTCAGCCTCCCAAAGTGTTGGGATTACAGGCATGAGCCACCGTGCCTGGCCTTGAATGCAACTTTAATGAAACTCCTCCTTATATTCATTTTCCTTTTGCTACAAACCCTTAATACCACTTTATGAAATTAAACAGCTCTGAATGTAAGAATGAGCCTTGTTTATCTTTAATTGCCATTGCCTGCACAACCCAGGGTTATCTACGTGATCCCTGAGGAACCCTGTTGTGCTGCAGGAGCTGGCTGGCAAGGCCCCGCTGGATGACAAGTTTATGTACTTCTCTTCCAACACTGGCTGTATGTGAAAATCACCTGGGGGACTTTAAGAAATACCAGATCTTAGGCCCACCCCCAGTCAAATAAATTTGACTCTCTGAGGGTATGGTCTCGTTATCTCTGTTGTAAAAGCTTCTGTGGTAAGCAGACTTCTATGATAACCTCCAATGACCCTTCTCTCCTGGTATTCATGCCCTTGTGTTATCCCTCCCTTTGAGTATAGGCAAGACCTAGAGACTTGCTTTTAACAAATAGAATATAGAATGGTTAGGTTATGAAAGATTGTGATTTCCATCTTGCTGACAGAATTCTCTGTTCATTCCCCTCTTGGCTTGGGTGCTTTAATGAAGCAGTCTGACAGATTGGAGAGTCCCATCTGGCAAGGAACTGAGTGTGGCCTTTGGACAATGGCCAGCAAGGAACTGAGGCCCTTAGTCCAGCAATCCAGCAACAACCACATAAGCACTTTTATTTTTTTTTTGAGACGGAGTCTTGCTCCGTCACCCAGGCTGAAGTGCAGTGGCCTGATCTCTGCTCACTGCAACCTCTGCCACCCAGGTTCAAGCAATTCACCTGCCTCAGCCTCCCGAATAGTTGGGATCACAGGCATGTGCCACCATGCCCGCTTAATTTGTATATTTTTAGTGGAGACGGGATTTCAGCATCTTGGCCAGGCTGGTCTTGAACTGCTGACCTCATGATCCACCCATCGCAGCCTCCCAAAGTGCTGGGATTACAGGCATAAGCCACCATGCCCAGCCTCACATCAGCACATTTTAAGGCAGATTCTTCTCCAGTCAAACTTTCAAATGAGACCAAAGCAGAAATTTTGGTTCCAGCCTTGTGAAAGATCCTGAAGCGAAGGACCCAGCTCAGCCATACCCAAAATGCTAGCTACAGAAACAGTGAGATAATGAATATGTGTTTTTTAAAGCCTCTACATTTTAGGATAACGTGTTATATAGCAGTAGATGACTAATACAGCTCCCCCAGGTGAGTCTAATATGCAGCTAGGGTTGAAAACTGCTAATGTACATTGTAAGGTCTTTAAGTAAGCTGTGCTCTAGGTTTATGTAGCAAGCATTCAGTCTGTAAACCTCATATGATACTTCCCCTTAAAAATATCTACTAAATTATTTCAGACATATGAAAAGATATAATGAATGAGCCTGCCTGCTCATCACCATGCCTAAAAAATAAAATATTACATATACACTGAAGTCCTCTAATTAATTTTCCCCAATTTTATTACCTACATAACCCTCATTATCCTGAACTTTCCATTTCAACTTACATTTTGAAATTTATTGACTTAAATACAGTCATTTCTTATTTCCTAAAATCACAGTGTATCTAAAGGTGTATCCCCTTTTGCATTACAGTATAATTTTTTTGTCTCATTTACAGCAAAGGTTTGTCTTTTTTAGTTATTTTGTTCAAGAAAAAACTTTTGGCTTTGCTGATTCTCTCTGAAATGTCTTTTTTTAAAAAAAACTCAGTCTTTTGGGGGCACAATTTTCATAAAGTAAAATTTACTCCTTTTAGGTATACAATTCAATGGCTTTTGACAAATGTATAATCAGGTAACCACCACACAACTGATATATAGAACATTTTCATCACCCTCTAAAGTTCTCTAGTACCCACTTTGCAAGCAATCTCCTCTTCCAACTCCCAGCCCTTGACAACCAACGATTGATTTCTGATTTCTGTTCCTAAAGTTTTGTCCTTTTCAGAATATCATATGAACAGTAATATGTAGTATGCAGTTTTTTTGTGTCTAACCTCTTTCAGTTGGTACAATGTCTTTGAAATTCATTCATGTAGTTTTATCAATCATTTGTCCCTTTATTGCTGAAATGGAATTGAAAATTACAGTGGGATTGTAATATTCCACCATATGGGTATATCATATTTTGTTATCCATTCACCAGCTCTTGGACATTTCAGTTGTTTCTATTTGGAAACTATTATGAATAACTCTACTATAAACATTCACATTCAGGTCTTTTTCTTATATATCTTTACTTTTATATTACTAATTTCTACTCTTATATGTTTCATTTCATTCCTTCTAATTTCTTGGGGTTTGTATTCATTATCTATTGCTGTGTAATAAGTTACTCCCTAAATTTTTGCTGAATACAACCACCATTTATGATTATTTCTGTGGGTCAGAAATCCAGAAGTGGTTCTGACTTGGGGTCTCCCGCAGGCTACAATCTAGGTTTTGACCAAGGCCACAATTATCTTGAGGCTGAACTGAAGAAGATCTGCTCCCAAGATCACTCACAAGGCTACTGGCAGATTTCAGAAGATACGATGTCAAGCTTACTCACGTGGCTTCTGCAGGCCTCAGAAGATCTGTTTCCAACCTTACTTATGTGGCTGTTCCCAGGGTTCAGGTACTCAGTGGCTACTGGCCAGAGACATCAATTTCTTACTACATGAGTTTTTCCATAGGCATGCTCGTAAGGTGGCAGCTTTCTTCTCCCAGAAGGAGAGAATATAAGAAGGAAATAGAGCAAAAAGAAGCTTCCCACATAGAAGCCACCGTTTTTTATAACCTAATCTCAGAAATGACATTCCATCACTTCTGCCATATTTTATTCCTTAGTAGTGAGTCACTAAATCAAGCCCACACTCAGTGGGAGGGTATTATTGTACACAATAATAAATACCAGAGGCAGGGATCATGTGAGCCATCTCACAGGCTGCCTACCACATTTGACCCTCTGGTCCTCAATGATTCACATCCCTTCCACGTGCAGAATACACTCACCCCTCCTCAAGGCCTCTAAAATCTCATTCTAGCACAGCATCAGCTCAGATTCCAAACTCTCACTCTCTAAATCAGTAGTTCAGGTGCAGATGAGGCTCCATGGGAGTAGCTCTTTAAATACAGCTCCTTGGGTGCAGTTCTCTTTACCGTGAGACTAAAGAGATGTTATCTGCACCAACACAACAAACATAAAATGGTGGGACAGGCCTCAGATAAATGCTATAGACATGTCTGTGTTCAAACAGGAGAAAAATGGGAGGTACAAGGGAGTTACTGGTCCATAGCAAGTCTATAACTGTATTAGGCTGTTCTTGTCCTGCTATGAAGAAATATCTGAGGCTGGGTAATTTATAAAGAAAAGAGGTTTAATTGGCTCATGGTCCTGCAGGCTGTACAGAAAGCAAAGTGCCAGCATCTGCTTCTGTTGAGCGCCTCAGAAAGCTTACATCATGATGGAAGGTGAAGGGAACCAGCACATCACTGGCGAGAGCAGGAGCAAGAGAGTGAGTGGGGGAGGTCCTAGACTTTTAAACAACCGTATCTCGTGTGAACTAACTGAGTGAGAATTCACTTATCACCAAGGGGATGGTTCTAAGCCATTTATGAAGAATCTGCCCTCGTGATCCAATATGTCCCACCAGGCCCCACCTCCAACACTGGGAATCACATTTCAACATGAGATTTGGAAGGGACAAACATCCAAATGACATCAATAACACAACACCCATTTATAAATTTTCCTCTCAATACCATTTTAGTTGCATTCCGTATACTTTGATGTACATTGCCATTATTAATTTTTAGGTATTTTCTAATTTCCTTGTGACAAGTTATTTATGAATATATTTTCAAGACCTTAATATATAGAAAGATTAGCGGCATTTTTTACTGGTTTTTAGTATAATTTTATGTGATCATTGTGTATATTTTGTATGAAACTGATACTTTTTCATTACTTGGGACTTGCTTTATTTGCTTAGAATATGGTTAATTTTCCTCAATTTTTATATTTTTTGCATGGTTCAAAATATTACTTGTATTCTACAAATTGTCTATAATCTTACTAATTTTAGAGCAGCATGATCAATTGCTGAGTGAGATCAATTTAATCTCCTGCTATTGTCTTTTTCTCATTGTAATTATTATTTTTTTGTTTTATATATGTTGCTGCCATGTTTTTGGGTACATATAAATTTAAGATTGTTATGTGGTGAATTATATTGATATATTTTCAAATGTTAAACCAGATTGCATTCCTGGAATAAACCCAACTAGGTTATTATGGATTATCTTTTTTATATATCATCTGATTTTGATTTGTGAATATTTTATCTAGAATTTTTGCATTTATTTTTGAGATATTAGACTGTAAATATCCTTCTTATAATGTTCTTATCATATTTGGGGATCAATATTCGACCTCATAAAGTGATTTGGAAATGTTTCTTTTTTTATTATTCTCTTGAAGAATTTGTGTAAATTTTCCTGTGGTAGGTTTAGGTGAATTTTTTTAAATTTACTTATTTTAATTGACAAATATAAATTGCATATATTTATGTTGTACAAAATGCTGTCTTGGAATGTGTATATATTGTGGAATGGTTAAATCAAGCTAATTAACATATGTATCACCTCATATACCTATACTTATTTATTTTTGGTGAGAACACTTAAAATCTACTCTCATAGCAATTTTCCAGTATACAATACATTATTATTAACTATAGTCACTAAGTTGTACAATAGATCTCTTGAATTTATACTTCCTATCTAACTGAAATTTTGTATCCTTTGAGCAACATTTCCCAATCTCCCCAATTCCCCAAGTGAAGTTTTTGTTGTCATTGTTGATTTGTTGCTTTTTGTATATGTGGTAGGCAGAATTCTAAGAATGACCCTAAATGACCCTCAATCTTGTATAATCCCCTCCCCTTTGAGTATGGACAGAACCTGGGAATGAGTTATCACGCCAAGATTATTGAGTGAGCCTAATTTAATCACATGAGCTCTTTAAAAGCCAAGAGTTTTCTCTGGCTGGTTGCAGAAGAAGTCACAGATCATTCAAAACATGAGAAGGATTGAACACACTACTGCTGGCTTAAAGATGGAGGGAACCATGTAATGGGGAATGTGGGAGCCCTCGAGAGGCTGAGCATGGCCACCATCTGCCACCCAGCAAGGAAACAGGGACCTCAGTCTTACAAGCACAAGGAAATAAATTCTGCCAACAATCAGTGAACTGGAAAAGGGCTCCAGACCCCAGATGAGACCCTTAGCCCCTGCTGATTCTTTGATTTCAGTCTGGTGAGACCCTGAGCAGAGAATCCAGCCACACCATGCTAGACTGCTGACCTACAGAACTGTGAGCTAATAAATGGGTGTTGCTTTAGACCCTCTTTATGGTAATTCGTTACACAGCAATAGAAATCCAAAGCAGTAGATATCCAGCTTTGGATCTGTAGCACTTACTAAATATTAAACTGTTTTTTGTCACATTGGGAAAATTCTGTGCCATAATCCCTTTGAATACTGTTTCTGTGCCATTCCATCTTCTCTCTCCTTCTGGGACTACATACATGTGTGTGCATTTCTGTGTGTGTGTCTCTTGTCTCAGTGAGCCTTGTCTCTGTATTTCCATGTATGCCTTATGTTCTTTTCAGTATTTTCCATTTTTCTCTATATATTTAAGTCTCGACTTTTTAAACCCTATATTAAAATTTAGCCATTCTCTTCTCTGTATATGTTCTTAGATCTGTCCACCAAGCTTTTAATTTCAGTTGTAACATGTTTCAGTTCTGTAACTTCCATTTGATTGTTTTTATAGTTTCCAGTTCTCTGCCAAAATGATTCATCTTGTTCCTTACTTCCTTAAGCATATTAATCAAACTTATTTTAAAGCTCATGACTGACAGCTCCCTTATCTAGACCTCCTGTGAATCTGTTTATATTGTTTAATTTTTCTTTTAGTTTTTGATCAAGTCTTGTCTTCTCTTATAACTAGTTATTTTTGACTGAGTGCTAGGTGTTGTGAGCAATTATTGAGATTTACTTATTCCTCTGGTGGGAGAACTAACCAAGATGGTCTATATTTTTGTTTAATTTTACTTTCTGAGTAAAATGTTCCCAGGCCTCAACTAAAAGCTTGGGCTTTTTCCAGATATCTTCCCATTTGCCTTGTGTGTGTGTGTGTGTGGTGTGTGTGTGTGTGTGTGTGTAGATGGGGTTTTGCCATGTTGACCAGGCTGGTCTTGAACTCCTGAGTTCAAGTGATCCACCTGCCTCAGCCTCCCAAACCTATTTGTCCTTAAATTTCACTTTCATTTCATTCTTCACCCCTTTGACTATTCCAAAGTTGCTGCATACTTTCTTTATCTTTTAGCTGCTGTGATTGAAATAAGCAAATAACTCATGGGGAACAACAATGCATAATTACTTCTCCAGAATTTCTTTATCTCCTGGATCTTGGCAGCACAAGTCATGACTGTCCACTTGTCTAGTTGTTCTCAGTGAAAGAGTTTGTCCAAAGCAACTTCCCCTGCTTTTACTGGCAGTATTGTTTGTTTGTTTTGAGATGGAGTCTCCCTCTGTCTCTCAGGCTGGAGTGCAGTGGCTCAATCTCGGCTCACTGCAAGCTCTGCCTCTTGGGTTCACACCATTCTCCTGCCTCAGCCTCTCCAGTAGCTGGGACAACAGGCACCCGCCACCATGCCCGCCTAATTTTTTTTTTTGTATTTTTAGTACAGACGGGGTTTCACTGTGTTAGCCAGGATGGTCTTGATCTCCTGACCTGGTGATTTGCCCGCCCTGGCCTTCCAAAGTGCTGGGATTACAGGCATGAGCCACCATGCACGGCCAGCAGTGTTGTTTTTAATAGCAAAATCTGGAAACAATACAAATGTCTATGAAGAGTAGACTGTGTAAATACATTATAGTATGTCTATACAATGCAATATTACATAGCAGTGAAAATTAGAGAACTGTAGCTACACATGTCAATATCAATGAATCTCAAAAGTATAATAATGTTGTATGAAAAAAACAATTCATATGAGAATACTTATGCATGATTCCATTTAACAGGCAAAACTAAAGCACAACTAAACAGGCAAAACTGAACAATAAATGAGTTAAATATAAGGAAAAATAAGGGAATTGTTATCACAAAATATACTATATCTTGGTTGCATCTTAGGATGGAAGAGATATATAATTCAGGAGGGGCTTATCCAGGATATTATAAAGGCCTGGAGATTTTCTGTTTCTTAAGCTAGCTAGTGGATATATAGCAGCTAATTTCCTTTGTATTACGATCAACTATACATATCTATTATACATATACTCTTTTACGTATAACATATTCCCCAATAAGAAAATAAATTTAAAACAAAGAAACAAAAAGAAATAAAAGGAAATTACCTAAAAATAAAGAACCTATAAATTAAGAAACAAAATAATTTTATATTAAACGGTGAAAAATACTAAAGCCTGTGTTACAAAAATCAAAAGAAACATGGTATATCCCTATCCCTACTACTTTTCAATATTAATTTCTACCATCTAATGCAATGTCAGGAAAATTAACATCTTATACACTTTGTACAAAAAAATACAAAGTTATTTTGGTTTGCAGGTGATATGATTGTAAACCCCCAAAAACTCCAATGATTTTATCAAAAACTACTAGAATCTAATAAACAAGTATATTGAGATGACTGGAGTCATTTTAAAGACAAACGGCAGTGATTCTCTGTATATTTAATGTCCACTTAACAACAGAATTTAAAACTTTGACACAATGCAATAAATCTATGCAATAAATCTGTGCAAGAAATCTATAAAATCTATAAAATATGTATTAAATACATTTAATAAATCAGAATATGTCTATGAGGAACACTATAAAGAATTACTGGACAAAAATAAGACAATAAATGGAAGGATATATTGTTGGAAGGAAAAATTTAATCTCGTTAAAAAGTCAATCCTTCCAAGATCAATATATAAATTTAATCCATTTCTGATTTTTTTTACAATTAAGGATATGAATAAGGGCATATGTATAAGGATATTAATAACAGAATTATATACATATATAGAATTAGAAATACTTCAATGTCCAACAATAGGGGATTTGTTAAGTAAGTTTCTTGTACATATTTTTTATTAGATATTTTTGAAGTCATTTTATTTGGGGAAATACCTTATGATGTAGGAAATCGGTCACAAAGAAATATTAGGCTAAATAACTAGACTAAAATATATGTAGAACTCAGAAATAACTGAAAGAAAATATAAATCTCTAACAGTCATTATTTTTGGGTTTTGGCGCTGATAGGTAATTTTTAAAATGCTCTTCTGACTGGGCACGGTGGCTCATGCCTGTAATCCCAGAAATTTGGGAGGCCAAGGTGGTAGGATCACTTAAGCCCAGGAGTCTGAGACCAGCCTGGGCAACATGGCAAATCCTTGTCTCTACTAAAAATACAAAAAATTAGCTGAGCGTGGGGGTACACACCTGTAGTTCCCGTTACTCAGGAGGCTGATGTGGGAGGATCACTTAAGCCAGGGAGGCAGAGGTTGTTGCAGTGAGCCAAGATGGAGCCACTGCACTCTAGCCTAGGTGATGAAGTGAGAACCTGTCTCAAAAGAAAAGAAAAGAAAAGAAAAGAAACACTCTTCTGTACTTTTTCACATTTTTTACAATGAGTCTGTGTTACTCTTAAAATCGAGAATGTGATCAATGTTATTTAAAGAAGAAAATAGGGCCGGGCTCAGCAGTTCATGCCTATAATCCCAGCACTTTGGGAAGCCAAGGTGGGTGGATCATCTGAGGTCAGGGGTCCAAGACCAGCCTGGCCAACATGGTGAAACCCTGTCTCTACTAAAAACACAAAAATTAGCCAGGCGTGTTGGCAGACACCTGTAATCCCAGCTACTCGGGAGGCTGAGGCAGGACATGTGAACCTGGGAGGTGGAGGTTGCAGTGAGCTGAGACTGCGCCACTGCACTCCAACCTGGGTGACAAGAGTGAAACTCCATCTCAAAAAATAAAAACAAATTAAATTAATAAGTACAAAAAAAGAAGAAAACAGGTGTGGCCCACTCTGAGAAGGAAAGCATTTACCCCAGTATATGAATGTCTCTGTGTCTTTGTATTTCCTCCACTCATACTTGTGTCATTGTGTTTCTGCACAAGGTACTGATGGGCATGCCCTATGGGAGTATTCCCAGAAAGACAGTGCCTCGGGCTGAGGAAGAAAAGGCCATGGATTTTTCTGTCCTTTGGGATTTTGAGGTACTATTGTCAACATGCCAATGAACTTCCATTTGTGATTATAAAGCCTAAAGATTGCATGGATAAGTATGAAATAGTGCATGTAATTATTGAAAAACCATTGCTTTAATAAAAGAGGATCCCAGCACTAAGCTAAATGAGCTTGCAAACCATGTCTCTGCACAGTCCTCCCGGGTCTCCTTCATGCACTGCTCTCTCCAGCCACACTCTGATGGACGTGGGCTCCCCACGCGGCTACTGTGCCTCTCTGTCTGCCAGGTCTCTGCAAGGTGATCTCACAGTATGGTTTTCTTTCCTCATTCCCACATTAAGACCCCAGATCTATCTCCACTCCAGGCTTCCCCTAAGTTTCACATGACATCTTCAACTGAATGTCCTACTTGCTCTTCAAATGCAACACCTATCCAGCCAAAATCCACATCTCTTTTTCCCATCTCCTTTACTGGAATCACCATTCATCCAATCATCCATGTCTGAAGCCTGAAAATCATCCCACACTTCTCCTTCTTCCTCACCAACCACCCTCCACTGCCATCCAACCAACCACTAAATCTGAGCCTACCTACTAAATATTTCTTAAATCTTTTGCAAACCCAATAATATTAGTTCATTTTCAGACTACTACCTGAGACTGGGTAATTTATAAATAAAGGGTTTTAATTGACTCACAGTTCCACATGGCTGGGGAGGCCTCAAAAAACTTGCAATCATGGTGAAAGACAAAGGGGAAGCAAGGCGCTTCTTACATGGCAGCAGAAGAGAGAGAGCGCAGGGGAAATGCCAGACACTTATTAGAACAACCGGATCTCACCAGAACTCCCTCATTATCATGAGAACAGCATGGGGGAAACTGCCCCCATGATCCAATCATCTCCCACCAGGTCCCTCCCTCAACATCTGGAGGTTACAATTCAAGATGCGGTTTGGGTGGGGACACAGAGCCAGACCGTATCACCAGTTAAGAACCTTGGCTTTCATTCCGTTTGGGAATGGGAATCAATGAGTATCTGAGGAGGAAGAAAATCAACGAATATCTGGACTAAGTAAGAAAAAGCCATGGAGTTTTTCATCCTTCGGGATTTCAAGGTGCTATTGCCAACGTACCAATGAACTTCCATTTGTGATTGTAAGGCCTAAAGATTGTATGTGTAAGTGTGAAACAGTGGACTTAATTATTGAAAAGCCAGTGCTTTAATCAAATAGGATCCCATCATTAGGCAAAATGCTTTTTTCCATGTCTTTTACCTTCACTTTGAATAATGTCCTCACTTTACGGGGACTACTGTCAGAATCATCTACCTCTCCTCCCTGCCTTGGCTTGGCTCCTAAAATTTCCATTCCCTTTGTTGCTGGAGTGATCTTTATTAAATGCAGATCTGACCCTGTCACTCCCCTACCTCAAATTTTCATTGATTCTCATTCCGAGCAGAATAAAAGCCAGTGTTCTTAATTGGGTTTACAAAAGAACTGTTCATGACCAGGCTGCTCCCTACCTCTCCAGTCCCATGTCCATGTAAGACCTCACACTTTAGTGCCCCAGTGCCACCTAGCTTTGGGGAAGTCCCTGCATGCATCACACACTGTCATTGCCTCTCTGCCTTTGCTTATGGCCCTCTGCCTGCAGCACTCTTCCCTCCTTTGTGAACTTCACACCCCCATGCCTCTAGAGGCTCAGTCTGCAGCTCCAAGGGCTTGCTGAGGCTGGGAGGCATGGTTGTAGCGCCTCCCACAGCAAGTCATTGCTGCTGCCATCCTTCACTCTCAAAGTCAGATTGGAGACCCTTCAGAAAGTTATTTGGAACAGGGGTTCCCAACTATACTGTTACTAAGGATTCCTTTATTCTTTTTTTTTTTTTTTTAAGATAGAGTCTCCCTCTGTTGCCCAGGTTGGAGTACGGGGGCATGATCTCTGCTCACTGCAACCTCCACCTCCCAGATTCAAGTGATTCTCCTGCCTCAGCCTCCCAAGTAGCTGAGATTACAGGCGCCTGCTATCACACCTGGCAAATTTTTGTATTTTTAGTAGAGATGAGGTTTCACCACATTGGCCAAGTTGGTCATGAACTCCTGGCCTCAAGTGATCTGCCCACTTCAGCCTCCCAAAGTGCTGGGATTACAGGCGTGAGCCACAGCCCCAACCCCCATCCCTGATTGTATCCCAAATGTTAACAACACTCTCCTCTCCCTCCCATGTCTCCATGTACTCTGTGTAATGAGGAAATAGAGAGAATGAAGAAGAGAAAGAAGGGGAGACATGGAGGGGCTCTGGAGCTACTGGAGGAGGTGAAGGGAAAAACAAGCACATCTAGAACTCTTCCTTTGGCCCCTTAGACTCGGTTAAGACTCTGAGAAAGAAATCCCTGGTAGAATGGACGTGTCTGGTGACCACCAGCTCTGAGCTTATCAACCCAGAGCATTTGGCTTTGCTGTCCCCAGGGCTATATCAAGTACTCTGCACTCTTCTATGGCTACTACAACAACCAGAGGACCATCGGGTGGCTGAGGTACCGGCTGCCTATGGCTTACTTTATGGTGGGAGTCAGCGTGTTCGGCTACAGCCTGATGATTGTTACTCGATCGTAAGTATGACCATCTCATCCACCGGCTTTGACTTCCCAGCCGCAGCTCACTCCCCTGGCCACTCTATGCCTACCTCCCTTCCGGTGGGGCATTCAGAGAGAAAACAGGAAATGAACACAGAAAGCATAAGGATATTATAATTTGTAGTATGAAAGACATGAACCAGGTCATGTGGGATGTTCTGGGAAATAGGATTGAAACTACCCCTTTGGATGAGGCTGAGAACGCCAGCCATGCTGAAATTCTGGGGAGCAGCATTTTAGACAAAAGAAGAGCATGTGCAAAGACCCTGAGGCAGCAATTAGCCTAGTGTTTGCCCCAAACTGCCAAAAGGCCAGTGTGGCTTGAGAGGGAGCATAGTACCTGGTAAGGTAGGGCTGGATGTTTGTCAGGCCTGTTTCTGCTTTTCTCCAGAGCTCAGCTTCCTCCACAAAACTCTTCTGCTCCTCCAAACTCTAGCTTGTGTGTCAGAACCAAGGCTGGCATATAGAAAGATACAACCAATAAACTTATACCAAATAAACGTATGTGGCAATGATTAACCGTGGTGGCCTCTCTGGCCCCAACTTCACTTGTCTCTGTGGTCAGAAGTGGTCTTTTAATATGTCTGTAACACTTAATTCATATTCTCTGAAGAAAAAAATGTGGCCCAGCCCATGGATTGATTGCCTTCTTCAGAATCAGGGGACCCCATCAGCTGTGGCTGGGGGTTGCGGGGTGGAAGGCACTGTCTCCTACACAAACCTATCCAACTGGGTCCATTCTCCCTTCAGCACAGACATGAGGGGTCACTTCTCCCAAAAGAGTGTGGGTGGCTGTGTCTCCAGGAGAGGAGTGGAGCTCTGGGTAGAGTGAAGCCTGGGTAGAGCCCCTGAAAGGGCAATGGGGACGCGGGGCTTGGCTTTCTACCACATGGTCTCAGGCGGAAATGCTGCTGTTCACAAGGCCCTGCCCATCACCCAACAGTGACCACTGGGTGATCTCTGACTGCACAGCGCTATCAGGCAAAAGGAAAAGAACAAGGAGACAGGCGTGCTTTTATTCTTAGCCCTCATGTTGTTGCTTTTTCCCTGTTCTCACCCCAGATAAGTATAGAAATATGGAATGTTTTTGTGACAAACCAAAAAAGCTAACTAAGCCCTGTGGAACAGCAAATCCAGAAAGCCAACATGTTAGGGAAGATGACAAACCCCTACCCATATCTTACAGCACACCTGCTTGGAATTCTGTGATTCCCACAGGGTCAAACTCTAGGGAGCATAGGTTGAAGACAGGTAGGATGAAATAGGAAGGTCCAAAGTGCTTTCAGCCAAACTTGCTTAAGAAAAGGATATATGACCTGATTGTATTAGGATGGTGCAAAAGTAATTGATGGTTTTGAAATTAAAAGTAGTCCTGGGCCGGTTGTGGTGGTTCACACGTGTAATCCCAGCACTTTGGGAGGCCGAGGCAGGCAGATCACCTGAGGTCAGGAATTCAAGACCAGCCTGGCCAACATGGCAAAATCCCATCTCTACCAAAAATACAAAAAAATTAGCCAGGTGTCGTGGTAAGTGCTTGTAATCCCAGCTACTCAGGAGGCTGAGACAGGAGAATCGCTTGAACTCGGGAGGCGGAGGCTGCAGTGAGCCAAGGTCAGGCCACTGCACTCCAGCCTGGATGACAGAGCAAGACTCTGTTACCAAAAAAAAAAAAAAAGTAGCACAACAAAATAGCACCAGCCACCTCAGTGTTTTGCATTTTATATCAGAAATATATATATATATATGTGTTCTATCCAAGCAAATAGATGGCATAGAAGGGAATGCTCCTGTTTGAGAATAGACTCCCAGTAAAGAGTTCTCAAACTGCATTTGCAGGTGAGTCAAGCCACAGGAAATTAGGTATAGGGAAGAAAACATGGTCATGTGTCCTGCTTCCTGCAGGCCTTTTATTACCTAACTGACACCATGTGTGCTTGCAGGGGACTCTGAATTTGTGGGGAAAGGTGCCCTGGCTATCCTAAAAGCTGTCTTGGTTCAAGTCCCTGCCTGGCTTGTTTTGTCGCTGAATGTCAGCTACCTGTTCATCTGTTACCTGTGTCCAAGACTGGCTTAGGCCAAGGTTCCCTGGGGGTGACACAGCAGAAAGAGGGCAGACGTTGCAACAGTCCTGTGTGCCCTACAGGATGGCCAGCAATACCCAAGGAAGCACAGGCGAAGGGGAGAGTGACAACTTCACATTCAGCTTCAAGATGTTCACCAGCTGGGACTACCTGATCGGGAATTCAGAGACAGCTGACAACAAATATGCTTCCATCACCACCAGCTTCAAGGTAGTCACCCCAGGGCAGTTCCCACTTCCGGGGGAACTCTAGGTCCCTCTGATCATTGAGAGACTTCTCCCACCTGGGACACAGAAAATAAGGTCCTCAAATAATTTGTGGCAAGAGCCTTTCCAGAAATGTGAGCCCAGTAAGTAAGAATGCTCTTGGCTTCAAGCCCTTAAGTAAGAATGCTCATGGCTGGTACCCACTGCCTGTTTCTTTTCTTTCTTTCTTTCTTTCTTTTTTTTTTTTTTTACAGTGTCTCTCTCCCATTGCCCAGGCTGGAGTGCAGTGGTGTGCTCTCAGCACACTACAACCTCTGCCTCCTGGGCTTAAGCGATGCTCCTGCCTCAGCCTCCCAAGTAGCTGGGACTACAGGTGCCTGCCACCATGGCCAGCTAATCTTGTGTGTGTGTGTGTGTATTTTTAGTAGAGATGGGGTTTCACCATGTTGACCAGGCTGGTCTTGAACTCCTGACGTCAAGTGATCCGCCCTCCTCCACCTCCCAAAGTGCTAGGATTACAGACATGAGCCACCACACCCAGCCTGTCTGTTTCTTAATACGACAGAGTATCCTGGATGCTGAGACCTGGTGCTGCCTGTTTCTACATGAAACACCTTTCTGCTGGAATAAGTGGAAGGACGCATTTGGGGAAAGCGTTTCTCAACCTTTTCTGCATACTAGAATCACCCAAGGAGCTTAAAAGATCTCCTGGGATCCACTAACAGAGACTCTGATATAACTGGCCTGGAGTGGGGTGCTGACATTGATTTTTCAAAAGCTCCCCAAGTGATTAGAATACCCAGAAACAGTTGAGAATCCTGGTTTGGAGGTGTGGGAATAAAGAAATCAACCCTGATGGCTGCACCAAAATCTCAGAAATCACCACTGAACAACTTATTCATGTAACCAAACACCACCTGTTCCCCCAGAAAACTGTTGAAATAAAAAAAAAAAAAAAAAAAAGAATTTGAACTTGGTAGTTGGAAAATAACAAAGAGAGAGAAAGGGAGACAGAGTGAAAGCTTGGTGATGGAAGGCTAGCAATATGGTCTGCGCAGATCAGCCCTACAGGGGCTGAGGTGGGCAAACTTTTGCAAGTCTGTAGGATTCTGACTGAGAGGGTTCCTTCACAGACCTTGCCTCTACTTTATTTATTTATTTATTAAGACAGAGTGTTGCTCTGTCACCCAGGCTGGAGTGTAGTGGCAAAATCTCAGTTCACTGCAACCTCCGGCTCCCGGGTTCAAGGGATTCTCCTGCTTCAGCCTCTTGAGTAGCTGGGATTACAGTGCACGCCCGGCTAATTTTTTTTTATTTTTAGTAGAGTCATGGTTTCACCACGTTGGCCAGGCTGGTCTCAAACTCCTGACCTCAAGTGATCTGCCCACCTCGGCCTCCCAAAGTGCTGGGATTACAAGTGTGAGCCACCGTGCCCGGCCCATGTCTCTACTTTAAAATCACAATTTATTTTCTAAACAAGAGATTTTTAAAATATATATATGAAGTGCTGCTGACAAAGTTTCCATCATTGTCCAGTGAGACTGGGTGTTGTTTATTTATGCGACTGGTATAAAAACAGGCATGGGGCGTTCTGAAAACAAAACAAAACACAGTTCCATGAGATTATGAAAGAGCCAGAAAGTTTCCTGTGTGTACATGTCCAAAAAAAAGTACAACAAAGCATAAAAACCCTTCTGAGGGTGCATGATAAATAAAGGACTATTGCAGGGTTCTAAGCTGCAGTTGAAGCATATGTATAATTGAGTGGTTGGGTTTGCATATTAAAAAAAAAAAAGTATTTTTAGTAGAGATGGGGTTTTACCATTTTCGCCAGGCTGGTCTCGAACTCCTGACCTCAAATGATCCACCTGCCAATCCCAGCTACTCGGGAGGCTGAGGCAAGAGAATCACTTGAATCCAAAAGGCAGAAGTTGTGGTGAGCCAAGATCGCACCACTGCATTCCAGCCTGAGTGACAGAATGAGACTCTGGCTCAAAATGAATGAATGAATGAGATGTTAAAAAAAAAAAAAGATGAAATTAACCCTATGTTTCTTTCAATCCACATACAAATAATTTCTTTACAAGAGAGGTTTGAGGAGGCCTATAGAACTATAGCTCATATAAAATAACCATCCAGCTGGGAAGCAAATGAATGAAGGCCAAAGATGTAATGCTGAAGCACTGTACATTGTACTTTGCCTCTGTGATTGTAAAAACCATTCCAAGTTCTTCCTTTTTCTTCTTTAATCAAATTTTTTTTTTTTTTTTTTTTTTTGGAGTTTTTTATTTTTTTTTGAGACGGAGTCTCACTCCGGCTGGAGTGCCGTGCTCAGTTAAATTTTTCTATTTTTTGTAGAGATGGGGTCTTTCACTATGTTGCCCAGGCTGGTCTCAAATTCCTGGCGTCAAGCAATCCTCCCTCCTTGGCCTCCCAAAGCACTGGGATTACAGGTGTGAGCCACTGCATCCAGCTCCCATGTCAAGTTCTTTTATGGCTCAATATTTCTCCTGTCTGATCAGTTTCCCCCAGGACCTAGCGAAGCTCACATTTACACTGCAACTGTGCTTTGTTCTCTTTTCTCTGTCCCTCTCCTCTCTTGAATTCCTTCCTGCTGTCCACTGACTGATGCCTGCAGATGGCAGGGACACCCACTAGGAAAAGGGCTTGAGCTCAGCAACTCACAGCATGGGTTTCCCAGCTTAGAGCCCGGTGGGCTTTGTAGTGCATGGAGCAGGGAGCTGACTCTGTCTCCTCTCCTTCTTCTTACAGCAATGGGGGGCTTATGGCCACTTCCATCCAAAGCCAGGGTAGGGGTGATTGGGGGCTTCAACTTTTCCTCCAGGACTGTGAGAAAGGGACAAAGAAGATTAATGTCTTTGAAACACTTTGAACATGTGAGAAGTAAAATGACTTCTTTTGTGAGTTTATTAAGAGAGACATAATATACTTGTATAACAGAATAGAGGTGAAAATTCTGTGAATTAAGACTTTGGGGTCTGGGAGAGTTCATTTTTCATCCTGGTTCTACCACTTACTCTCTGTGTCTAGGGCACAAGTTTAACAATCAAAAATCAATTTTTATATACTAACAGAAAACAATTAGAAAATAAGTTTAAGGTCAGGCACAGTGGCTCATACCTGTAATCCCCGCACTTTGGATCACCTGAGGTCAAGAGTTCGAGACCAGCCTGGACAACATAGGGAAACCCTGCCTGTACTAAAGATACAAAAAATAGCCGGGTGTAGTGGTGGGCATCTGTAATTCCAGCTACTCAGGAGACTGAGGCAGAAGAATCACTTGAACATAGGAGGCGGAGGTTGCAGTGAGCCGAGATCATGCCATGCACTCCAGCCTAGGTGACACAGTGAGACTCTGTCTTAAAAAAAAAAAAAAAGAAAGAAAGAAAAAAGAAAAAAAAGTTTATATTCTATTGATAATAGTATCCAAAAAAAACATAAAATTCCTAAGTATAAATTTAGCCAAAATAATGTACAAGACCATTACACCAAAAGTATAAAATAATGCTGAAAGAAATTAAGAACCCTAAGTAAATGGAAGATACACTATGCTGATGGATTAGAACAGAGGTTGGCAAACTATGGCCCACAGGCCAAATCCAGCCTACTGCCTACTTTTACAAATAAAGTTTTATTGAAACAAAGCATTCGAATGTATTTACATCTTGTCTATGGTTGCTTTCATGCCACAATGGTTGAGTGGTTGTGTGAGAGACCATATGACCAGCAAACCAAAAATACTATCTAGCTTTTTTTTTTTTTTTTTTTTTTTTTGGAGACGGAGTCTAGCTCTGTCGCCCAGGCTGGAGTGCAGTGGCGCGATCTCGGCTCACTGCAAGCTCCGCCTCCCGGGTTCACGTCATTCTCCTGCCTCAGCCTCCCGAGTAGCTGGGACTACAGGCGCCCACCATCTCGCCCGGCTAGTTTTTGTATTTTTTAGTAGAGACGGGGTTTCACCTTGTTAGTCAGGGTGGTCTCGATCTCCTGACCTCGTGATCCACCCGTCTTGGCCTCCCAAAGTGCTGGGATTACAGGCTTGAGCCACCGCGCCCGGCTCTAGCTTTTTATAGAATGAGTTTGCCAACCCTCGATTAGAAGACTCAATATTTTAAGATTCAGTTGGAATCTATTTGACCTATAGACTTAATGTAGTCCCAATCAGTTACTGAAATCTCTCTGGACCTAAGGGTCTGTAATACGGGCAATAACAGTAACTATTCTACTGGTTTGTTGCTGGGATTAAGAGGGACAATGCGGCCGGGCACAGTGGCTCATGCCTGTAATCCCAGCAGCTTGGGAAACTGAGGCAGGCAGATCACCTGAGATCGGGAGATCGAGACTGGTCTGGCCAACATGGAGAAACCCCATCTCTGCTAAAAATATAAAATTAGCCGGGTGTGGTGGCGCATGCCTGTAATCCCAGCTACTCGGGAGGCGGAGGCAGAAGAATCACTTGAACCCAGGAGGTGGTGAGCCGAGATTGTGCCATTGCACTCCCACCTGGACAACAAGAGCAAAACTCCATCTCAAAAAAGAAAATAAGAGGGACAATGCATGGAAAGTACCATGTCTGACTCATGGTGACTATTTAAGAAATCTAAGTTTTTCTTATATGTACTGGAATAGCAATAACAACAAACGTATTTTTTACAGAAAATAATTCTCCATAGGGCACAGGGCATTACATCATCTCCTCTGTATTATTTCATTTCTGGAAATATAGAAAGTACTATTTTCAGGGACCCAACAGCCATGGTTCTGGCATTTCTGGCCTGACATTTATGCACATTTCATTTTCACACATTAAGGAATCAATTGTGGATGAACAAGAGAGTAACAAAGAAGAAAATATCCATCTGACAAGATTTCTTCGTGTCCTGGCCAACTTTCTCATCATCTGCTGTTTGTGTGGAAGTGGGTACCTCATTTACTTTGTGGTGAAGCGATCCCAGCAATTCTCCAAAATGCAGAATGTTAGCTGGTATGAAAGGAATGAGGTAAGAACACATCTCTGATGAAGTGAAGGTTGACGGCAAATACTGAAATCACTGGTTCCTATGCCATTCATTTGATTTATTGAAAGTCTGGATTATAGGCTTGTTTTAATAAGTGAAATTACATCCCTTTCCAGTCAAATAGCATGAATATCCTGAACAAAAAGTCACCTGTTATTAGGTTTTTGGAACTGGTTTTTACAACTAGAAAAACTGGATTAGCAACTGGATAGCCAACTGTGCAACACCAATTACTAACGAGGTGATCCTTTCCTCACAGCTTTGCAGTTCCTTATGTCATAAATCAAGTGCTTATTAATGCATTGGTGTGATTCTGGGCTCTCTTTTCTATTCCTATTTGTCTATTCCTGCACAAATAAGAAACTGATATACTATGCATTTACACTATGTCTTAATATCTGATAGAGTGAGTTTTCTCATCAAGCTCCACAGTAAAACGCATTAAGGTTTTATTGTGATAACAGAGAATCTATAAACCTCTTTTGGGAATTTGACATCTGAGATCATTTGTGAAAATGGCTACAAATTCTTCCTGTCATTTTATGCACATCCCTTTGCTTTCCTTTGCACATTCATGAAGAGGTAGCATCTGTGTCCCCCATCTTTTGAATCCACCTTAGCTTGGTCATGTGAGTTGGTTTAGCCAATGCAACAATAGCAACCATGAAACGTGCAGAGATTTGAAAAGTGCTTGTGTAGTGAGACTTGCTCTTTTACTGCTTTTGGAAACCCTCACACCTCCATCATGTGAATAATCTTGGGCTAGCCTCCTGAATGATGAGACACATGGTCCATCTCCCCACTCTGGCCAGTAGCCAGTAAACCACCAGATATTTGAATGGAGCCATCAGCTATCAGCAGGTAAGGCCAACAAAAGAACACCCAGTTAAGTCCAGTTAAAAAAAAAAATGCTGCCCCACAGAATCATGAGCTGGATAAATTAATAATAAGAAAAGAGTTTATCTTGCATTCAAACTGCTATTTAAAAAAAAGAAGACAGCCTATCTCCTCCCAACAAAGCAAGAAAGGATATAAAAAAGGAAATATGGAATTGATAAGAGGACAAATATAAAGCACAAAATCAGATTTAAATCTAAATATATCAGTGATTCTAATAGATGTAAATGGATTTGATGCTACGGTTTGAAGACAATAATAATTAGATCAAAAACTGTTAAAGCTATGTGCTATTTATAATTAACTCATCTAAAACATCGGAACACAGAAAGGTTTAAAATAAAAGAATGGGGCCGGTGGTTTCTGCTAAGGGTGGCCTAGGTTATTTGGATCAAGTAACCAATTAAAAGCACTAAAAATGCTGGTTTAAAGAAATAGCATACCTTGAAAACACTGAGGATCTGAAAATACAGTGAGAGACCCCCAAGACCAATTTTAAGTGAAAGCCTGTGACCAGAAATATAAGGGGAGTATCAGTGCCAAGTCTCTTATGCTCTGAAGGCAAATGCTGACTTTTCAAACACTTGTTTCTGTGCTCTAGTTCCATCCCACTAGGGCCAGTGTCTTAACCTGTGTTGGGTTAATTAGGTTCCTGCAGCCTTGATGTGGTGACTCTGTCCTAAGGTGGGAAGTTTCACAATGGCCAATTAGCAGTTCTCGTATTCCCAATTTATTTCGAGGCCTTCATACCCCATCAGTCACTCGACTAATATTCAACACACACGCAGTAATAAAAGGGAGGTAACAAACCACAACGATGGCTCCGGAGACCAACACATCAACAGATGAGCCGAGTGGATCCATAAGTCATTCAGGCACTGACCAGCAGAAGCAGGCATCGCTGTTTCCCTTTTGCAGAGCATCCAGCAGCCGCTGCCAAAATCGGGAGAAGGTTCCAGAGTTCTCATGGGCAGAGCCTCCAAAGGCTTTTTGAACAAGGCCAGGTCCTGGCTGCTTTTATGATCCTCCCAGATGGGTCTGTTCTCTTTATCTCAGCCAACCTTTCATTCTCTATCAGTTCATTTCAGGAAATACCAGGCAGCAGCAGGTGTTCACTTACCACCTCAGTCCATTAGACACATGCTTATCACTTTGAGAGGGGGTGGAACAACTTCACTATGGGCTTAATGCTTTTTGACATGACTGACTCCATTTTGAGACATTAGGATCACAAATTATGATGTATCAGTTTGCTAGGATTGTGATATCATTATATATTTCTTATTATATATTGGTCTGCTCCCAGTTTCTGGCACACAGCCCCTAAAACCCTTGGAATCTCTAGAGTGATCAGTGTTTTTGTGTATGCCAGTAAGATGACTGGTGGCTGGAAGCTCCTGGATAACCTCTGCATGTGGGTTGGCTGCCAGGGGAACCAGTGATTAGAAAATTGGAATTTTCGGCTGGGCACGGTGGCTTACGACTATAATCCCAGCACTTTGGGAGGCCGAGACAGGCAGATCACAAGGTCAGGAGATCGAGACCATCCTGGCTAACACAGTGAAACCCCGTCTCTATTTAAAAAATGCAAAAAAAACTAGCCGGGCGAGGTGGTGGGCGCCTGTAGTCCCACCTACTCGGGAGGCTGAGGCAGGAGAATGGCATGAACCCGGGAGGCGGAGCTTGCAGTGAGCTGAGATCACGCCACTGCACTCCAGCCTGAGCAACAGAGCGAGACTCCGTCTCAAAAAAAAAAAAAAAAAAAAGAAAATTGGAACTTTCAGCCATATCCCCTCACCTCCAAGGAGGGGAGAGGGGCTGAGGTCGAGCTGATCACCAATGGCCAGTGATTTAATCAATCATGACTACATAATGATGCCTCCATAAAAACCCAAAGGGCAGTGTTTGAAGAGCTTATGGGTTGCTGAACACGTGGAGTGTGGCAAGCCCAGAGGGTCTGGAAGCTCCAAGCACCTTACCCATACCTTATCCTACGGATCTCTTCCACCTGGCCATTCCTGAGTTATATCCTTTGAGATAAACAGATAATCTAGTAATTAAATTGTTTTCCTGAATGATTTGCTCACTCTAGCAAATGACCAAACCCAAGAAAGGGATTGTGAGAATCTCTGCTTTATAGCCAAATCAGACAGAAGTTGCCAGTAACCTGGCAACCTAATACTTGTGATTGGCATCCAAAGTGGGGGCAGCCTTGTGGGATTGAGCCCTTCACCTGTGGAGTCTGTGCTCACTCTGGTTAGTGTCCTAATTGAATTGAATTTTACGCTACCCAGCTGGTATCAGAAAATTGGTTGGTATGGGAAAAAATGTGGTGTCAGAAGTGTCAAATGTGTCTGACACATTTGGTGTCAGAAGTGTCCTGAAAGTAAAGTGTTGAGAGTACAGAACGAAAAACATATAGGCTGCCACAACAAAGCACCACAGACTGAGTAGCTTAAACAACAGAAATGTATTTGCTCACCGTTCTGGAGGCCGGAAGTCCGAGATCAAGGAGTTGGCAGATTTGCTTTCTCCTGAGGCTTGCAGGGGCTGGCTGTCTTCTCCCAGTGTCCTTCTGTGACCTTTCTGCTGTGCATGTGCACGGAGACAGAGAGAGATGTCTGGTGTCTTTTCCTCTTCTTAGAAGAACACCAGTCTTATTGGATTAGGTCCCACCCTTGTGACCTCACTTAACCTTAATTACCTCCTTAAAGGCCCCATCTCCAAATAGTCACATTGAGAGTTACGGCTTCAAGATACAAATTTGTGGGAGGGGGAGGAAGAGACACGATTCAGTCCATAAAGTCCAAAGAGACAAAGTTTCCAAACCAGGACTTTTCCATATTAGGAGGAGGGGAAAATCTCCCTAAGTTGACCTCACCACCTCTCTCCCAGGAGTTAAGGCATTCAAGGTATGGGTGAACCTCATCTGACCCTCCTCGCACCTCCAGTAACTACTGAGGGGGCAGCTTCCTGTTTAGGCTGGAAGTGGAAAAGAGAAGGAAAAGGTGCAGTCCCCAGAGCCTATGGCCTCAGACCTTCCACTGAGCAGACTTGTATCTGGGGCTCTCAGCCCTTGACTTTGGTTTGAAGCGTTGTAGATGGTAGTGTACCAGGCACCTGGCAGAACCAAGCTTAGAGCCCCTAATTCAGCATGTACATATCTAGACCTCAAAGAACTCCATAAATAATTATTAAAGGTCAATGACCAGAAAGAAGTTAAAGGTTACCTGGTATACAAGAAAATAAGGCAAAATGATAGACGTGCTCCTTTTACCTACATGCCAAGATTTATTTTCCTTTTTCTTTAAAGTCCATTAACTTTACTTAAGAATACGTCTTGGTCACAGTGGCTCAAGCCTGTAATCCCAGCACTTTGGGAGGCCGAGACGGGCGGATCACGAGGTCAGGAGATCAAGACCATCCTGGCTAACACGGTGAAACCCTGTCTCTACTAAAAAAAATACAAAAAACTAGCCAGGCAAGGTGGTGGGTGCTTGTAGTCCCAGCTACTTGGGAGGCTGAGGCAGGAGAATGGCATAAACCCGGGAGGCGGAGCTTGCAGTGAGCTGAGATCCGGCCACTGCACTCCAGCCTGGGTGACAGAGTGAGACTCCATCTCAAAAAAAAAAAAAAAAAAGAATATGTCTTGGTGTTGGTCATTCTGGTTTGATATTCTCAGATACACAATGTGTTCTCTCTTTTTTTTTTTTTGAGATGAAGTCTTACTCTGTCGCCCAGGCTGGAGTGCAGTGGTGTGATCTTGGCTCACTGTAACCTCCACCTCCTGGGTTCAAACAATTCTCTTGCCTCAGCCTCCTGAGTAGCTGGGATTACAGGTGCATGCCACCATGCCTGGCTAATTTTTGTATTTTTAGTAGAGATGGGGTTTCACCCTATTGGCCAGGCTGGTCTCGATCTCCTGACCTCAAATGATCTGCCCACCTCACGTCCCAAAGTGCTGAGATTATAGGTGTGAGCCACCATACCGGACCCCAAAGTTTTTTTAAATGTTACACAGATTCAAATCTTGTTTTTCATTTAAGGGAAGATTTATTGAATTACAGTTGTTTTAATTTGATCTGTTCCCATGTTTGGGTTTTCTTCTTCAGGACCTCCTATTATACCTCTGTTGAATCTTCTTTGTCTCTCTTCAATACATCTCATTTTCTCTCAAATCCTATTAACTTCTTTCTTCATATATTTTTTACTTTTAAAATTCTCCCCCTTTTTATCTTTTTCTTGTAATTATCATTATGTTTTTTAATTGTGATTTTCTTAGGTATTCTTCAATTTTAATATAGTTTTCCCTTAATTTTTTTTTTTTTTTTACAGTATTCTGTTACCAGTATTCTGGGTTTTTCTAATTTTTATTTATATTGTTTTATGACCTGTATTTTCTTAACATCTTTCAGTTTTCTGTTTTTGAATACTGATTATAATTCTTTTAACTGTTCTGTATAACTTACTTTTTGGTGCGTTTTCCTTATCTGAAAGGAGTTTAACCTACTTCTTGTTCTCTTTTTCTTGTAATAACTTTGTATGGGATTTGACCTAGAAAAAAACTTTTCTGCTGTACATTTTCATATAAAATTAGTTTTGCTGAAGTTTTAGTGAGGCATGGTTCAGGATAACTTTCCTAATTTAACAGAGCTCTCTCTTCCACTGTTTTTGTGAAGTCTTCAAAATATATGGTGGCTTGCTTTCTGAGAGCTCCTGCCTCTCATCCCTTTTCTACTTGTTATCTAGACCTTCCCATTCCTTTCTCTATATTCCCCCTGTCTGCTTAATTTCAATTCTGTTCTCAGAATAGTCTCCTTCATGTTGTGCCCTGTCCTGTTAGGGAGCTTGACTGACCAATTTCAAAAGTTCAAGAGGCCCAGGCTGTTTTAGCTCATCTCCAGATTAACCAAGAATGACCTTGCACTCACTATTATCGGACTGAGCAGAGTTCCTCACAGTTTCAGCTGCTGTTCTCAGATTGTTCCACTATGCTTTTCACTGAGTACCTATCAGCCATTTTGACATCCTCCTGTTCTCAAATTCACTGGACACCCCACTGTTTCTCTTGGCCTTCTCTCATCCAAACATGAACTCTGTAAGAACTTGTGGCTGTTGGTAATTTGTATTGTATTGTATTGTAACCACTTGTATTTAAGGATTCATTAGGACATCTAACTTTGATGTCTATGTGATTTTTATTTTATTATTTAATTGCTTCATCCAGTTTTACATGAGAATTCAGGGAGATTCAAAAATCATGTTGTGGCTATCATTATCTTCCCAGAACGCCAAGTTATTATTTTTAGTATGAAGATGCATTCACCATGAAAACCATCATTTTCTCTTAGGATAAAGTCCTAGATGGCTTTCCCTGACTTACCTTCCCAGTTGTACCTTTATTTTTCTTTATTATTATTATTTGAGATGAAGTCGTGCTCTGTCATCCAGGCTGGAATGCAGTGACACGATTTCAGTTCACTGCAACCTCCACCTCCTGAGTTCAAGTGATTCTCTTGCCTCAGCCTCCCAAGTAGCTGGGACTACAAGCACGCACCGCCATACCTGACTAATTTTTATATTTTTAGTAGAGACGAGGTTTTGCCATGTTGGCCAGGCTGGTCTCAAACTCCTGACCCCAGGTGATCCACCTGCCTCAGCGTACCAAAGTGCTGGGATTACAGGCATGACCCACCACACCTAGCCACCAGTTGTACCTTTAGTCACTCTTCCCATCTTCACTAAACTGCAGCAACATTGGCCTCTGTTCTGCTGAGATGCTTTCTCTCACACACTCTCATCTCTCTTGAATAATTTCAGGTATGAGTTTAAATGTTATATCCTTATTTCTATTATATACTTAATGTACTTAACCTTTGCAGCATTTTTACGTTTGTAATGATTATGTAATGATTAACTCATTATGGAATTATTTACATCTACTTTAAGTCCTTGTGGGCAGAGTGTGTATGACTTTTATTCTTTGTTGCATCTTTAGAATTTGGCACAGTGACTCACACATAGTAAGTGCTTAATAAATGAGAGATGGAGGCGACAGAGCAAGACTCCATCTCAAAAAAACAAAAACAAAAAACAAACAAAAAATAACTGCGTACCCAGTGGAAAGTAAATCCCTGAACTGTTGACCAAATTGCAAGTTGGTCAGCTCTTCTCGGCTGGTCCTGACTCTCCCACTCTCTCTCACACCAACCCTTGGTTTGGTTTCTCATCATCTCCATACCTGTCCATATAGTTCTTACCTGGAGAGCCATCACTGCCCCATATCTACCACTGCCCTTCGTTATATGTTTGTGTAATGCTTAGCCTAATTCCCTTCTCTGCCACAAAATTCCACTACCTCTTCAGCTCTCATGGACAGTTCCATCTGTAACCTAAAACATCTTATTTGATCATGGTATTCCTGCCTACTGTTGTTTGTGCTTTGGTTTATTTTTGTCAAGCCTGCATCCTAAGGAAACTGCAATCCTCTTAAGGGTAGAATTCATCTTGGGCATCTTTTGAGTCCTTCTCACAGCTCAGTGACCCAGTGAGGCTTTGTGGAAGGGACGTTTTTCCACCTGCCTCAGTCTCCCAAAGTGCTGGGATTACAGACGTGAGCCACCGAGCATGGTAAAAAGTATTATTTTCGGCCGGGCGCGGTGGCTCAAGCCTGTAATCCCAGCACTTTGGGAGGCCGAGACGGGCAGATCACGAGGTCAGGAGATCGAGACCATCCTGGCTAATATGGTGAAACCCCGTCTCTACTAAAAATACAAAAACTAGCGGGGCGAGGTGGCGGGCGCCTGTGGTCCCAGCTACTTGGGAGGCTGAGGCAGGAGAATGGCGTGAGCCCGGAAGGCAGAGCTTGCAGTGAGCTGAGATCGGGCCACTGCACTCCAGTCCGGGTGACAGAGCGAGACTCCGCCTCAAAAAAAGAAAAAAAAAAAAGTATTATTTTCATCAATACTAATAACAACAACCATGATAGCATCTGGTCACACAGCAATTATGATATGCAAGCACAGGCCGACTGCTCAGGGCATGTTGATGCCTTTGCCAGGGTCACACCGCAATCTGTATAGAGCCCAGGGCATCTCCAGGGGCAGCGGAGAGGGCAGCAGAGAAGTGGAGACTGATGGCCATGGGAGTGCAGGGATGGTGGCCAAACAAGTATAATGTTGATGACACAACCTAGGCTTTCCTGATTCCTCAGGTAGAGATCGTGATGTCCCTGCTTGGAATGTTTTGTCCCCCTCTGTTTGAAACCATCGCTCTCCTAGAGAATTACCACCCACGCACTGGACTGAAGTGGCAGCTGGGACGCATCTTTGCACTCTTCCTGGGGAACCTCTACACGTTTCTCTTGGCCCTGATGGATGATGTCCACCTCAAGGTAAAAACCACAACGCCCTCCACCCCACTGCAATTCCTGGTGCCCATAGTATTTTCTTTTTTAATATAATAATTTCATTATATATAATTCATATTAATTAAATAAATGTAAATTCAGAAAAATAAAATTAAAAAAAAAAACTCCTCAGAATCTATGACCCAAAGATGACCATTGTTAACCTTTTCCTATTGTTTTTTACTGTCTTCTTCTCTGGCTGTCTTTTTTCACACCATATACATGTCATTTGATACCTTAATATTTTATCTTCAGCCTTTTCCACACTGTTTCAGAGCTGCCATAAATGATTAACAGCCAAGTAATTGTCCTCTAAGGTGCTATGTCATGACTTAACCATTCATCAATGCTCACCACACAATTAGGGAGCACCCACAATGGCAGGCCTTGGGGTAGAGCAGACAGGAAGACACAGTCCTGTCCCAAGTGTGTTCACACTCTGGGCCAGGAGACAGCCTTCATTACAGCACTCTGGGGGATGTGCATCAGCAGGGGTAAGCCCAGGGCAGCATGGCAGCACACAGGAGAAGCTCCAGATCCCACCCTGGGAACCTTAGCAGACACTGGAAAAGGCAGAGGGAACAGCTGGGTCAACAGGGAACTAGATGATGGCTGAACAATGGAGTGGAGCAGAAAAGTGAAAAAAATAGAGCAAGGGAGGGCCTGATTATGCTGATGCCCCTCTTCTCCACCTCTTCCCTCCTTATTATTGAGCTGTAGGAACTTTTCCCTGATGCTAACAGAAAATTATTCTAAGCATGGAAGTGACTGAATCTGGCCCTAACCTCCCCTCCTGGCTCATCTCTGGCTTCCCTCCTACCCAGGAGACTGCTCTGCTCTCCTGAGCCTCACATTTCCGCCACAGGACAAAATTCTCTCTTGCCTCTCTCTCCACCCCTCTCCTCATGTTTGATTAGTTGACTAATCCTCCTTGAGGTTTTGGCCCAGATGTCACCGCCTCCAGGAAGTCTTTTGTGGCCCCCATTGTGTGATGTGGATGCTCCTTCTCCCAGAGATAATTTCCCACAGCTCGTATCGCTCTATTCTGTAATTGGCTGTTCATCTCCGTCATTTACTAGATTCTAACCTTTCTGAGCAAAGCTCCATCTCTCTTGGTCACTCCTGTATCACCATTACTTTATATGCACAGAAGAAACCCTGAATAAATTGTTTTCAAGAGAATAATGAATGACTGAATAAATACATGAATGGATAGATGAATGCTTGGATGGATGGATGGATGGATGGATGGATGGATGGATGGATGGATGGACGGACAGACAAATGGATGGATGGACAGAGAGATAGTGACTTATAGAGTAGAAGATACCTTCATGGGAAAGACCCAAAGACTACAGCCTCTCCTGTACATATTGAAAGCCTGAGGAGGGAATTTCTGCAAGGACTCTGTCCAGGGGTAGAGCAGAAGCTATATGGTAGGGTTGTGGCATTTGCTCGCTTTCATTGTTCTTACAGAAACAGTTGGACCATCCCTGGCTCCTTCCTACCCCCCACCTCCATCTTCTGTTCTAGCTTGCTAATGAAGAGACAATAAAGAACATCACTCACTGGACTCTGTTTAACTATTATAACTCTTCTGGTTGGAATGAGAGTGTCCCCCGACCACCCCTGCACCCTGCAGATGTGCCCCGGGGTTCTTGCTGGGAGACAGCTGTGGGCATTGTGAGTAGTTATGCTCTCTCTGAAAAGGTGACCCCTGTTCTTGGTTCTTTGTTATTCCCTCCTTGATGTTTCCATTTGCAGAATAAACCTGAAAACTTACCAGCTGTTCATGCAGCAAACATTTCATAATCATCTTGGAAGAAATAAAATTACCAAAGCAGATCCTGTGCCCCCCAGGAACTCCAAATCTGTTTGGTGTCTCAAAGGTTGTGATGTTGTCTGGTAGATATTTTCAATTTTTCCAGAAAAATAGTAAATTATGTCTATAATGTAAATGCAGAGAAAGCTTTGTCCTTCAGTTTTTGGTCCTTCTTTTATGTGCCTCTGTGCAAAACCTGTTTTATTTTCTCTATATATAAAAAAAAAAAAAAAAAGAGAGAGAGACAGAGAGAAATCCAACTAGCAGGAGGTGAAAAAAGCTAGGCATTGTCCCCAGTGACTGATGGTCACATTTAGTCTTAGTGGGGGCAGCTGGCACTTCAGAATGAGCGGGGAAGCAAGGCCTTCGAGTCCTAGTGATGCTGACTACGATGCATTGGGCATAGCCAACTTAACAGGCAATTTACATACATAATTACTAAGTTTCCCAATTTAGTAATTTGTTGGTATCAGTATCAGATTGAGATTGATATCAATATCAGCTTCAAGAGGTTCAGAGGTTATTCCAAAGCCATACAATTGGTAATCTGTTGAGCAGGGACCTAAATTAAGCATTTTCCAGAGCCAGGGGTCACCTCTCTTCACACACAAAAAATCAGAGGGTCACAAAGACAAAGTCAGGTGGGTGGGAGAGAGTTTATGAGACTCTCAACCAACTCTCAGGGAGGGTGGAAGAAGTGGGCAAGGTCTCCAACCACCCCCTCTTCCTATGTTCCTCTGCAGGAATTCATGAGGCTGACGGTGTCCGACATGCTGGTAACGTACATCACCATCCTGCTGGGGGACTTCCTACGGGCTTGTTTTGTGCGGTTCATGAACTACTGCTGGTGCTGGGACTTGGAGGCTGGATTTGTAGGTCACCACTTCATGGACATTCTGCTCAAAGGAATTTCAACCATCCTCTTTGATACTTATAGCGAGATGCATTCTTAGGCATTTCATTTCTTTGGAGGCTTAATGCCAGTCTCTGCTCTGTGGAATAGTAAAGTGTTTAATTTGTATTGCCTTTAAGGGTCTTATTTGCCTTCATAGGGGAAACTGCTTTTTCCCAATGTAATAAACAATGTGACCTTCTATTCTAGGAAATGGAGGCATCTGGTCTAGGGGAAAGTGGACAACACGCTCCAGTACTGAGCCAATGGTTGATAGGGAATTGCACCTGAGCAGCCTCAACTCTCACTAGGGAGCCTGAAATCTGACAGTGGAGGCGAATATTTTGGGAAGTCCTGGAACACATCAAGAACGCAATAACCACTGGTCCTGTCTTCTGGATGATGCTTTGAGAAACCTCCTTTGACTTGTATTCCCTTATAGCCCTCTTCCCCACCTACCTGGTAAATGTGTGTCATTTCCTCTCAGTAGTGGCCTTCTATGCTCTGGCAGAATCTCTGGCTCAGACACCTGTGCTGTACGTGTCCCTTCCACGACACCTCACTGGCCCAGCCTGCAGTCACTGGTGTGCATGTAAGTTACCTACCTCTTACCTGAGCTCCTGGTGAGAGGCTCCATAGGATGTTGACCTGTGTAGCCCTCATCCTGGCCTGGCCCAGGTAAGGGCACCAGTACAGGTTTCTGTCACATTTTTTTTTCTTTCAGTCATCAGTCTCAGTTATAAACAAGACTGCTGAGCTTCTCAGCAGCCAGGAAAGCTTCATAATCTTGTCTCTGAACAAAGATGAAAGAACTTTGTGCTCAAAGAGGATGACATCTTTGATAGAAATACACAATATTACTAAGAGGTCATTGTTCTTAAATTTGTTTGTAAGATCACCACGGTTTCCAAATAATACTAAAGTTAATTTGAAAAATAAGCATGTGAGAATATCCAGAAAAAATATTTAAAAAGAAGAATAAGGCCAGGTATGGTGGCTCACACCTGTAATCCTAGCAGTTTTGGAGGCCAGAGCAGGAGAATTGGTTGAGTCCAGGAGTTCAAGACCAGCCTGGGCAATTTAGCAAGACCCCATCTCTACAAAAAATAAAAAAATTAGCTGGGTGTGGTGGTGCATGCCTGTAGTTCCAGCTACTCTGGAGGCTAAGGCAGGAGAATCCCTTGATCCCTTGATCACACCACTGCATTCCAGCCTGGGCAACAGAGTGAGGCCCTGTCTCAAAATATATATAAAGAAAAAAATAAAAAGAACAATAAAAGGAACTAGACTTATCATAATACTAAAACATATGATAAAGCTATAATAACCAAAACTGGTACTAGAAAATAGACCAACATGTCAATGGAACAGAATAGAAAGTCCAGAAATAGATACTATCTATATAGGCCTTTAGTTTACCATAAAGGGAGACTTTCAAACGCACTGGAGGGAAAGGATTATATTAAAATATATATAAATTATAATAAAAACGTGGGAGACTATATCCCTCATTCATCTCACCTAGATTAATTGTAGGTGAATCAAAGTCTTAAACATCAAAAAAATGAAAATATAAGTTTCTAAAAGAAAGCATGTACAAACTTAGAATCTTGAAGCGAGCACGATTTGTCTAAGCAGGACATGAAACCCAGTAGATAAGTGTTTTTTTAACATTTTAAAATATTAAAATTTAAATTTTGGGTCCGGGTGTGGTGGCTCACACCTGTAGTCCCAGCACTTTGGGAGGCTGAGGCAGGTGGATCACTTGAGGTCAGGAATTCGAGACCAGCATGGCCAGCATGGTGAAACCCCGCAATCGCTTGAACCAGGAGGCAGGGATTGCAGTGAGCCGAGATCGTGCCACTGCACTCCAGCCTGGGTGACAGAGGGAGACTCCATCTCAATAAATAAATATCCAAGACTTCACCCCCATGGATTTAGCGTATGCATGTTTCGTCCTTCCATCCATGCGTGCTGGCCCTTCCTTTGTCTCTTTCCTAACTTCCCATCTCTCCTTCTTGTGTTCTCATTTCCCTTTATCTCCATTTCTGGAAGACAAATTGGGATGTGGGCTTTAGCATGCTTCATAAGGACCCCCATATCCCCAGTGCTCACAGATTTTATGTTCTTTCAAATACTGGACAAATCACGAAAACTGAAAATCAGTCAGGCTGAAAATATGAACCAAGCTGGGCACTTTCCTTCCCACGAACTGCTCTCAGACTGGAGGAAGAAGAGAAGGAGAAAGAAGAGTTGGAAGGATGATTTGGTTTTTGTTTGTTTTTAAGCTTTCTTTTCTTTTGACTCCTCATTTAATTATTTGCATTTCATTATTTATTAGATTTCTCCTTGATTATAATTTCAAGGTATGTTTCTGATTAAAACATTGATAAAATGTTCTCTTAGAGGCAAGGGTCTTCCCAAGAGCACACTGTCAGCCTGCAAGTCCTGAAAGATAGAAACTCTCACTTTTTTTTTTCTTTTTAGTTGAAACAGGCATTTTAAAAGTTTCAGCTTTGAGAATGTCAAATTTTTTTGTTAAAAGTTGAAAACGAGGCCGGGCACGGTGGCTCAAGCCTGTAATCCCAGCACTTTGGGAGGCCGAGACGGGCGGATCACGAGGTCAGGAGATCGAGACCATCCTGGCTAACACGGTGAAACCCCGTCTCTACTAAAAAATACAAAAAACTAGCTGGGCGAGGTGGCGGGCGCCTGTAGTCCCAGCTACTCGGGAGGCTGAGGCAGGAGAATGGCATAAACCCGAGAGGCAGAGCTTGCATGAGCTGAGATCCGGCCATTGGACTCCAGCCTGGGCGACAGAGCGACACTCCGTCTCAAACAAAAACAAAAACAAAAAAAGTTGAAAATGTATTAAAGAAACAGAGTGCTAAATCTAAGGTTCTTCTCTAGTTACCAGAGCAAGCTCTTTGGGATGGAATGGCCTTGGCTTGGCCAGTTGGTTGGTAGTAGGGTTTGGCTGAATTCATCCAACATGCTTTTTTTTTTTTTTTTCTCTCTCTCTCTCCCTCCCTCCCTCTCTAGCCTTCATATGCTGAGTTTGATATTAGTGGAAATGTGCTGGGTTTAATCTTCAACCAAGGAATGATCTGGTGAGTTATCCATTTCACCTGGTGATCACCTCATCCAAGGAGTCAAAAAACTGGAGTCCAAGACTTTGGAACTTAACTAGTTGGAAGAGGCTGGATAAGTCATCATGCCTCTCTGAACTCCCCTCTTTCACATGAAAAAATCCAGAGCAGGACTAGAGGAGAAGCAGGACAGTTTCTGGCCCACCCATATGCTACCATAGAAGTAGGGAGAAAGGGAGAGACGGGGGGGTAGGGGAGAAAAGGAAAAGGAAGGCAGGAGGAAGGAGAAGAGGGAAGAAAAAGGGAGGAAGGAAAGAAGACAAAGGAAAGGGAAAAGGAAGGAGTAAAGAAGAGACGAGGAAAGGAAAACAAAGAAGGAGGGAGGGAGAAAAGAAGGAAGAGAAGGTGGAAGGTAAATGAACTATGGAACTCCCTCCTCTGAAAAGCGAGTTTGAGGAGGTACATAACTTTAGGTAAAGACTTTCAAGGTGCCAAGGGCTTGCTGCAAGCCACTGTCCAATTCTCTTAATTGAAGGACTTCAAATACCCTTCTAAGAAGCAATGCTGTCTTATGGAAACCAAGGAGAAACAGGCAGGAGACAGTATAATTTGCTAGATGCCTGGGGGCGAGGCAGTGGTAAAATCCTGGCCAGAACTTAAGCCAGGAATGCTCGGAGTGTCTCCCTCTCCTGAGGACTACATGGTTCTGGCTTGATGATCAATATTCTGGTTAAATGGGAGGCCCCTTACCTGGGGACTTGCCAGGAAAGCAGCTCAGCCTCATGCCCCTAACCCATCCATCACATTTCCTTCTATCACCTTTCCCTTGCCTTCCCTGCTGTCCAGCCAACCAGGTGTTTGGTTTCTGCCCTTCCAGGATGGGCTCCTTCTATGCTCCAGGCCTGGTGGGCATTAACGTGCTGCGCCTGCTGACCTCCATGTACTTCCAGTGCTGGGCAGTGATGAGCAGCAACGTACCCCATGAACGCGTGTTCAAAGCCTCCCGATCCAACAACTTCTACATGGGCCTCCTGCTGCTGGTGCTCTTCCTCAGCCTCCTGCCAGTGGCCTACACCATCATGTCCCTCCCACCCTCCTTTGACTGCGGGCCGTTCAGGTGCAGAGTCTCAGTTGCCCAGGAGCACCTCTCCTCCCGAAGCAGTCTGCTTAGAGGGCCTTGGCCCAGAATTCCAGTTCTGGTTTCATGCCAGCTTGTAAAAGGCCATGGAGCTTTGAGTGAATCATCGATGTTATGCAAGAGCGTTTTCTGCCAGGATGGAAATGTTCTGTTCTGTGTCTGTGCTATACATTTCCTTTTTTTTTGAGACGGAGTCTCACTCTGTCACCCAGGCTGGAGTGCAATGGCACCATCTCAGCTCACTGCAAGCCCCGCCTCCCAGTTCACGGCATTCTCCTGCCTCAGCCTCCCGAGTAGCTGGGACTACAGGCGCCCGCCACCATGCCTGGCTAATTTTTTTGTATTTTTAGTAGAGATGGGGTTTCACTGTCTTAACCAGAATGGTCTCGATCTCCTGACCTCGTGATCTACCTGCCTCGGCCTCCCAAAGTGCTGGGATTACAGGCGGGAGCCACCACACCCGGCCTGTGCTGTTCATTACAGTAGCCACCAGCCACCTGTGGCTGTTGAATGATTGAAATAAGGAACTGAGAAAATGAATTTCTCATGTATTTATTTTTCTAATTTATGTATTAATTTTTAATTGATAGTTGTACATATTTTGGGGTACATGTGATATTTGGATACGTGTATACAATGTATAATGATCAAATCAGGGTAACTGGGATATCCGTCACATCAAACATTATCTTTTTAAAAATTTTTTTTTAACCGAGTCTCGCTCTGTCGCCCCAGGCTGGAGTGCAGTGGTGCAATCTCAGCTTACCGCAACCTCCACCTCTCAGGTTCAAGTGATTCTTGTGCCTCTGCCTCTCAAGTAGCTGGGACTACAGGCACACACCATGATGCCCAACTAATTTTTGTATTTTTGGTAGAGACGGGGTTTCACCATGTGGCCCAGACTAGTCTCAAACTCCTGGCCTCAAACAATCCACTTGCCTCGGCCTCCCAAAGTGCTAGGATTACAGGCATGAGCCACAGTGCCTGGCTTAAACATTTATCTTTTCTTTTGTGTTGGGAACTTTGAAATTATACAATAAATTATTGTAAACTGTCATCTCCCTGCTGTGCTATGGAACACTGGGACTTCTTCCCTCTCTCTAACTGTATATTTCTCCAGTTAACCAACCATACTTCATCTCTGCTCCTCTCTATCCTTCCCAGCCTCTGGTCACCTCATTCTACTCTCTACCTCCATGAGATCCACATTTTTAGCTCCCACATGTGAGTAAGAACATGTAATATTTGTCTTTCTGTGCCTGGTTTATTTATTTCTTTTTTTTTTTTTTTTGAGACGGAGTCTCGCTGTGTCGCCCAGGCTGGAGTGCAGTTGCACGATCTCAGCTCACTGCAAGCTCCGCCTCCCGGGTTCACGCCATTCTCCCGCCTCAGCCTCCGAGTAGCTGGGACTACAGGTGCCTGCCACCACGCCTGGCTAGTTTTTTGTATTTTTAGTAGAGACGGGGTTTCACCATGTTAGCCAGGATGGTTTTGATCTCCTGACCTCGTGATCCACCCGCCTCAGCCTCCCAAAGTGCTGGGATTACAGGCTTGAGCCACCGCGCCTGGCCTGGCTTATTTCACTTAACATAATTACTTCCTGTTCCATCCATGTTACTGCATAACAAGATTTCATTCTTATTTTAATTTCAATTAAAATAACCACACATGGCTAATGGCTACCATATTCGACAGCACAGTTCTACCCTTTTAACACATGGATAACTTACTACCTGGGATTACTTTACCACAGGATAAGTAACAGTAGATATTCTGAGGATGAATTACCATACACTTACACGTGCCATTTAAATGTGAAGCAGCTGCAGTGGACTCTTGACCAACTTCAACTGAGCTCTCTGCTTTCTAGAGCATTGGCCTAAGGGTTCAAGATACAAGTCAAGCTAGTTAGGAGACTGGATATTGTATAAAAGGACAAATAGTTATGTAAGGAGGTAGATCAAGAAATAATGTGTATCTACTGTTCTCTTTCCAAATGAATGACCTTCTGAAAACAAAGCCCTCTGCTGACTCCATAGAGGTTCTGTAGTTAAAGCAGTTTGGGACATACTGCCCCTTCTGTCTGCCATTATCTCACTTAGAAATGCTTGATGCACACTCCTTTGTTAAAGGCTCTGAAGAATGATGCAATGAGGTAACACCTGTAAGCTAGTGTCTCCATCCTTATTGACCACAGAACCCTTTCTGCATGGATCACTCATCCAGGGCTGGAAATAGGGTGAGGCAGGTGAATGACGCCCTACACTGCACATGAGCAACCCTGAGGGCATTACTTCCTTAAATTGTGCACTCAGGGCCTTTCCTGCCTCACTCTAGTCCCAACCCTGCCTATGAGGAGACACACGGTTCTGTAAAAGGGTTGTATATGCAAAACAGCCCCTAAATGCCCAAAGAGCCTAGAATCTAAAGGAGGAAGGAGACAAATGCAGTTTGTCAGCTTGGAGTGATTTATTAGGGGTAACTTGCAGACAGAAGCATGGTCGCAAGCAGCCGCAAGACAAGTAGATCTCCACACCTCAATCTCCCAGGCCCAGGGCTTATATCTTGGGGAAAGTATGCGTGCTCTGGAAGGAATGCATAGGTGGCTCTGAACATCACAGCCTATGATTTCTGCAGCAGCACCAAGGGTTGTTTTGGAGGAAACTTACAGTGAACAAGGGTTCCTACATAAAGAGTCATACATCTGCTAGACATGTGGGAGGCACTCCCAGACTCGGGGTTAGTCAGAAGTTACAAGGCAGATTAGCATGTAAAATAAAGTCACTCATGTCCCCCACAAACACACTTTGAGAAATGCTGATCTGGTCCTTCTCAGTTCATAAGGGACTTACCTAGATAAAGGCCTGTGATAGTTGGACCCCAGGGATGTTAGCAGGAGTGTTCCAGCAGGGTGTGATCTGGAAAACAGGGTTCACACAGAAGGAGGGGATCAGTCTAGAACAGAAGGAATGTGCTGAACTGCAGGCGGCCTGAGATGCCAGGCTGAAGGGAAAACTGCATGTTGGCTTCTTCCTAAGCAAGGTTTGGAGGGCTGGGCCCTGGGTGCAAATGCCAGCACCCCTTTTCTCAGTTTCCCATCTGTCACTGGGTAGGAGGTCAGCAAGGACAACTATACTATGATAAGAACCATCTCCTACAGTTGTATGGAAAGCTGAACTTATAAGAAAAGAACTTGGCTAGCCACGTATGGTGGTACGTGCCTGTAGTCCCAGTGACTTGGGAGGCTGAGGTGAGAGGATTGCTTGAGCCCAGGAGGTGGAAGTTACAATAAGCCATGATTGCACCACTGCACTCCAGCCTGGGCAACACAGCAAGGCTCTGCTTCAAAAGAGAAAATAGAAGAGAAGAGAAGAGAAAAGAAAAGAAAAGAACTTGGGTATTTAGCTGAAGAGATTCCCAAGCAAAGTATTGAAGGTACAGCCTGGTTTCTTCATGCTGCTTATAGAAAATGTGCAAGTAAGTAACTGATTGAGTAAGGAACTGATAAACAAGGAAGTATCAGGATTTGATGATTCTGGAAATTCTCAGCCTTATCTAGATTGCAAAATATGCTAAAACTAGATTCACTGTCATGAGAATGTGCTGTAAAAAGAAAGCCAAGAGTGAATCTGGACCTTTTACTAGTGTTTCTGAAGGATCAGAAGATCTGAATATCATTCGCACAGAAAACTCTGACTAATCATGTGACTAATGGATCCCCTCAACCATCACATCAGAAGTCAGGAATAGAAATAGGACTATCCAGCTGGGCATGGTGGCTCAAGCCTGTAATCCCAGCACTTTGGGAGGCTCAGGAGGGTGAATCACAAGGTCAGGAGATCAAGACCATCCTGGTTAACACGTTGAAACTCCGTCTCTACTAAAAATACAAAAAATTAGCCAGGCATGGTGGCAGGCACCTGTAGTCCCAGCTATTCGGGAGGCTGAGGCAGGAGAATGGAGTGAACCCGAGAGGTGGAGCTTGCAGTGAGCTGAGATCACGCCACTGCACTCCAGTCTGGGCGACAGAGCAAGACTCTGTCTCAAAAAAAAAAAAAAAAAAAAAAGAAATAGGATTATCCAGAAAAGATCATGTGGGCCTCTCTTGTTTAACAGAGTAAATTCCCATGACATACATGAAAAACTCACAAGGTTTTTGAGAATATTATATCAGCAGAAACACTGCCAACTTGGACAGAAAGAAGCAGAAGGAAGACAAAATAAAGGCAGACCACTGGCCTCCCAGAATTCTGTGGCAAGAAACAGACTGATAAAATTTACTCAGCTGAAACATGTGCTATCCTTCAAGAAGAAGAAGGATTCTTCCATGAGCAGAACTGTGAACCCAGAGGGCTAAAGTCTGGAGCCCAGAGGATTATTTTCAGGACTTTAAAACTTAATAGAGCTTGGCTGATTGGATTTCAAAATTGCTTGGAACTGGTGATTCCTTTCTTCCTCCCATTTGCTCCCTTTTGGTAATGGAGTGTTTACAACTTTTATCCTACGCCTGTCCCACCATTTTATTTTTGAGAGTAAATAACTCGTTTTCTAGTTTCTAGAATCTTGAGATGGGGATATCATCATGGATTAGTCAGGTGGGCCCTAAGTCACAACTGTTCTTATAAGAAGGAGGGAGGCTGGGCGCCATGGCTCATGCCTGTAATCCCAGCACTTTGGGAGGCGGAGGCAGGCGGATCACAAGGTCAGGAGTTCAAGACTAGCCTGGCCAACACAGTGAAACCCCCACCTCTACTAAAGATACAAAAAATTAGTCAGGTGTGGTGGTGCATGCCTGCAATCCCAGCTACTAGGGAGAATGAGGTAGGAGAATTGCTTGAACCCAGGAGTTGGAGGTTGCAGTGAGCTGAGATGATGCCACTATACTCCACACTGGGCAACAGGGCAAGATTCCATCTCAACAACAACAACCAAAAAAAAAAAAAAAGAGGGAGAGGGAGATTTGACTGCAGAAAAACAGAAGGTGATGTGACCATAGAAGCAGGCAAAGATTTAAAGATTCATGCTGTTGGTTTTGAACATGAAGAAACCCCATCTCTACTAAAAATACAAAAATTAGCCAGGAATGGTGGCAGGTGCCTGTAATTCCAGCTACTTGCGAGGCTGAGGCAGGAGAATCACTTGAACCCTGGAGGCAGAGGTTGCGGTGAGCCGAAATCACGACACTGTACTCCAGACCGGGCAACAGTGCAAAATTCTGTCTCAAAAAATACATAAATAAATAAACCCTAATGGAGCTTGGCTGACTGGATTTAAAAATTGCTTGAGATTGGTGATTCTTTCTTCCTTCCATTTTCTCCTTTTTGGTATTGGAATGTTTATAACTTATCCTATGCCTGCCCCAGCTTGGTTTCAACCCAGTGAAACCCTTTCAGACTTCTGGCCTCCAGAACTGTAAGTTATTAAATTTAAGTCACCCGTGTGACAAACAGCAGGCACTGGAATCTGATACACCATCTAATTCAATGACAAAATAATCTACACTCAACTGTCACATAAAAGCCTAACATGTAAACTTAACTTCTCTCATTTTTACATGGTGGGTATGCACTGGAAATAAAAATAATAATAATAATAATAAATTAAACATGGTGATACAGTCATATGCCTGGCACTTGAAATGCCATCATGCTATAACTGCCTCATTGCAATTTGTGGTGTGGTGAGCAACTGTTGTAAGCAATGAGATGGCCATAAATGGTCTCTGACAACTGCTCTTCCCTGTCATTATAGCACAAAAAAATGAATGAGTATAGCTGTGTTCCCATAAAACTTCATTTACAGATACTAAAATTTTAATTTTATACATCCGTTTTTACACGTCACAAAATAGTATTCCTGTTTTGATTTGTTTTCAACTACTTAAAAAAGTAAAAATGATTCTTAGCTCACAGACCATATGAAAACAGGTGACAGATCAGGTGCAGCGGCTCACACCTGTAATCCCAGCATTTTGAGAGGCCAAAGCAGGTGGATCACCTGAGGTCAAGAGTTCGAGACCAGCATGGCCAACATGGCGAAACCCCCTCTCTACTAAAAATACGAAAATTAGCCAGGTGTAGTGGTGCCTGCCTGTAATCCATCAGGCATTGTGTGTAAACTCCCATGGCTGAGACAGGAGAATTGCTTGAAACCCGGAGGCAGAGGTTGCAGTGAGCCAAGATTGCACCACTGCACTCCAGCCTGGGCAACAGAGAGAGACTCTGTAAGACAGAAAGAGAGAAAAAAGAAAGAAAGAAGGAAGGAAGGAAGGAAGGAAGGAAGGAAGGAAGGAACGAAGGAAGGAAGGAAGGAAGGAAGGGAGGGGGGAAGGAAAAGAAGGAAGGAAAGGAAGGAAAGGAAGAGAGAGAAAGAAAAAAGAAAACAGGTAACAAGCTGAATTTGTCCAGGAGCCATTGTTGGTCAACTCCTCATCTATACTTTACACAGAAAATGTTTAGCTGCAAACTGTCAAAGGGCACTTAAAACTTAACAGCACCATACTCAATGTTTTGTATCAATTCTCATCTATATCCTCTAAACAATCTTCTGAGATAAATACAATTATTATACTTAAAATACCATATTATACTATAGTATTATTATATTACATTATACAGATGAGGAAACTGGGGCAGAGAAGTTTTCAATATCTTGCCCAAAGGTATTGAACTTCTGCAGATATTGGACATCCAATAGAACGTACTATAATGATGAAAACATTACATATCTGCATTTCTAACAGAGCAGCTACTAATCATATGACTACTGAGCACTTGAAATGTGTAACTAAGAAACTGAATTTTAACTTTTACTTCATCTTAATTTTTACTTTTAATAGCCACATCAGACAGCACAGCTTTTGTGGGAAGAACCAGGGCAGGATATGAAGCAAAAAGAGAATAACTGTCAGGCCGGGCACGGTGGTTCACGCCTGTAATCCCAGCATTTTGGGAGGCCAAGGAGGGCGGATCATTTGAGGTCAGAAGTTCGAGACCAGCCTGGGCAACATGGTGAAACACCATCTCCACTAAAAATTCAAAAAACTAGGCGGACGTGGTGGTACTCACCAGTAATCCCAGTTACTCGAGAGGCTGAGGCAGGAGAATTGCTTGAACCTGCAGGTGGAGGTTGCAGTGAGCTGAAATTGCACTACTGCACTCCAGCCTGGGCGACAGAGTGAGACTCCATCTCAAAACAAAACAAAACAAAACAGAGACAGAGAGTAATTGTCCATGTGTCTCACAAGTAATAAATAGGGGAGCAAGGATTTAAACCAGGAATTTCAAACTCCATATTCTACCTCTTGGCACCAAAATTACCAACCAAGAGCCGTAGAATCCAGGAGGCTCTCGGCCAGCATTTGTAGAAGTAAATCTGCATAATGGTTCTTAGGTATTTCAAAAAAATAAAAATTACAGTTGCAAACTGTCCAGGAGCCTGTCCTAGGTGATCCAATATCTCCTAGACTTAAAATCTGTAGGTTAATTCTAGGTATTTCTGAGAGACACTCAGGTTGTCCAGCACATCAGCTTCTGCAGAACTGTTTCCAGGCCCAAAGGAAGCTCCATGTTGGTCTGGTAGCTAAAACACAGGCAATTTCTCCAGTTAGAGTATATCAGAAAAAAACCATTTTTTTCTGGCTGAGGAAGGTGTCAGACACAAAAGACCAGTGAAGACTGAGAGGTTGTAAGTTACTTAGGATAGAAAGCTCGTGAGCCATGTGCCGACAAGCTGTCACCCTAGCCAGAATGGCAGCCCCTCAAGGAGAATTTTTTACTTGCAGTTCATTTGGAGCAGAGCTCTGGTTCTTCCAGGAAAGCAGTGGCAAGCAGCAGTCCTGGACCTGGTTGAGGGGGCAAGGATACAGTTGTGAATGCCACAGGCACTTGGCGGCATATTATAATGTGTCCTCTCCTTTTTCTAGTGGGAAAAACAGAATGTATGATGTCCTCCAAGAGACCATTGAAAATGATTTCCCAACCTTCCTGGGCAAGATCTTTGCTTTCCTCGCCAATCCAGGCCTGATCATCCCAGCCATCCTGCTGATGTTGTAAGTTAGCCAGGACCCATGGCTCCACCCCACGGAAACCTCTCCTTGAATTTGAGACTTCCTTGGCAGGTCCTTTTCATCTTGCCTTTAGTCTGCACTCCCCAGAAGCAGACTCCATGATGAAGATTCAAGCGCAAGTATTTTACTGGGGAGGGGGTGAGGACTTGAGATAAGGAAGGGAAAGGAAAGTGCATGGTTATCACGGTAAGGATTCTGGGAGGCAGTATGCCTCAGACTTATCCCCCACTAAGGGCAAAGGATCCGGGGCATTTGTAGACCAGCTCCCAGCGTCATTCATGGGTAAAATGGCTTCAAGGGGTGTGAGTGAGGGGTCCAAGATGGAAGGGAAGCTTCTGGTAACAGAGATGAAGGCACCAGCAAGTGCAAGTCTTTCGGAGCAACTGAAAATTTGGGTGAGCTCTGACATTATCTGCAACAACTCCCACTAAAATGCTCACTAGAAATATCAAAGACCTGTGGGCTCTGAGCCTCTCAGGAAGCTGGACGGTGATTCAGCCTGATCCTGGCTGGGCCCACAGCACTACTCGATTGAGCAGCTTATGCACTGGAACAAGCTGGTTCCTTCATCACTGTGCCCCTCAATAACCGTTAGAGAACAAGTTTGAAAGTCTCTGTATCCCCAGCGCCAGCCTAATGCCTAGAGCATAGCACACAAATAGTAAATGCTCAAGGAAGGAACTAGGGAAGAAAAGCAGGAAGCCAGAGTCTTGGATTGGAATTGCTGCCATCAAAAAATGTGCTAGTAAAAATGTTAGCATTTTTCTTTCTTTAAAAAAATATATTTTGGCATGCTTTTTTAAATTATGAAATATTCCCAGCATACAAATGAGTACAGACAACCATGTACACTATCACAAGATTCAACAGATGTGAACATTTTGCAATATTTACTTCAGGTTTATCTTTCTTCTTAATAGAAATAAAACATTACAGATGCACTTCAAGCCCCACCCAATCCTTCTTTCTTCCTCCCTCCCCAAAGGTAACTATTATTCAGAGTATATTTGTTCCCCTGCATATTTTGTACTTTTTAATCATGTGTGTATACTACTGTTTCCAGAGTTTTAAACCTTTTCATGAATGACTCACATTACATGCTTTTCCTCAATCAACATTATGTTGGGGGATTTATCCATGTGGATACATGAGCACACGTTTGAAGGCTCTTCTATGTTCCATTGCAGGAATAAGCCACAGTTTATTCATTCCTCTGCTTAGGGATAGTTAGGCTGTTTCCAGTTTTCAGCTATTGCAAACTGCACTGCAGCCAACATTTTGTATATATCTCCTTGCATGATTCCGAGTTTCTCTAAGGTGGACATCGAGAAGCAGAATTTTGGGTCATCAGCATGTGTTTCTTCAATCTTTTTAGATCTTAGAGAATTGCTCTCCAAAGTGGTTGTATTTCCTTTTGACTGTTGTTTATAAATTCCAACTCTCTGGTGAACTTCTCCAACTTTCTATTTTCTTGAACATAGTGATTATAATTATTTTTAAAATCCCAGTCTGATATTCCAATATCTGAACCACCTGGGTGTATTTTTGTTGTCATTTGTTTTCCTCTTGTTTATCATCAGCTCTACTTTTAGCATGGCATGTAATTTTTACCAGATTTCAGACATGTGGATGAAAAATTATAGAGGCTATGAATAATGTTATCTTTCCCCAAAGGGATGGGTTTTTCCGGAAAGGCAAATGAAATACTAGGAGATCACTTAATCCTGTCAAGGCTTGATGTTTTAGCTATCTATTATCAACCCCAAAATTGAAAAATAATATTTTATTAATGAATCTGCAATTTGGGTAGGATTCAGCAGGAATCATTCTTTTCCTTTCTACTCAACATCATCTGGGTCAGCTCGGCTGGAGGGTCCACTTTCAAGATGGTCACTCACATCACTGGCCAGCTGGCACCAGCCATCAGCTGGAAACTCAACAAGGGACCTCACTTCCTTCCCACAAGCTGCTTGGGCTTCCTCATAGCATGGTGGCTGAGTTTCAAGAGCAAGCATCCCAAGAGAATGCAGTGGATATACATGGCATCTTTACTTACTCCTGCCATACTCTATTGGAGCAATCACAAAGGGATACCCAGGTTCAAGAGAAAGAAATATAGACTCATCTCTTGATGCAATGGCAAGATTCTAGAAGCACACGTAAGATGGGAGTCATAGTATTGTGGCCATCTTTGGAAAATAGTTTGCCATTGCTAGCTTTGGGCTTTCTCAGGGCTAATTTATTTCAGTTTCACCCTATTTCCAAGACATTAACCTTACTCATACAACATGATCCTTACTATTGAGCACAGTCTTTTAGGGGTCTCAACTGAAAGCCTGCGGTGTTTACCAATTCCCTCCTGTGACGGTTACTACAGGACTGAACGAAGGAGGACAAACACAGAAATGAAGACAAAGAAAAAAGGATTTGTTTTAAAGAAGGGGTCAGGGAACTCCTTGCTTCTAGTAAGCAAAGGCAGCCCTGAGCTTCTACAGCCATTCATATTTATTGGGTAGAAAGAGCAGGGAGAAGGAGGTAATGATTGGTCAGCTGCTTGATTGATCACGGGTTCACATCATTGCTGCTTGATTGATCACGGGTTCACATCATTGCTAACAGGCCTCAGATGTGCCTAATCACAAGAAACACTGTGCCTAGGGTGTGACTGCCCTCAGCATTCCTTCTGGGCGTCGACATAGTTGTCAGCTTGCCAACATCCTGCATTCATAAGAACAGTTTGCTGTTTACTCATATAGCCTCCAGTGGTATACTGAGTTGATCACAACCCTCATTCTTTCCGCCTCCAACACCCTCTACCTTGGCAGGGCTTGAAACCCATTCTCTCTTTTCCCAATTCTGCAGTCTTTGCTTATTCTCTTTCTCCAGTAGTACTGCTACAGCCACTGTGAAATCTCTGCTCTGCTCTTCAGCCTCCCTGGTGTCATTTTCTTCTGGGCTTCCTGAAGCAACTGAAGAATTGGTCAATCATTTGAGGGCAATATGTAAGCAGAGTCAGGCTTATTTATCAGCAATTTGTTCTTCTCTGGGATTCTGTCCCTCAAGTTCCAAAGACTCTGGCAGTAATTAACTCTGACCTGCGTCTTCTCCACATTGTAGGATTTCCACTTTCTGCTTGGACTCTGCTTCTGGGTCGCAAATTGGAAAATACTCTCAGGGAGAAACCCTGGAGGAATGTAGAGATCACCTCATATGCTTCCCTTCTCTCAAGCTTCCAGCCCCTTTAGTCTGCCTGTTTTGTCCCTCTCCCATGTCTTAAACTACAGTTTTGTAAATTTTGCTCAGCATTTACAGTTGTTTTTCTCTGCAGAGCTGGACCAATACAAGTCCCTCAGTCAAGACCAGAAAAAGAAGTCTTTGCTCTCTTTGTTTATTTGATTTCCACAGGGTGAGGTTGCCTAGTACCAAAACAACAACAAAAATAATCTGATTATTTTTGTTAGAAAGAAGACCGGGCATGGTGGCTCACACCTGTAATCCCAGCACTTTGGGAGGCCAAGGCAGGCAGATCACCTGAGGTCAGGAGTTCGAGACAAGCCTGGCTAGCACGGTGAAATCCTGTCTCTACTAAAACTACAAAAATCAGCCAGCTGTGGTGGTGTGTGCCTGTAATCCCAGCTACTTGAGAGGCTGAGGCAGGAGAATCACTTGAACTCAGGAGGCAGAGGTTGCAGTGAGCCAAGACCACGCCACTGCACTCCAGCCTGGGCAAGAGAGCAAGACTGTCTCCAAAAAAAAAAAAAAAAAAAAAACCAGAAAGAATTGGCATGCCTATGTTGTTAAGTTTTCCAATCCAAGAATACCATATTCCTTATCATTTGTTCATTTATGTCCCTCAATAATATTTTTAAGTTTTCTTCATAAATTTCATGCACATTTCTTATTATATTCCTCTGCATTTCATTTGTTTTATGTTTTATACCAAATTAGGGTAGCTCTTTCTTCACACTTTCTCACTAGTTTTTGTTTTTCTATGTAAATGTTATTTATTTTCTATATATAAATTTTGTATTCAGTCACTGATATACCTAGACTTTGTATCCCCATCCACATTTCCTCTTGAACTGTAATACCCACGGTCCCCACATTTAAAGGGAGGGACTAGGTGAAGGTAATTGGTTCATGGAAGCAGTTTCCCCCATGCTGTTCTTGTGATAGTGAGTGAGTTCTCACAAGATCTGATGGTTTTATAAGGGACTCTTCCACTTTGCTCGGCACTTCTCCTTCCCGCCACTTTGTGAAGAAGGTGCCTTGCTTCCCCTTCACCTTCCACCGGTAAGTTTCCTGAGTCCTCCCCAGCCATGCTGAACTGTGAGTCAATTAAATTTCTTTCCTTTATAAATTACCCAGTCTTGGGTAGTTCTTTAAAGCAGTATGAAAACAGGCTAATACAGTCACCCTACGAGTGTATTGTTTATAATATTTACTCAACCAAAGTTCTTGAATCTTCCAGGTCATTTTCTCATTTGTAAACAATGAAAATGTTATATTTTATTTAATTCTTAGATCTCTTTTTTTCCTCTGTAGGATTAATTAGTAGCTTCCATGGGAAAAACAAGCTAATTCATATTTGGTGATAAAATATATTTTTGTAGTTTTCCTGCATTTACAGGGTGGGGAGTGCTTTTAACGTTTTCAGTTAAGCACAGTGCTGCTATTTTGGAGGGCTGAGATAAGTGTATTCATGAAATAAGGAAGAAAACAACCAGGGAATGTAAGTCATTGTAACACAGGTAAAAGAAATCAGGAAATCAGGAAAGTGGAGTAACTTTCCTGATTATTGATTTCTTACAGAAGTTTAAAAAAAAAAATGTGACCTCAAAAGGCGGTGGTGAATTTAGGACCACCACTAGCCCATATAGTACCTTGTGCAAATTTTTTAAAGGTGCCCACTCCTTCAGACAGAGGTAGGCCCATGCCAAGGGGCACATTTGACAAACAGAATATGGATAGATTTCAGCCGTCACCCCCTTAGTCAAGTGCCTTTTATGCGGTAAACAGCCTGTATAATGGCTATCTATGCCAGAATCTTTTTCCTTTGGTGTAGACCAGGGGTCATCAAACTATAGTCCACAAGCTAAATCCAGACCACATTTGATTTTGTTAAATAAAGTTTTATTGGAACACATTCATGCTCATTCATTTATTTATTATCTATGACTGTTTTTCACAAAAAAAGACAAAATTTACTTGTTGTGATAAGGAATGTATTGTCTAGAAAGACTAAAATATTTATTGCCTGGCAGTCTGCAGAAAAAGTTTGCTGATCCCTAATGCAGACAATAAGGTACCACTTTCAAATATGCGTTGAGACTGAATCTAAAACATCTAATCAGTAAGACTTTAAAACTACGACAAATAATAAGTCCAAAAAATATTTAGACGAAGAAGGGATTAGGATTGTAGAAGACAATAAATATTGAACTTGAGCCTTGATAAATTCAAGGCTCAAGAAAAGGAGTTGATGGCATTGGAAAGAACTTTTAGAGTTGTTCAAGTCTACTATTTTCTGGTTGACCTTCTACTTGTTTCTATTACCGAAGGTAAAGCATTGAATTTCCAACTATTATTATTGGATTGTCCATTCTCTCTCCCTTAAATTCTGTTTTTCCTTTATATGTTTTAAGGCTGTGTTGTTAGGTGCATATATGTTTTTACTTGTTACATTTTCTTGATGAAATGACCCTTTCACAATTAAAAAACAATCCCATTTGTCTCTACCTTTTACTTTCAATCTATTTTTACCTTAAAAATCTGAAGTGTGCCTTTTTAGGCTGGGTGTGGTGGCTCATGTCTGTAATATCAGCACTTTGGGAGGCAGGAAGATTGCTTGAGCCCAGGAGTTTGATACCAGGCTGGGCAACATGGCAAGACCCATCTCTACAAAAACTTTAAAAATTAACTGAGTGTGGTGGCACGTGCCTGTAGTTCCAGCTACTTGGGAGGTGACCAAGGTGGAGGACTGCTTGAACCAAAAAGGTTGAGGCTGCAGTGAACCATGTTTGTGCCACTGCATTCCAGCCTGGGTGACAGTGAGACCTTCTCTCTAAATAAATAAATGAAATAAAATATAGTGTGCTTCTTTGGAACAGCATATAGCTGAAGCATAGTGTTTACCCATTCTGTCAATCTGTGCTTTTTATATGGAGTGTTTGATTCATTTACATTTAATTACCAATAAGTTAGCATTTATGTCTGCTGTTTTCTATATGTCTTATGTATTTTTGTTATTTTATTCCTCCATTACTGCCTTCTTCTGGGTTAAAGATTTTAGTATATAATTTTAGTTCCCTTGTCATTTCTTTTACTATATTTTGTTTTAGTTATTTTCTTAGTGATTGCCCTGGAGATTGCAATTAATATCTTATAACAAACTACTTTGGATTAATACCAACTTAATTATAATAGTATACAAAAACCTTGTTCCTATACAACTTCATTTCCTCCTCTCTCCTTCAGGTTGTTTCTGCCATACAAATTACATCTTTACAAAAAAAAAGTTACAAAGTTTCAAACTTTGAAAAAAGTTACAAAGACTATGTTGATATTAACTTTTATATTAACCCATGTAGTTACCTTTATGAGTACTCTTATTTCTTTGTGTAGATTCAAGTTACTGTCTAGTGTCCTTTTGTTTTCACCTAAAGAACTCCCTCTAGCATTTCTTACAGAGTAGGTCTGCTAGTGATTACCTCTCTTAGTTTTTATCCGGGAATGACTTAATTTCTCCTTCATTCTTGAAGAACAGTTTTGCTGGATTTAGAATTTTTGGTTGATAGTCTTTCTCTTTCAATCCTTCAAATATGTCATCCCACTGCCATTTGGCCTCCATGGTTTATATGGAAAAACAATGGACTGTTAATCTTTCTGGGGCTTTCTTGTATATGATTATTTGTTTCTCTCTTTCAGGATTCTCTCTTTGACTATGGCTTTTTTTTTTCAATTTGCTATGATATGTCTAGGAATAGATCTCTTTGAGTTTATCCTGAATGGAATTTGTTGAGTTTCCTGTGTAAATTAATATTTTTTTCATCATATTTGGGGATGAAATCTGATTAAAAATAGTCATTATTTATTCAAATATTCTTTCTGACCCTTTCTGTCTTTCCTCTCCTCCTCAGATTCCCATTAGGCATGTGTTGATACATTTGATGTTGTCCCATAGGCTCTGTTATTTTACCTCATTCTTTTTTCTGTCTGTTCTTCAGACTGGATAATCTCAATTAATCTATTTTGAAGTTCGTTGATTTTTTTTTTTTTTCCGAGACAGTACCTCACTCTATCACCCAGGCAATCTCGACTCACTGCAGCCTCCACCTCCCAGGTTCCAGCAATTCTCCTGCCTCAGCCTCTTGAGTAGCTGGGATTACACGCATGCACCACCACACCTGGCTAATTTTTGTATTTTTAGTAGAGATGGGTTTCACTATGTTGGCCAGGCTGGTTTTTTCTTCTGTCAACTCAGATATGTTGGGAACCTCCAGGAGATGTGTTATTTCAGTTATTGTAGATTTCAACTCCAGAATTTCTATTTGGTTCTTTTATTTATTTATTTCTGCTAAAATTCTTTATTTGGTGAGACATCATTTTGATACTTTCAGTTCTTTAGAAATGGTTTTCTATAATTCTTTGATCATATTCTGTGATCGTATTTAACATAACTGATTTAAAGTCTTTGTCTCTTAAATACAGCATTGATGTTTCCTCAGGAATGGTTTCTATTGACTACTTTTCCCCCTGTGTATGGGCCAGACTTTCTTTTTTCTTTGTATTTCTTACTAGTGTTTTTTGTTTGTTTGTTTTTTGAGACAGAGTCTCGCTCTGTTGCCCAGGCTGGAGTACAGTGGCAAGATCTCGGCTCACTGCAACCTCTGCCTCCTGGGCTCAAGTGATTCTCCTGCCCCAGCCTCCCGAGTAGCTGGGATTACAGGCATCTGCCACTATGTCAAGCTAATTTTTTGTATTTTTAGTAGAGACAGGGTTTCACCATGTTGGCCAGGCTGGTCTTGAACTCCTGACTTCGTGATTCGCCCACCTCAGCCTCCCAAAGTTCTGGGATTACAGGCGTAAGCCACCGCACCCAGCCATGTCTTACTAGTTTTTGTTGAAAACTGGATATCTTAAATAATATTATATGGCAGCCATGGAAATCAGGTTATCCTCCCTTCCAGGCACTTGTTGTTGTTGCTGTTTGTTGTTACAATTGTTGCTGTTATTCTTGTTTAGTAGCTTTTCTGAACTAATTATGTAAAGTCTGTTTTCTTTGTTGTGTGTGGCCACTAAAGTCTGTGCTCTGTTAGCTTAGTAGTCACCTACTGACTGGACAGAGATTTTCTTACATGTCTGGAACCAGTAAGACTCCCAGTATTTCCCAAGAGGCTCTGTATATGTACTGGGGTATGCCTTCAACATTCAACCAGGCAGTTTACAACTCTACCTTAGCTCTCACTGATTGCTTGTTCAGAGACTCAAGGTTACCAGAGGTGAGAGCTTAGGGCCTTCTCAAGTCTTTCTTGGACATACAAACAGCCCTGGACAGGCACAGAGCCTTACACATCATGCACACAGTTCTCTAGATTCCCAGGAATATTTCAAAGTGTTTTAAAGCCCCCATTGGACATCTGATTCCCCAGTTCTCCTTTTAAGCTTTTTGGTTAGCCTATTGTTGCCCCAGCTGTCATGCAACACTTCACACAGCCATGATGTTCAACAATTGCCTCTGATTGCTTTTGCCAATCTCAGAGAAAAGGTTGTTCACATTGATTGGGCTCTGAGCCAGGTTAAATAAAGATAGCCTTGCGAGTAGTATCAACCACTGGATAAATCAAATAATGAAATTCTCTGGGTATGAGAATTGTAAGGTGCTCCAAATCCATTCTACCTCCTCCACTGACTGCCAGGTTACTGATTTTCACCAAAATTTTGGGCTGTTGGTTTTCAAACCTACTACAGAACTGGGTAGGAGAGGGGATACGAGGCAACTTAGATGCTGCAAAACTCACTGTTCTGAGATTTAGCTGTTTTCCTTGAAAAGGCACTCCCAGGTCGGGCGCAGTGGCTCACACCTATAATCCCAACAATTTGTGAGGCCAAGGCAGGCAAATCACAAGGTCAGGAGTTTCAGACCAGCCTGGCCAACATGGTGAAACCCCATCCCTACTAAAAATACAAAAAATTAGCTTTGTGTGGTGGTGAGCGCCTGTAATCCCAGCTACTTGGGAGGCTGAGGCAGGAGAATTGCTTGAACTCGGGAGGCAGAGGTTGCAGTGAGCCAAGATTGCACCACTGCACTCCATCCTGGGGAGTGTGAGACTCTGCCTTAAAAAAAAAAGAAAAGAAAAGAAAAGACACTCCCTAGATTTGCTGCAAATGTTTGGTTAATTTTGAGTTCTGAAAAAATTTGATTCTATTTTTGCTGGCATTCTTACTGCTTTTAAGGAAGAGAGGATTTTCATAGATCTTTGCCAATTTTGCTGACATCCAATTGAACTTTAGCCTTGGATGGGCTTAAAGACTTTGTTAAAACCTTCCCTCTTTGACTATCATCTTTGTTGTTCCTTAGAAATATCTCCTTGTCTCTGTCTGTTTATGGTTTGAAATTCCCAAAAAGTATTTCAAGAAATGGCTGCTCCCCATCAGGGCTCTCCAGCTCTAGGATAGTCTGATGAAACCAGACTCCCCCAACCCTGTGGTCAGTTTCCTGGCTGCTGCTCAAGGGCTGCCAGCCTGGAGGGGAACTGGAGCTCCATACTCTGCAATGGTGCCTCTCCTTCAGCACCCTCTCTGGTAGCTTACTGAAAATGAACATAGACTCACAGAGACTCCAGGGCCCTAAGGGGGCCGGAGTGAATGTAGAATCCTTTCATTTATTCATCTATTCATGTAACGCCCATTCTTGAAGGTCTGCTCTGTGCCCTGAATACTGTCATTGCCAACAGCAAACACTTGCATGTTGTTTTATATCCTTGATTTCCAATTTCCTCTGCTGCTGGCATGACAGGGATGACATGATAGTGACCACTTGGATTGCCCTGTGCCCTCCTGGAGAAATTCTGAAACCCAGACACCAAACCTGACCCTGAAGGCACCAAGGAGAAACGCTAAACTTGGAAACAACCTTGGGAGGTACATAGCCACCCACGAGCATTTTATCCACCATTTGCTGGGCATGTGATCTTGAGCCAGACAAGTCACCTCTCTGACCTCTGATTCCTCCCTTAAAAAAATGGGCTAATTAGGTGAATGGCAAGGCCTGGCCCAGAGTAACAGCCTTACATAACAGAAATTGGTCTCTTCACCTGTCCTTTATTCTTTCCTCCCCTCACCCACAGTTCTCTGAATCCTTGCTTCAGAAGGCACACTTGACAGCCTCTGACCTACACCCTGCCCCAAGGACCATGGGACTCCTCTTCTCTGGCTGGAGAGGGCTCACAGTCTCTACTGAGGCAGCTATGGATGGCCTAGCCCTGAGAGGGAAGGTTCTGGAGACCAAAGCTGGAGCAGCTGAGGCTTGAAAGTCATGGAGAAAAACTACTAATAAGGATGGACATTAAAAGCTAGCAGATAATAGGCTGGCAAAGCATCCACCACAGGTGGCACCCTGGCTTTTGTGTGTCCTGTGTAGTCATAACCCCAGACCTTAGGTCCTGTGAAAAGAAAGCCTGGGCTGCAGCCTCAAAGGACACCCAGACACCCAGTGAGCCTATGGGGGCTGGACTCTAAAACCCATAAGGTCAGGGCCAGACATGCTAGGGCACTCTGAGCAGAAGGCCTTCAGAGTGTCTGCAATTGTGCTTCTTAGGCAAACTTAGAACAGGTCTCTTAACACCTCCACCTCTCCCCTCTCAGGATTTGAAAATTGTAGAAAAAGTATTGGTTTCCAATGTGGGCTGCAAAGAGTACTAATGGGTGGGGTGACCTTGGCAAATTATTTAACCTCACTGAGTCCCAGGACCCAGGTCTTTAAACATAGAAGTCTATTCTCTGCTTCATGGTATTTTCATCAAAGTCAATGAGATGGGGTGGGGTGGGGGTGGATTGTGCACATGGCACAGAGCTTGGCACAGGACAGATGCCCAGGAAATGTGACCAGCTTCTTCTGCAGTCAGTAAACCCTGCCACCCTCTGACCACCTCAGATTTCCCAGAAGAGGGATGATTCCTCCAGCCAACCTTAACTGAGCACTCTCAGAGCTAGAGCTATGTAGCCCTGCCCACGTGTAATGAAATAGAGAGGATGCAGGGGCATCCAGGACCTTCTCCACACTGAGAAAAGATGGTAGGACACCCACCCTCCACCCAAAGCCTCAGTAACTATTCCAGGAATCCTGCCTTGATTCTCCAAGAAAGGCGCCCAGCTCCTGTCATCTGCCAAGATCACAGGACCATAGGAGGCATGCTTTTCTCTTGCAGCTTGGCCATTTACTACCTGAACTCAGTTTCCAAAAGCCTTTCCCGAGCTAATGCCCAGCTGAGGAAGAAAATCCAAGCGGTGAGTCTGTTGGAAGTTTACCCTTCATCCTGGAGGGTAAAAAGAAATCATGTTTTTGGTTTTTGCTAATTTGCTGTGTGAGCCCAGCTGTGTTATCTAAATGGCTTTCTTCTAAACCAAATCCCAAAATATCTGTATTATAGGAAGTAGCCTTGTGAGATTCAACAGCATGCATTTATATTATTGAGGCTATTTGGTGATTTGTGACAATAATGACTTAAATGTCGAGAGGCTGCTAAAGAACAGGAGAAATTCAGTGAGTTCAACCAACGCCCATACAGAAAAAGCCAGCACCCACAACAATTCCTACAGATTCAAGTGAACATTTAAATACTAAAAGAAATGTTGTCAAAAATGACGTATTTCTTGTGCCCTTTAGCCTAAAAGATCTCCAGAGTCTCCTTCACATGTGGGAAGACTCTCTCAACATCCCAGCTGATACCCTACTTCTGACTGCTCTCTCCTGACACACACACACACACACACACACCCTAAAATTCAGACCCTAACCCTCCCTAAGCCCTGTCCTTGCTTTCTCTGTCCCTCTTCTGGAATGAATCTCATCTGTCTTGCTACTGGTCCCCCCATCCACACCTTCTTCTGTTTTTTTTTTTGTTTGTTTTTGTTTTTTAGATGGAGTCTCGCTCTGTCACCAGGCTGGAGTGCAGTGGCACGATCTCAGCTCATTGCAACCTCTGCCTCCCAGGTTCAAGTGATTCTCCTGCCTTGGCCTCCCAAATAGCTGGGACTACAGGCATGCATCACCACACTCAGCTAATTTTTGTATTTTTAGTAGAGACGGGGTTTCAACATGTCAGCCAGGATGGTCTCCATCTCTTGACCTCGTGATCCACCCGCCTCAGCCTCCCAAAGTGCTGGGATTACAGGCATGAGTCACCGTGCCAAGCCCCTTCTTCTGTTAATCTCGCTGGGCTCCTGCCCAGGTACAGAAAACCACTGAAATAGAAGATTGGAAGGGTTGCTGTCCTCTGGCCACATGTTCCTTCAATAGCTGTGTGAATCTGAGAGCCTCAGGCTGCCCTGTCCAATCAGTTGTGAGGACCAGTAACAGGCAGTTTAAGGTAGTTACCAAGAACTAAAAACAGGCCAGGCATGGTGGCTCACACCTGTAATCCCAGCACTTTGTGAGGCTGAGGCCGGTGGATCACCTGAAGTCAGGAGTTGAAGACCAGCCGGGCCAACATGGTGAACCCATTTCTACTAAAAATGCAAGAATTAGCCAGGTATGGTGGTGCACACCTGTAATCCCAGTTACTTGAGAGGTTGAGGGCCAGAGAATCGCTTGAACCCAGAAGGCAAAGGTTGCAGTGAGCCAACTTCATGCTGCTGCACTCCAGCCTGGGTAACAGAGTGAGACTCTGTCTCAAAAAAAAAAAAAAAAATCACTCTCAGCACCTCTGAGCCTCAAATACCCATTTCCTGGGCCAGGACCAACAGTTCATTATTTCCTGCAGCTCCGTGAAGTTGAGAAGAGCCACAAATCTGTGAAAGGCAAAGCCACAGCCAGAGATTCAGGGGACACACCTAAAAGCAGCTCCAAAAACGCCACCCAGCTCCAACTCACCAAGGAAGGTAAGCTGTTTGTCATGATGATTATGTTTTACAAGGCCACATGGAAAGGTGTAAAGAGCCTATGAAACAGTGTGAAATCAGACTGTTCTGGGATTGAAATCAGGATCCTAACAATTATTAGCTGATGAAGTTGGGCAGGTGAATATAGGGGTCAATCACAGCACCTGCCTCATGGGATGGTGAAGATGAGATGAAATCATGCATGTAAAGTGCCTACCAGAATTCCTGGCACAGAGAATGAGTCAATGAATACCAGCTGGCAGTAGTGCCGTCATACACCCCTTAATAACATTTGGATCAACCATAGAACACATATACAGCGGCCCCATAAGATTATAATAGAGCTGAAAAATTCCTATTGCCAAGTGACGTAACTGTCAACATTGTAGCAAAACACATTACTCATGTCTTTGTTGTGAGCTGATGTAAACAAGCCTACTGAGCTGCCAGTTATATAAAAGTCTAGGCCAGGCCCAAGCCTATAATCCCAGCACTTTGGGAGGCTGAGGCGGGCGGATCACGAGGTCAGGAGACCAAGACCACCCTGGCTGACACAGTGAAACCCCGTTTCTACTAAAAATACAAAAAATTAGCCGGGCGTGGTGGCGGGCACCTATAGTCCCAGCTGCTCGGGAGGCTGAGGCAGGAGAATGGCATGAACCCGGGAGGTGGAGCTTGCAGTGAGCTAAGATTGCACCACCGCACTCCAGCCTGGGCGACAGAGCAAGACTGCGTCTCAAAAAAAAAAAAAAAAGGTCTAGCACATACAATTATATACGGTACAGAATACTTGATAATGATAATTGTGTTACTGGCTTATGTGTTTACTATACTATACTTTAGAGTAGATTCCTTCTACTTATATAAAAAACAGTTAACTATAAAACAGCCTCGCCCGGGCGCGGTGGCTCAAGCCTGTAATCCCAGCACTTTGGGAGGCCGAGACGGGCGGATCACGAGGTCAGGAGATCGAGACCATCCTGGCTAACACTGTGAAACCCCGTCTCTACTAAAAAATACAAAAAAAAAAAAACTAGCCGGGCGAGGTGGCGGGCGCCTGTAGTCCCAGCTACTTGGGAGGCTGAGGCAGGAGAATGGCATAAACCCGGGAGGCGGAGCCTGCAGTGAGCTGAGATCCGGCCACTGCACTCCAGGCTGGGCGACAGAGCAAGACTCCGTCTCAAAAAAAAAAACAAAAAACAAAAAACAGTTTCATGCAGGTCCTTCAGGAGGCATTCCAGAAGAAGGCATTGTTATCATAGGAGATGACAGCTCCATGTGTGTTATTGCCCTTGAAGACCTTCCAGTGGGACAAGATGTGGAGGTGGAAGACAGTGATATTGATGATCCCAACTCTTTGTAGACCTAGGCTAATGTATGTGTTGTATATTAGTTTTTAACAAGAAAAATTTAAAAAATAAAAAGAAAAAAATTCTTAGTTTAAAAACAGAAAAAGCTTATCAAATAAGGATATAAAGAAAAAATATTTTTGTGCAGGTGGTCACTGTATTTGTGTTTTAAGTCAACTGTTATTATAAAAGAGACAAAATGTTTTTTAAAATTTAAAAGTTTATAAAATAGAAAAGTTACAATAAGCTAAGGTTTATTATTGAAGAAAGAAAACTTTTTTTTTTTTATTTTGAGATGGAGTCTCGCTCTGTCACCCAGGCTGGAGTGCAGTGGTGTGATCTCGGCTCACCGCAGCCTCCACCTCCAGGGCTCAAGTGATTCTCCTGCCTCAGCCTCCTGAGTAGCTGGGATTACAGGTGCCCAACACCATGCCTGGTTAATCTTTTGTATTTTTACTAGAGATAGGGTTTCACCATGTCGGCCAGGCTGGTCTTGAACTTCTGACCTCATGATCCACCCGCCTCAGGCCTCCCAAAGTGCTGGGATTACAGGCCTGAGCCACCGTGCCTGGTCTAGAAAAAATGTTTGTAAATTGAGTGTAACCTAAGTGTACAGTGTTTATAAAGTCTGCAGCAGTGACAGTGGTGTCCTAAGCTTTCACATTCACTCATCACTCACTCACTGACTCACCTGGAGCAACTTCCAGTCCTGCAAGCTCCATTCATGGTCAGTGCCCTAGACAGGTTTACCATTTGTCATCTTTCATACACTCTACCTTTTCTATGTTTAGATATACAAATATTTACCATTATGTTCCAACTGCCTAAAGTATTCAGTACAGTGAGTGTTGTGCAGGTTTACAGTCTAGGAGCAATAGGCTAAACCATATAGCCTATGTGTATAACACGCCATGCCACCTAGGTTTGGGTAAGTACATTCTATAATGGTCACACAACAAAATCACCTAATGATGCATTTCTCAGAATGTATCTGCATCTTTAAGCAATGTGTGCTATAATTTATATTCTCTGAAAAGAGAAGCACTGGAATATCTAGAATAATAGAGTGAGAAAAGTCCACATAAAAAGTTCCCAAGAAAGTATCTTGGGGCTATTGCTTCTCGGCCTTTTGGCTAAGATCAAGTGAAAATATCCTGGGGCTTCAAAGCAGAGTGATCATAGACCATCTCAAATTAGGAGTGAGGAAAGTTCAAGTTGAAACAGACCATCTCTGAGGTGATCCCATTTTCCAATCATCTCTGTTTTAAAATTAAACAGTATCTGCACGCACACACTTTAGTCTTGGATGTAAGAAGTGAATGAGATGCATAAGGAATGACTGACAGTTTAGGAATTCGAACTTTATTTTTTTGAAACAGAGTCTCACTCTATTGCCCAGGCTGGAGTGCAGTGGCGCAATCTCTGATCACTGCAATCTCTGCCTCCCAGGTTCAAGCGATTCTCCTGCTCAGCCTTCTGAGTGGCTAGGATTACAGGCACCTGCCACCATGCCTGGCTAATTTTTGTATTTTTAGCAGAGATGGGATTTCACCACGTTGACCAGGCTGGTCTCAAACTCCTGACCTCAAATGATCAGCCTCAAGTGACCCACCTCAAATGGCCTCCCAAAGTGCTGGAATTACAGGCATGAGCCACTGCCTGAACTTTTTTTTTGTACAAGCATTCCAATTTCTTAGTAACTGGAATTTTATTTATTTATTATTACTAAGTATTAGCTATAATAAAATGATACTAGCTGCTGCAACAAAGAGACCCAAAATGGCTAGTGGCTCAGACACCATAAAAGTTCACTTCTCACTCAACACAAAGTTCAAACTGGGTGTTTTCACCTGACAGCCACAAGTGCTGATATGGGGACCCTGGCTCCTTCCATCTTGTGGCTCTGCCTGCATCAAGCTAGTGCAAGGGGAAGAGCTTAGGGGACACACCTGGATGTGGTCCCATCAAAGCCTGGAACTCCAGCATCGGCCACACTTATCCACAAGGGAACCAGAGCCCATTTCTCTGTCCCAGAACAAGAGGGACTGGGTTTAGTAGAGAGCAGTCACTGTCCCTAACTTGGAGTTAGAGGAGGGGAAGGAAACAAGTTAATGAAGGATCAGAAAGTAGATCTGATTCCAAACAATTCCCACAGCCCTTCCCTTCCATCATCACATTTGACCCTGGCAGTCACCCTGCAAAGCTGCTGTTATTCTTGTCCCAATTTTATACTCTAGAAAACCTGGGATCAGAGAGTCTAGCCTAAGGTCAGGGTTCAAAATCAAGTTTTTTTTTTTGTTTTTTTTGTTTTTTTTTGAGACGGAGTCTCGCTCTGTCGCCCGGGCTGGAGTGCAGTGGCCGGATCTCTGCTCACTGCAAGCTCCGCCTCCCGGGTTTACGCCATTCTCCTGCCTCAGCCTCCCGCGTAGCTGGGACTACAGGCGCCCGCCACCTCGCCCGGCTAATTTTTTGTACAAAATCAAGTTCTCTAGCCAGCAGACCACACTCCTCCAACAGATGTGTTTATGCAAAAGCCAGGCCAAGGTGACCCCGAGACAGCTAAGCACCATCTGACAGCTCTCACATCACCAACTGGACTAAAACCTACACACACCTCAGGGCGGCTCCAGAGAGCTCCAATGCAACCTGTACAAAATCTCCCATTTCCTCTTTCTTGTCTTCGTTCATTTTCCAGAGACCACGCCTCCCTCTGCCAGCCAAAGCCAGGCCATGGACAAGAAGGCTCAGGGTCCTGGAACCTCCAATTCTGCCAGCAGGACCACGCTGCCTGCCTCTGGACACCTTCCTATATCTCGGCCCCCTGGAGTTGGACCAGATTCTGGCCACGCCCCATCTCAGACTCATCTGTGGAGGTCAGCCTCTGGGAAGAGTGCTCAGAGACCTCCGCACTGATGGCTGGGACTCCAAGGAGCCTCCAACCTGGGGCTGATCCTCAAGTTCCCCAGTTTCACACATACCAAACTGAGGTTCTCTCCCCTCTTTCCTCTCAGATACATGCTCTCTCTCCTCTCTTGGAATGCGTGAACTTTCATTCCTTCAGGCCCTTGTCAGCTACCAAAGGAGGAAGACAGTGGCTTCACCTGTCTTTTAGGGAAGCTGGAGGCATCTCTGCACTAACTGCCCTCACCAATATCTTGGTTCAGACAGCTCTGAACCCCACACTCGCAGTGGTTGACGTCGCCTCCAGATTTTGGGAGTTGGGGAAGGGCCATGACAACCCTCATAGACTTTTTCCACGGGACACAGTTTAGGACACAGGTTTCTGCCAGCTTCCCTAGCTGGGAGGCGGATGCGGAAGGGCCTACATTTCTCAATCCAGAGGAAGTGAGCTGGTTTAAATGGAAGGTCCAGGCCAGGCACAGTGGCTCACACCTGTAGCCCCAGCACTTTGAGAGGCCGAGGTGGGTGGATCGCTTGAGCCCAGGAGTTCAAGACCAGCTTGGGCAATGTGGCAAAACCCCATCTCTACAAAAAAAATTAGCCAGGCATGGTGGTACGCACCTGTCATCCCAGTTACTCAGGAAGCTGAGGCAGAAAGATCACTTGAGCCCAGGAGGCAGAAGTTGCAGTTAGCTAAGATCATGTCACTGCACTCCAGTCTGAGCAACTGTGTGAGACCCTGTCTTAACAACAACAAGAAGTCTGGCCAGGAGTGGTGGCTCACACCTGTAATCCCAACACTTTAAGAGGCTGAAGTGGGAGGCCAGGGGTTTAAGACGAGCCTGAGCAACATAGCAAGACCCTTGTCTCTACAAATAAATAAATAAATGAAAGTGAATGAAAATAAAGGTAAATGGACCAAAGACCAGTCATGGTGAGTGGGATTGGTGGGAAGACTGCTGATACCCCAGTACCCAGCCCAAGGGAAGCTCACACCATGGAGCACAAAACATGGAGTGTAGCCTCCTAACAGTGAATCACAGGAGCAACTGAGCTGCCCAGTGTCTCTTATCTTGGAAGGAAACCTGCCTTACCCAGGGCAGAAAAATCTCTTTTTTGCACCAAATTCTAAAAGGAATTTGATAACCTGATTATTGTACAAGGGACCTTGAAGATGGTTTCTTTGAAGAGTTTTGCAAAAGGTACAATGCAGAGCATTGTCTCTGGGGATTCTATGTTCACTTAGTGTCATATCATGGTTCTATGCAGAATATTTCTTAGGGGGAAGAAGCAGGGGGCCAGACCATTAAGAAGGCCTTGATGACAAGGGCAGAGCCTTGATACAGTAGGAGTCGCAGTCCAGGACTCTGCAACAGCCCAGCTATCTTGCGGACAGCACCTTCCTTTCCTCCACTCTGTGCTCCCAGACCCAGGTGAGCAGTGTGGCCTCAGGATCAAGGGACCCTCTCCCCCATGTCTCTGAGCATTCTAAAGAGAGTCTGCCACCTTAACCTCATCAGCTGTTACAGCCACCACCCAACGAGGTCCCCAGGGGTTCTCAGGAGAATCCTCCAGACCCAGAAAGTCAGGTAAAGCCCTGGTAGAGAGATGAAGAATTTTACAGCAATTTCAAAAGCTGTACAATTAAAATAATTTCTAACTTCCCTCCCAAATCCTTTCCCTTCTCAATCCAGCACCAAAACTTCACATATACGAACTGCAATGGAATAATAGGGACACGTGACCAGGAGAAACAGGATAAATTATTTCACACCAATCTATCTCCTGGCAAGGCTAACGAAGATGCTGCAATGCCTGATTTCCATGGAACCCAGGTCCAACTTCTAAATCCAAAACTGCCTGTGTGTCATATGCCTTCCCCCAAGCTAACCTACCTGAGGCCTCAATACAGGGATCCTGGCACTGTAACCCAACCACTCAGGACCAGAAGGCCCCAAGATGGCCACCACACCAACACCTGGCCTTCTGCATTAGAATGCCAAGCCCTGAGGAAGGGAACACTCTGCCTGCCTGAGCCATTGGTCCCCTAGTGATTACTGTCAGGCCTCCACTGGTTACTAATACACATAAATACCCACCACAAACACAAACAAACCATCCTGATCTGAGGAAGTGTAATTTTATGTGATGGAATGTATGTGTTATCTAATGCTGCATAACAAATTATTCCCAAAACATAACAGCCTAAAACAATAAACAATTATGTATTATTGTACGTGGTTTCTGTTCTGTGGGTTATAAATTTGGGAGTGGCTTAACCAGGCAGATGTGGTTCTGGATATTTCAGTCAAATTCTCAGCTAGGGCTACAATTATTGGAAGGTCTAACTGGGACTGAAAGATCTGCTCTCAACATGGCTCACACATGACTACTGGTAGGAGGCTTTTGTTCCTTGCTGGCTATTGATAGGGGACCGTGGTTACTCTCCATGTGGGCCTCTCCATAGAGCTGCTTGGGTGTCCTTACAACATGGCTGCTGGTTTCCCCCAGAGCAAGTGATTGGAGAGGGAGGGCAAGGAGGAAGCCCAATGCCTCTTATGACCTAGTCTCAGAAGTCACACTATCAATTCCACCACTTTTACTCATTAGAACTGAGTCACTAAGTCTGGCTCACACTGGAAGGGAAGGGAATTAGGCTTCACTTCTTGAAGGGAGGGTTATCAAAGAATTTGTGGACATATTTTAACAGAAAAGTTTCTAATTCAAATTACAAGACCTCTATCAAGAAAACTCTGGCCAGGTGTAGTGGTTCATGCTTATAATCCCAGCACTTTGGGAGGCCGAGGTGGGTGGATCACTTGAGGTCAGAAGTTTGAGACCAGCCTGGCCAACATGGTGAAACCCTGTCTCTACCAAAAATTCAAAAATCAGCTGGGTGTGGTGGTGCACACCTATAGTCCCAGCTACTCGGGAGGCTAAGGCAGGAGAATCTCCTGAACCCGGGAGGCAGAGGTTGCAGTGAGCTGAGATCATGCCACTGCACTCCAGCCTGGCAACACGGCGAGACTCCGTCTCAAAAAAAAAAAAAAAAAAAAGACTTTCAGAATCACAGAATTACACCCATTTTTGTCTTCTTTTTTACTTTTTTTTAATCCTTCAGTGGAAATTTTAATTAAAAGTGGCATTACGCCAGGCCCAGTGGCTCACGCCGGTAATCCCAACACTTTGGGATGCTGCGGAGGGCAGACACCTGAGGTAAGGAGTTCAAGACCAGCCTGACCAACATGGAGAAACCCTGTCTCTACTAAAAATACAAAATTAACTGTGCATGGTGGCTTATGCCTGTAATCCCAGCTACTCAGGAGGCTGAGGCAGGAGAATCGCTTGAATCTGGGAGGCAGAGGTTGTGGTGAGCCAAGATCGTGCCATTGCACTCCAGCCTAGGCAAAAAGAGCAAAACCCCATCTCAAAAAAAAAAAAAAAAAAAGGTGGCATTAGGTTGATAGTGCCTCCAAAACGGGAAGAAAAAGGCATATAAACAAAAATAGCACAACAAATATAAAGCATATAAGATGAAAGAAATAAACCAGACTATATCAGGAATTAGAATAAATGCAAATGGACTAAACTTCTAGATAGAAGGCAAAGACTATCTGATGGAGATTTTAAAATCCTATATGCTGTTTTCAAGAGATGCCTTTAAAACTAAGGATAGGGGACAGGCATGGTGGCTCACGCCTGTAACCCCAGCATTTTGGAGGCTGAGGCAGGTGGATCACTTGAGCCCAGGAGTTCGAGACTGTCCGGAGCCGTGAGGCCCGGAAATTGCCGCGGCTTCTGTTGCTTAAGCTCCATATCATCAGAGACAAGATGGCGTATTTCCGGGTTCTTCATTAACAACTTTTCCCGCGCGCGCCAAACTTTTTCGCGCCCAGGAAGATAATGCAGCCTACAGCGCAGGCGCAATTCCATGCCCGGGAAAAATACCAATTAATGGCGCATGCGCGATTGTAATTTGAGAAAACCCAGCCCCCGTCACCGCCCTGGCCCAACCTCTTCCCCTGCCAGCCTATATAAGGCATTGCACTGCCACCATTAAACGAGACTTGATCAGGCTATTTGTCTTGTCTCCATTTCTCGTGTTTTCTTGTCTCCTCCATTCCCACTCCCCCTTCCAGGGTCCGTTCGACTGTCCTGCAGGACGGGACAGAGACAAGCCTGGGCAACACGGTGATATCCCATTTCTACAAAAAATACAAAAATTAGCCAGTGCATGCCTGTAGTCCCAACTACTCAGAAGGCTGAGACGGGAAGGATCGCTTGAGCCCAGGAGGCAGAGGTTGCAGTGAGCCAAGACAACACCACTGCACTACAGCCTGGGTGACAGAGTGAGGGACCTTGTCTCAAAACCAAAAATAAACAAAACTAAGATAGGAACTGTATCCCTTTTGATTCCTAGGGAATAAAAACTGAAGTATAATTTTCAATGGCAAAATCACCAGGTGTGTGAGTACCATCAAATCTTCTAAGCAGGTTTGTTTTTAGAGTGTGAGGATTGCTATTAAAGACAACTGTCTGCACTGTTGTGCCAGATACGTTATCTTTCAATGTAGTAGTAGTTTGAAAAACATGAAGAAAGGCCCAAGGTCATAGTTGGGGTAGATGAGGTATATAGAGGATATAGAAAACTCTATCACTGAACTGTGTCTGGAAAATGGGCCATATAAAACCAAACTCCAAATCTGTCTGTGAAGATTCAACAAGTTGATGGAGGTAAGACTGTAACGTACCAAGCATTATGCTAAGTACTCAATAAATAACAGCTATCATCACAGGCATGGATAAGATCTAACACCCTCGGGCTCGGCGGATAAACACAACAGCACCCTGTGCCCTATAATCCTAATCAACGGCCAGGCTGCAGAAGCTGCCACGTCATCATTGCCAAAAAAGACAAGGAATGCTGGGCTAAACCACCTTCCCAAGGTGCCTTCCATTCTTCTGTGTCTTTATAAAGAAATGTTGCGTATACATGTAACTCACTGCCAAAGAATGTTGCAGGGTTTCTTTCCACTTTTGAGAAAAGAGCCCAGGAATTGCTAGAAAGCCTTTTAAATTTTATATGAGCATTTTCTCACTCACAAAATGAGTATAAAGTGCCACCCTCTTGTGGTAGTTTCATGCAATTTCCTTTCCCGAAGCTCTCCCAAGTCACTGAATTAATTAATTAATTCATTCATTCATTAATTATTTTTGAGATGGAATCTCGCTGTCACCTAGGTTGGAGTGCAGTGGAGTGATCTCGGCTCACTGCAGCCTCCAACTTCCAGGTTCAAGCGATTCTCCTGCCTCAGCCTCCCAAGTAGCCGGGATTACAGGCACCCAACACCACGTCCGGCTAATTTTTATATTTTTAGTAGAGATGCGGTGTCACCATGTTGGCTAGGCTAGTCTCGAACTCCTGGCCTCAAGTGATCCACCCACCTCGGCCTCCCAAAGTGTTGGGATTACAGGCGTGAGCCATCGTGCATGGCCTGGCACTGAAATTTAAATAGCACATTCCACTTCCATAGGTCCCTATCAGTGTTGCCAGAGTAAAAACCCTGGGCTAATGTACACCAAAATGACATAGTTAGCCATAGGCTGATCTAAATGAAAAAGGTCAGATGATATACTGTATGGTTCTTCCCAATGGGCGAAGAGTCTTATGGACAGAGAAAAAGAAATAGGCCCCATGTGCCACCTGGCTTTAAGGTGGAACCTGGAGCACATCTGGGAAACTCACAGCTCCCACTCAGCCCTGCTGTCCCCGCAGGACATTTGCTCAGTGGGAGCCCTGTGGGCAATTTGTCCTGCACATTCCCTCCAAATTAATCTCCAAACACTGCTTAATGGAAAAGCAAGAGTCTTATCAAACCCAAACCACTCATCCTGACTTTCATTCAAGGTTTCTTACATTCTAGATCCTTCAGTCTTTTGTCCAACTACTGACCAGGTTGCATTTTACACCTCTAGCAGGTTCTTCTCTTGTTTCTGGCTTTTACTTCCACCATCTTTCCATCCTCCATCTCTAAATGACCTACACACTCTTCTATGAATACCTAAATCCCTTCTTGCTATGAAGTCTACCTCAGGAACTCTGGGCCAAATTGTCTTCCAGTCAGCTTGCTACAACTGCATCTTAGCACCTGATTATATTCAGTCTCCCAGGATTACAAAGTCTCTGAAGTCAGAGGTCACGGGTTAGTACAGGTTGAGTATCCCCTATCCAAAATGCTTGGAACCAGCAAGTGTTTTGGATTTCGAATTCTTTTTTCAGATTTTAGAATATTTGCATAATACTTACCAGTTTGAGCATCCCTAATTCAAAAATCCAAAATCTAGAACACATAAGGAGCTCAAACAACTCTTTAAGGAAAAAACATAATAATCCAATTAAAAAATAGGCAAAAGATCTGGGTGCAGTGGCTCATGCCTGTAATCCCTTCACTTTAGGAGGCCAAGGCAGGCAGATCACCTGAGGTCAGGAGTTTGAGACCAGGCTGGCCAACATGGTGAACCCCATCTCTACTAAAAATACAAAAATCAGCCAGGAGCGGTGGCTCACATCTGTAATCCCAGCACTTTGAGAGGCTGAGGTGGGTAGATCACGAGGTCAGGAGTTTGAGACTAGCCTGGCCAACACAGTGAAACCCTGTCTCTACTAAAAATACAAAAATTAGCCGGTGTGGTGCCGGTGCCTGTAATCCCAGCTACTCAGGAGGCTGAATCCGGGAGGTGGAGGCTGCAGTAGGCCAAGATGGCACCACTGCACTCCAGCCTGGGTGACAAACCAAGACTCTGTCTCAGAAAAAAAAAAAAAAAATA